>NW_028227256.1:185816759-185994259 GCF_978045245.1 Mus caroli
GATTAAAACCTGTAGATTCTTGGCACCAATGAGCCTTTGTGATCAGGAGTGTATAGGGAGGTGTGCACGTGGGCACAACCACGTGCAAGACTTCGGTGAGGGAGTGCCTCTCGGAGCCATGTTCAGCTGATGCCTTCTAAGGCAACAATGCAGGCTAGCATCTCCCTTGTGTGTAAATATTTAGTTTGGCACCTAGCTTGGTGCTAACAGCAATGTGTTAAATGCCTGCCAAATATAGTAGAGATAAATTGACTCGACACCCCGAAGTTTAGTATTCTCTGCTTAATTGCTGTTTCTTCAGACTGCTGAAGACACTCTTTTTATTATCTCACTTAATCTTGTTAACTTTCTCCCCCAAATTCCCTCAGCCTTCTCAAACCTCTTCCCTTCGCAAAAAAAGAGGACTGTTGTATCCGGCAGGCGAGGAGAACCACACTAGTCCTGGGTCGTGTTCAGAGTATCATAAGGGTTTGTCCCTAATGGCAGTAAAGAAAATGGCTAAGGGCCGGAGAGATGGCTTCGCAGTTAAGAGCACTGACTGCTCTTCCAGAGGTCCTGTGCTCAATTCCCAGCGACTACATGGTGGCTCACAACCATCTGTAATGGGATCTGATGCCCTCTTCTGGTGTGTCTGAAGTCAGCAACTGTACTCATATAGATAAAATAAATAAATCTTTTTTAAAAAAGGGAAAAAAAGAAAATGGCCAAGAGCAAAAGCCAGCTGCCTTCCAGATCTAGACAGATCGTTCTGCTAGTTGTCTGCAGAGCACCATGGAGCCTCAGTTTCCCAATCAGTAGCGTTGGGTCTTAATTAAGGCTGAGTTCCAGTGAGCCACGGGATGGCAGGTGCTGAGGACAGATTTCATTCATCATCAACTGGCAGTACTTAGCATTGTCCATAATAACCAGGACCCATTGCCATCAGGGCTGCTGACAGTGGTGATGATGTGGTGGTGTGAGTACAAGGTGACTTTTTAAAGCACCCCACAAAAGGAATTGTGTTGAGATCTGTTTTCTACTTGATGTTTCACAGTCTAAGGCGTTTTGCAAATATATGCCTGCTTTGGGGAAACCTTTAATCAGTGCTCTATGTTAAATTTCTTTGAAGACCAATGATATCTTTGTGTGTGTGTATGTGTGTGTGTATGTTTACATAGCCAGGAAAAAATAGTGAGCTTATTACCTAGATATTATTCCAGGGTTCCCCGCATGACACCAGCAGTCACTATATGGTAGATGTATTACTTCATTTCGGCCACATTGGTATCCTGACTGAGAAGAGCAAAGGCTCAGATTGTCTCTGTTTCCAGGCTCGTTGGCCATCCTTTGAGCACCTTCTTGTGTACTTGGTTTGGGAAAGGGCTACATTTTCACAGTATGCCACTGTCACAAAGCTGTGCCTTTTTGGGTTTTACCATACACCTTTCATGTGGTACAGCCAGCAACCTTGTGACATGGCTCTCTAATGACACCCCCAGTGAGGCACTGTCTTGACAGAAGGGGGAATTTGTTCCATTAAGCAAATATATTGGAGGTCCCATGCCTTGTTGGTATGGAGTACAGCAATGGTAGCAAACTTGAAAACCCCTTCACTTCTCATCCGCTGTCGAACACATTCTGTAGTCATCAGAGATGGTGGGGAGCCCCCCTCTTGGAGGAATATCCTACCTAAATTTGAAGTCTAAGGGTCTTTTTAATTATCTAGGAGAGTCCAACACCAGAGGGCGATGTGAATACAACATTTTAAGTAGTTTTTATATGTATAGTTTATTTGGAATATGTAAACAAATAACCTGGTTTTGTTTTTAATTTAATACAATTCTTGACTTTTGCTTGGAGGATCCTTGTTCCCTAGTCACTGAAAGTGCCCTCCTTCTGTGTCTCGCTCTATTTTTATATTTTGGCAAAGAATGAAAAAGTTAAGATGCTATTTCTGTTCATGCAAATGGAGTTTATTGAGCTCCTACTGTATGTAAAGAATCACATTAAAGGCTAGAGGACCCTAGTACAGGACTAGGCAGAGTGTCATTCATGGAATCCTTATTAGTCAACTACTGTATACAAGCCTAGTAGAGACAAGCCTAGTGGCATAAACTAGACAGTGCCTGCTTTAAAGAGGATATAGCCAATTGGAGAAATCCAACCCTTTCCCGTCTGCCAGTAAAGATTATCTAATTTACCATGAATGCGTCCTCTCAGGTCATCCTTAGAGACTTAGCTCAGAAAAGCAGTTTCCTTTTTTTTTTCCTAACTACAAACAGAAATGGCCTTTTCCAACCAACCAAGCAAACGACTCTGCAGGGCCGTTTTCTACTCATGGAGGGTAGCAGGAATGGATTGACTTTACCTATACAGTAGCAGGGCCACGAGTTCAGCATGTTCAGGTTCGATGGGGGTCTGCACATCTGCTGTTAGGTGCAGAATATCAAATTAAAGCAGAAAAGAGGGTTTGGGTTGGATTGAGAACAGACGGGGTATTCAGATGCAAAACCTCTGAATTCTGTTTGACGCCCCCTTGGGAGAACCAAGGTAGCTGTGTGAGAGAACATCATCGAGAATGGACCAGAATGAGAAAGAGAGGTGGAGGAGAACTATCGAAGCCACTGCTCAGGACATCCACTTATACAGAACACTATGATTATGGAGGTGACGTGGGTCACAACCAATAGGACTTAAAAGCTGACCAATGTAAGCCTGCACACAGAAGCCAGTATTCCTCTCATGACCCAAGGGGTCACATTCATTAATCACTTATGTGATAGAAAACGGGAAGTCAGAGGCTGATGCTCTGCAGTGTACCCCTCCCACTACTTAATAAGGAGCTGAAGCATTGATGCTCTAGTAGTCCGAAGCTCTGTTGTGGACATCAGAGATAAGACTTTCATCAAGACTGCAGGTTCGTGAAAGAAGTAAAACCATGCATAAAGAGATATGAAAATGCAAAACAATGGAGGGACAAGTTGCCTCCTGGGAGGAAATGACCTTTCTTAGTGTCCATATGGAGGAGAGAATTCTAGGGGCCGAGGCCACACACAGGGCTCTGTCTAGGGGTCAGGAGTGTTGAGAAGGGGACTCTGGAGGTGTTGTTTGAACCTGAGGGATCTACATGTGAATTGTGAGCAGACACAGAGAAATCACTGTAATATAAATTACCCAGACCCCAAAGAGCATCTAATTCTCTGGCAAGTCTCTAGCACTGTCCCCTCTGCAGACATTCCACTCTGCTTCTCTGGAGCCACTCCATTTTGTTGGATACGCTTGAATGGACAAGTGGTACCAAGTAGAGACAATGACAACTCAGCATTACGTTTGGTAATCAATTTCTTGTACGGTGAGCAGACACACTCAGCAGAGGGTTAACATTTCAAATTCTTTCCAATGGGGCAGTAAAACTCAGGAAGGGGTGAAGAACGCCCTTGCCGTTCATGTGTCTAGTATCTCCATAGTCTATTGTTAGAAATGCAACCCTGTATTGACAAGTGTGGCATGGTAAGTTCAGAGCATCTTTAATGAATGTCAGCCTCCACACAGGTAGGCATCTGCCAGCCAACAGTTCCTGGGCATGGGAAAAATGGTACACATTAAAAAAAAATCAAACCCTTTCAGTTCCTAAAAATTCTTTAGTTACTGTCTCTCCCCAGCATCTAAGGCAGAGTTACTATTTCTTTTTTCCTTTCTTTTTTCCTTCTTCTTCTTTTTAAATGTTGAGCACGTTCTTTTACAGGGCTTAGAAATCTTTCTGGTCCAATTGAACAAGAAAGGACTCCTCTTGTGCCTTTTTTTTTTTTCTCCAGGCTGATGAAGCCTTATAGAAATGTAAATGCATTAAGGGACACTCACGGGAAGCTTGTGCTGGGCTCCACTCTTCGCCCTGATTCTGCTGCTGTGTGCATCTCATGTGTAAGGGCATTTAATTAGCTACAAGTTACAACAAAGACTTTGAAAGGAGAATATATCCCTGGCTAGATGCTTTTATTTTCATTTGGCGAACTGCTGGGTGTTTAGCTCCCTTATCAAGAACTGCATGGGCTGCTGGGCTAAATTGGGAGCATCTCCACACTGTTTGACAAATAGATTTTTTTGTAAACTGATTTAGCCTTTCCATTGTTTGCATTTCATTATATAGCAGACTTCATGTCACAAAATCGGTATTCATTCAAAACAGAGAATTTAGAGATAGGACCGTAGCCAGATAAAAAAAAAATATTGCACAGGTCAGGCCCATTAGGCACAGAATAATAGCAAGCCAGTGATCCAAGGGGCCCATCTTCAGCAGAGAAAGGGCAGCCATGGTTGAGGTCAGGAGCCAGCTGAGGACTTCACATGAGGCCGTGGACATATTTATGGGACAATTTGCAAAGCAGGTAGGGGGGGGAGTGCTAAGAAGACATCCTCTGCGACACACTGAACAAAGGAGACAGGTTAATTTTTTGTGTCTTACACCTCCTTCCCCACTACTCGCACACAGGGGTGGGGTGTACCAAGGATGGGTTTTAACACTGAGTTACATCTTGTTTGGTTCTGAAACACTGGCTCAAAAGAGCCTGGGGAAGGTCTGTGGTACATATGGAAGGGCAGCAGTGGGGAAGTCCACGTAGAAGGAGGGGTTGCACAGCAGTGTTGCTTTTTGTTTTACTTATTTCTAAAGCCTTTAGACCACACGCGCTCGAGTGAATGTAGATGCCACAGGTCTTTCTTGACTGCGAGTGCATATGGTATTAAGCTGTGGCTTTAAGCTGTACCCCTGAGCTGGCCTGGGCAGCCCCTCTTCACTGCCAGCTTCCAATGGAAAGTCCAAAGTGTCGCAGAGGAGAGTCATGTGAAAGAATTTGTTTCAGTAAAATAATTTTAAAAAGTGAATGATCAAAGCCATAGGCTTCTGGCATCTTGTTCTTGCTCAGTGAGCGTCCCACTTCCTCCCCGGTGGTCTTGCTCTCTGTCCTCACCTGTCAGTGTAGGGCTACTTACCATGAATGGAGAGTTGTCTTTCTTACAGGAAGCATCATCTCCGGAGAATCAGACACACCCAAGAAAGATGGCGGGGCGGCATTTAGTTAGGAGACGGCAGGGCACTGAGCTCTCTGTCCTGCTGCATGCCTTTGCTGACCCCATGTCTCCGCTCAGTACTTTTCCCTTGCTGGCTCTTCTGATTTCTCTGAAGTGTTATCCCAGATTCTGCCTAGAATGAACCCCATGTCCCAGCCCCATCCCAACAAAAGGAAGAGAAGGAAGGGACAGAGGGAGGGAGGGAGGGAGAGAGAAAGGGAGTAAGTGAGGGGAGAGAAGGGGAGGGAGGGGTGGAAGGAAGGCAGGAGGGGGGTTCATACATGCTAGGCAAACACTCTACTACTGAGCTAGACCTCCACTGCCTGAGTGTAATCTGGTCAGTGAGTTGGGGGTGGTTGAGTGCATGAGTTAGCCCAGGATGTCCCAACCCTCCCTGTGTACCACAGGCAGGCAGGCATTACAGCTGTAGTTATCAACCTTTCCTCCTACCTTAGCCTTTCCATCACTGGGTGCCCAGGCTTGCACCGTGCTTACTGGCTTAGATATTCTTTTAAGTTGTACTTACATATGCCTCACTGGCCAGTTCTGTATTGCTTGCAGGCCACACCTTGGCAGTATTGCACTCCGATTGGTTCAATTTCCTAAATGGACAAACTCATAAAATACTCGTCCTCAGGACAATGCCACTCAGAGGTGGTTTTCAGTTTACCTAACCCCACTCCCTGAGGCAGTGAACCCCACCCACTTTCTTCCCTTTGCAATGCTGGTTGAGGCTCACACTTAACTTGAAGCACCATCTTGTGGCACCGCCAGGGCCATTCTGACTCACTGGCTTTGGAATCCAAACTGCTGTAGTCTCTAGACAATTCTCCTAGGCAGCTGGGCTGTCTCATTGCAGGATTTCTCTTGATCTTTAGAGAACTGTCCTGGGATCACAAGCTTACAGGAGATACGCTGACAACAGAACCAACTACCAACCAAGCCCTAGAGTCCATTGAGCCAGTGACTTTCCCATAGGCACAAAGAATATCGTTTCATTTGCATGAGCGTAGCTCATGGTAGTCTTACATCACACGTCTCACACGTTTCATTCCTAACAAACGCTGCTTTGTAGAGTATATTCCCTTATGATGTAAGCAAAGAGGGACGTGCTTCTTCCAAAAATATCTTTGTGTGTGTGTGTGTGAGAGAGAGAGAGAGAGAATCAGAGCACTCATAGAGGTCAGAAGAGGGTGTTCAATCCACCCTAAGCAGACTCTGGGAATCAACTCAGATCCTCTGAGAGGAGCAGCTGCTCTCAACGGAGACAGACCCCTCTATAGCCCCTCCAGCACGTTAATTATCCTAACAGTAGAACTGAGAATTTCCCAGAGTCCACAGCCAGCCTTCTCTCTGCAGAGCTTTGAGTAAGGCATTCTAACCAGTGGATACTTTTTCTTTCCTTCCAGGAATGAGCAGCATCTCCAACCCTTGCAACACTATGTCTAGTTTTGCTGGTTTAGTTTGGAGGCTCCAGGGATTAGACCTAGGAACTCAAAGATGGTAAGGGAAAGCTGAACCAGGTGTCCCCAACCCCATCCCCTTCAAGTTGATGTTTTTTCCTTCTGAGTCCTATGTGGGATTGCTAATGATGCTGGGCTCTGCGCTAGCGATGCACTAGCAGTTCTTAGTCTCAAACTTGGCTGCACATCCAAAGTATCTGGGGAACCTTACAAACTCCTGATGCCAGAGATTATAAATTACTTGTCTAGATTAGAGTTTGGGGGCTCACTGATATATAGACTGTTTCCTTCAACCCCCTTAGCTGCTGATGGTTGGAGCCATACACATTTTAAAAAATGAAGAGACCAAGACATAGTAGGGTTGACTCCCTTAGTCCAAAGGTCCCTCAGCTTGAGAAAAGAAAAAGGTGGGAGTCTATTTTCTCATCCTCAGAGTTGGGAGGTTCAGTCCAAAACAACAACAACAACAACAACAACAACAACAACAAACCCTTTTTCATAAGTCAAAATAGGTCTCATCTATCCCATTTAATAAGTAGCTAACTGAAAAACTGCTGAAACATTGAACTTCCCTCAAACACTTGATGCATACTTGCAAAAAAAAAATCAAGCTGAGTAAATGTTTATGAGATTGGTGTGTGTGTGTGTGTGTGTGTGTGTGTGTGTGTGTGTGTGTTCTGTATGGTGGCCCTGGAGGGACTTGTGAGGATTTTCTGTCTGCTATGTAATTGTCTTGGTGCATGTCCTTGGTGATAGACTAGCAGGCAGATGCACAGGGGAGCAGGCTCTCTGTGATACTACAGAATTTATTTATAACAGATAACTCTCCCTGGAGAGGGTGGAAACCAAAGCCTGGTGCATGCCAGGCAAAGCCTTTTTCCACTGAACAGTATCCCAAGCCCTTCTGCTTGTGTTTTCATAAGAAATACTTGTTTCTCCTTGGGCTTTTGGGTCCCTCAGAGGAGACAGACTTCTTGTCTGGAGGCAGCAGAACAGCCATGAGGGGAGCTATTGCAAAGCTTGCCAAGTGAAGAGCTGAGAAGGGAAAAGCAGAGCTGGGGTCTTCCTTTGTGTTCTGGGTCTTTGTTGGTGTCTCAGGCATTTACTCACCAAAAAGTGCACGTATGTCAAGAAGGATGGAGACGCAGCAAGGCGGACCGTGGTGAATGGCCGCTGTGTTCTGCTTTCTGAAGCAAAACTTCCGGGTGACCGACAGTTACAGGCAACCCAGTGCCTGCCTTTCTGTGTGGCCTTTTAAGAGGACCCAAGGATGATGTATAAGAAACAGCTTTAACCCAGAAGCAGTAACGACGTAGAATTAAAAACTTGATACATAAATCAGGTTGTGACTTTGCAATGTCTGGGTGTCTTTGACTAGCCAAGGCCCCTGGATCTCAGTCTGTCATCTCTATAATGAAGACAGCAATGAAGACCAGAATAATAGAACAATGGAATTTCCACAGGTCATATAAGATGATTGTAAGGAGCAAAAAGAGGCCCAATTTGGGAAATAGTCTACCTGCTAATTATCATTTTAAAATGTCAACAGCCAAAGCTTCCAGGGTTCAAAGTCAAGTTTGTAGGCCCGGTGGCAGGCACCTTTACACACGGAGCCATCTTGCTGGCCCCTTTGTTAATTTTCACTACTTTGTTTAGAGTTCTAATTTATCAAAGAGTGAACTAAGTTTCTTTTCTCTCTAATGAAAATTGTCTTTGATTTATTTAGCTTCCTAATTCAACATTCTGGAAGGAAGGAAGAATGAAAAAAAAAAAAACCCAAACAGGTTCTTTAATTGTGTTATTCTGCTTCCTGTAATTCGGACTTTGATTGCATGAACTTCAGGACTGGGAAGGATTGAGGATGGGAGGGGGGCACGTTGAGGGGAGAGCCTGGCATCTTCAGGGCATAACCTGCCATTCCATCACAGTTATGTTGTTTGACCTACTATACGAGAGGAATAGAAGAATTCTTTGTCTTACTTTATTTTGTATCCAAAGTTTGGTTCCCTTCTCTTTTTATATTTTAATTATTCAGTCTTTAACTTTGTGTGTGAGTACATGATTGCCACCAGACACCTGTGGAGGTCAGAGGATAACTTGGGGAGGATAACTTGTGTTAGATGTGAACCCTGAGGAATTGAACTCAGGTGGTTGGTTATGCTTTGTGGCAAGGCTCTTTCCTGCTGAGATCCATGGCTAGCCCTTAGTGTGGCTTTCTAGGAAAACAACAACAAGCAATGGCTCTTACTAATATGATGTGTTCATATCAGGACTTAACTCTAGGGATGAAGCATGGAATACAAGAACAGGACTGCATGTGTAAGCACGGGGACCTACATTTAATCCCCAATCCCCATGTAAAAGAACCCGGCATGATGGCATGTACTTATAACCCCAAAAATGGGGAGATAGAGCCAGGTGCATTCCTGGGGCCTCAGTGGCCAGCCAGCCTCTTCTGAGAGTTCTCATGGTGAGCACACATGTGCATCTGCACAGCCACACAGGGCTTGCTTGAAGAACTGTGTGACAGGAGATAAGAGAGCCAGAGAGCTGCCCGAGGTGAAACCTTTGACTTCTTGGCCCAGTAGTTAGCCCCCACCCCCCTGCTGGGCATTATCTCTGTTCTCTGTAGCTTTAGCATGTCACCTCAGAGAAACAGAGCCCTTGTGGTCATTCTCTCTTGGGTATTTGTCCACATCTCACCAACAAAATCTTAACGGGATGAAATTTAAGAAACACGATTTCCTAAAGCCAAAACTGTGTGCAGGCTCACAAGAGCAGCTCTGACGGCTTTGCCAAACGATGATTTGGTCACAGTGCCTATCTGAGCTATTGTTCTAGAAAGTATAATTGCCCTGGAGCAGGAGAGTCTGGGTATCAGCGATGGCTTCCGGTGGAGCTGCTTTCATTGTTTTGCATCATCCAAAACTTGGTCAATATGAATATCTGGAAAACAGAAAATAAAAAGATGAACAAAGTCATGCCTTCCCCTCCCCCCACCCCCACCTCCTGCCTGGCTATCTAGTAGTTCATCTCAAAGTGGTGGCTGAAGCACTGTCCCGGATCCTGGCCTTGGCTTTTACATCCTTTCTTCTCTTCGATCTTTTTCTCCTCCCATCATCCTTTTTCTTCTCTATTTATCTTACAACAAAACAAAACAAAACCCTTCAGGTTTCAAACTTCTTTATATTACACCAGTCAGCGAGCCACCATAAACTGAATTCCCTATTAGCAGCAGAGGAACAGTCACTGTGAGTTCATTTGTTTGTTCGTTCTACCATCCATCCATCCATCCATCCATGATATGTACTTCATGTTTCTAAAGCATTGATAAGACTATTTGCCAAGTTTCATCACTGATCCTCGGGATGTCATTAGACTCAGTGCAGCTCCACAAATTGCAGTTAGTGTCAGAGTGGAGGCAGGGGTGTTGGTGGGGTGGTGGTGGGGACAGTAAGCATTTTGTAAAAACTCAATCTCCAAAGGCAATCACTACCCCTAAATCTACCTGTGTTAGATGGGGGAGGAGGGAGAATTAATTTATAACACCCACTAATTCCTTCTTCCTTAAAAAGTTATTACTCTAAGGTGTTGGAGAATCGGCTCAGCATCTAAGAGTGCACACTGCTCTTGCAGAGAGAGGACTAGGAAGTTCTTCTACTAACACATTAGGCAGCTCCAGCTGCAAGACATCTGATGCTCTCTGCTGGCCTCTGTGGGAACTGCACTTGTGTGCACAAACCCAAATTGGAGACACACACACACACACACACACACACACACACACTCACACACAAAACTAAAAATCAAGATAAATCTTGAAAAGAAAAGGAAAGGTGTGATTTTAGAGATTCTACTATGCTTTGGGGACAAAGTATACATGTGGAATTTATCTCTTGGGTTTGAATGTGTCTTAACTCTTCAGAGGACCTTTTCCCTTGGGACACTCAGATCTCAGTGTGCCCTATTTCCATGCACTGGTGTATTGTCACCAATTGTGAGATTAATGCTAGTAGTCTGATGCTAACCAAGAGAGGAAGGAAATGTGAAGTTTCTGATAGGGACAGACTCACCATCTAGGTGTATAACTTGTGTTAAGGCTCTTAGCTATCAGGAGCCATGTATCTGTAAGGTAAAACAGGTTGAACTCCTAACCTAAGCTAACCCTGCCTCAAATACCCCATTGTCCAAACTCACTTCTCTTGCCTGGGACAATGGAAGCCAGCATCACTGTTGACCGGCCTGAACTGCTTCAGTAGAAGGATATGAAAGAAGAGATGCAGAAGGGTATACTCTCTCTCTCTCCTTTTGGGGGAAGATTGTACAATTGAGTAATTTGTAGAGCCAACCGATTCTACTAACTCTCCTGGCACTGTCCTCCTCATCAGACAAGATGACCACTCTGAAGGCATTGGCTTACTTTGCTCCTGTGCATTTTGTTCAGCCAGTGGACACATAGAATAACAGGCAGTTCACAGAATCTTAAGGCAAATGGTATTTGTGCTTTACTGGGGAAGATGCTTCCTCCTCCTCCTCCTCCTCCTCCTCCTCCTCCTCCTCCTCCTCCTCCTCTTCCTCTTCTTCTTCTTCTTCTTCTTCTTCTTCTTCTTCTTCTTCTTCTTCTTCTTCTTCTTCTAAGAGAATGACAAAAACAACTCAAAGAAGAACCAGCTTATTCTGGTGCACAATGTAAGGGTATAGTCCATCATGATGGAGCAGTCAAGGCAACAGGACCCTTGAGAAGAAGTGAGCTGTAAGGGTATAGTCCATCATGATGGAGCAGTCAAGGCAACAGAACCCTTGAGAAGAAGTGGGCGATGGATTCATGCTGCTGTCCAGCTCCTCTTCCATCTACAGATGCAGGATCCCAGCCAAGGAATGGTGCCACCCAGAGTGGGCAGTCTTCCCACCTCCATTAGGACAATCAAGATCATTTCTCACAGTAGAGCCCAGTGGTCTGTCTCCCAGGTGTTTTTAGATTCTGTCAACATTGTCATGCTTGTACTTAATTTTCTTCTGTTTTAATTAAGACCTTGAATGACTCAAAGGCAGAGTCCAATTGACTTACAGTAGCATTCTCTTATACCTAGTCTTTCCATTGGATTTCAAAATAATGCTAATACTATTAGAAAACTCACTGTAAGGAGGAGAACAGTTAAGATTTGTTTTCTAAACTGAAGGATTTTTAAGAGTATAAAGAGGGATGATTGTCATTCATGAGGCTAGGATAACAGGCTCAAATAAGAATGACCATAGCCCAATAATCCATATGCCTTCCACCTGTAACCTGCAACCAGGGCCAGGCAGTTTACTGAATTAGTTTAACTTGTTGAATTGTGATAACAATTCTACAAAAACTGTTTTCTCAATTCCCATTCCACACAGAAAGAAACAAAAAGTTGCCTAAGTAAAGTGACTGAATACCAAAGCCTTATTCTCTCTCTGGGTCATGTGAATATGAACCTTGACCTGTCTCAGAACAAACCAAGGCTCCTTCCTGTAAGCCCTTTTACTTGACAATCTCTTGGTTTCTGCAGGTGTGATAGACGTGGTCCCAATTAATCAGTGTTGGTTGAGGGAAGCAGATTTTTATCAAGCTTGGTCATTTGTGAAACAGATCCTTAGAGTTTGTCAGCCTCTAACGTAAAAAAAAAAAAAAAAAAAGGCTAATGAACTCTCTCAGCCCGTTCATGTGGGTATCTGATGGCACAATCGATCCCCGTCTCTTTTCTGGCTTTTAAACTAGTTCTTTGAAAATCTGGACAAAAAGGGTTAATGGAAACTCTCAGAGTAGAAACCTTTCAAATTATATTGATAATCATCAGGGAAAGTGTGCTTCTTGTGTGTGTTTCATGAAACACACACACACACACATTTATCCTCAGATATACTCTATGTGTAACAGGGTGGCTAAGGTGGATAATTTGGTCCTTTTGCTGGCATCAAACCATGCATTGATATTCAGAAGTCTGTCATATTCGTTCCATCCCTCCCCCACTGTTTCCTCGCCCCCTCTGTTCCCTCAGAATGAAACCACCCTTTATTTTGGACAACGCGATCACACACACCATTGAGTCAACAATTTATAGCTTTTAAAAATAGGGACTTTGTCCCCTCTTAGGTTTATTGTTTATCATAATCATCTTTCAAGTGAAAAGGCTAATTTACCCTTTCTATAGGAATATTTTAAGCTTGATTATCATAATATTACAGCCGCCTGAAAAGGTCTAAAAACGGGACATTGACCTTGAATGTTTTCTGCATTTAGCTCATGGTGCTTAACATTCAGGAAAGAATGTAACTGCAGCTCATTTATTAATGTATAATTTCCTGATGTTAACTATGCCTCCGTCAGTGCATGCCATGCAGCCTGCAAAAAGCTTACAGGATGCCCTAACATGTATCTGATATTTTATGAGAGTGAGGGCCTTGGAAATACAATGTAACGAAAGTCAGTTTTCCCACTGGACTGACTGTAGTTTATAATTTAATTTTTACTGACACTTCCCCGTGTATATTATTAGCCTGACAAAACGCAAGCAAAATAATCCTGAATTAATTAAACAGAAACCAAATTACCTCTAGTAGTTTCTCTGTCTCTCCCTTTTTATACACACACACACACACACACACAGAGAGAGAGAGCACTTGGAAAAGAGTTTGGTACTTACTCAAAGTGAGACAGTAGCTCCTTGGTGAATGTAGACTACATAATTTGGGGTGGGTTAGATAGATTTATGGGACAAGAGGTTTGTCAGAAGGCAAGGCTTTTATTAGTGCTTCTGTGGAAGCGACCACTTGCCACAGAAATGATTTCATCTTGCCAATGGAGACAATCATTTAAATATCAAAGTCTACTCCCTAGAAACAAAAGGCCACACAAAGTGAGGTGAACTGATAGAGGTTCCGTGGAAATGGAAAGTGGACATCCCAACTTGAATGCAAGTCTGTGCTCTCAGTGGGAAAGGTGCTTCAGCAGGCTCCTAGCACAATAGAGCCTGGCTTCTGCAAGTGACAGAACAAGGGACAGTTAGGTGAGGGGATCTGAACAAGGCCACAGGGCTCCTGAGGGCAGTACCCAGGGTCTGGCATCTGACCTTCTGTGCTTGTTACTTAAGATGCTTTTCTGAAGGATGTTTGGTCTCCTTTGGGATATAAAGACAGTAGTTTCTGATAATCTTGCTTAGTTAAGTTTATGTGCTATTATTCATTGTACCGTATACAGTACGTCTAAGATAGGAGGGAAAGTGGTTCTAAAGGCTAAACCACTTTTCAAATGTTAAGGGACTTAAGGGGCGACAGTTTTGAATGGTAGGATACAGGGCAAACTGGAATTACCAGTGCACTAGGCCGTTGGCTTTCAAATGTATAGCACATGTCAGAAGTGCAGTGTGAAATGGAGACCTTCAAACATGCCAAAGATGATTTTAAACAATTCAATGGATTTATCCTATTGGTTCTCATGGACAAAGTTGAAAACTAAAATCATTAGAAATACAGGAATTACACCAAGACCAAATTCCTCATCATCTTTGCCTAACCCCAAAATACAGTGTTAGGATGTTTTAGGACATGGTTTTGTTGGGGAATGTAGTAAAATTCCTGCCATATACAATTCACAGGAACCTATCTCTTGTTTCCACTTAGACATTGCTTGTTATTGTTTTAGTCAAATAGAAATGAAATCTATCCTCTGACTGGTGCCTCTGCATTTGTTGAAGATATTCAGATATTTGTAAGTGCATTGTCTAATGAAGAAGAGATTGGAATTCTGCATAGAGTGTGGGCCCGGTGCGTGAGAGACTGAGAGTAACTAATTTATGTGTATTCTTTGTGCAACAGTCCTCAGGGGTCTTGGTGTTTGGTTCAATTTCTTCCTGATTTGGGTGGACATCTTGTGGTAAGATTGTAAAGGGTACACACAGATCAACAGTGCATGCTTATCCAGGCTTTTCTCTCTGTTCTCCTATGTCTGGTCTCCCATGTCTGGTCTCCCATGTCTGGTGTGTGTGTCTCTGTAGTCGTCTCTGTAGAGATTCTTGGGTGCTTAATTCAGCTTTACAGGTGGCATGTTTATTATTAATAGTTCCCTGTCCCTGCCTCTTCCAAGATGAGAGAGCTCCGTGCCTGGGTTGGGCTTCCTGAGAGGCCTTGAGCTATGTGCTTGTATACTTTCCTGCAAGCTTTTTGGCAAGTTTATTGCAATTGGGTATTATTTTAAATTGGTTGCACTGGATTTAAGATTGCCAGTGGCTCCTTAGGGTCTTGGGCAGGGTGTAAGCCACATCACTTACCTAGCATACATTGGTTGCTCAGCGAGGATGTAGTTAGGGAAGGATCAGAAAAGAACGCTGTGCACATCTGTGCATGGTTCTTTGTGGGCACAGAGGACAGACTTGTCCATCATGCATGTGAGTCCAAAATACACAGCAGAGAAATCAAATGGTCTGTAATGACAGCAAATAAATTACCCAAATAAGGAAATTTGGGGAAATCAAAGATTACTTCTAGACCTTGTAGTGACTTTAAGACTCGCTGGTGAATAATTGACTCCAAACCTTGTCTTTAAAGGGCCGTTTCGAAGGAGTCACAATAAACACTGTCACAGCAGCATGGTGCAATGAGACTGAGTATAGTACAGGGCGCTGTACAAGTGCAGAGTGGAGTATATTCTTTGGGATATTAAGATGTGTCAAGTAGACAGAATAATTTAAAATTTTAAGTAAGTATTCTGGGACAAAAATATGAAACTTCTGTTGGAATGTTGAATATATATATAATATATGATAGGCATATACATCTATTAATTACTTTGAAATTTTTAATTTAGTAAAAAAATCAGAGCAGTGTTTGAGAGATGCTTTTCTTTGTAAAGCAGTGTATGCTTTTGTACTTCTCTGATTGCATTTTAGAAAAAAAGAACATATTTCTTGCAAAACATCTTTTTATTTATTTCTTTACTTGTAAACTGATTCCATGTCTCATTTTCTACTGAATAGGCAAGTCTTTTAATTTTCTTTCTTTTTTTTTTTTTAAAACTGGGTGTCTGCTGAATGCTTGGATTTTCTTCTCCATATCAAAGCTCTTTTAATTCAGTGCTCACAACCAAATTTACATCTTAATTGCAGAGTTCACATTTAACAATATAGACAGCATAATGCTACTGGCAATTAAGCTTTTACTACCTGTTTTTATACAGTATTCTTAAGCACAGTCTTTTTTTTTCTTCTTCTGTGTAATTCCTGGTTCTAGACACTTGTGTACATTTAAAACACACATGGAAGGAATCAGATGCCTATCTTGGATATAGCTCAATACATAGTGTGGGTGTGTGTGTGTGACAAAATCGTGCCTGTCATTTTTATATCCTGAATTTTAATGTGGACGTTCTATTTTAGTGTTTTGTTTCTTAAAGAAAATCTGAGAGGGTTGGTAGAGTTAAGTTCTGATGTGGTGAATTTAACACACACTGAATATCAGAGCTGTCTTATTTTGATCACAGAGCTGATCCTCTTCCTACCCCGTAAGACTTCAGATGCAGGAGGCTGGTAAGCAAGAAAGCTGAATTCTGTCAAAAGCCTGGGTCTTCCACTTCCCAGGAGGTAGCAGATAACTCTTTGCTAGAAATAGCTGCTATCTCTTTCAAATGTGCATTTGCTAGTATATATATATATATATATATATATATATATATATATATATATCCATCCTATAGTTTAAAATAGAGCACAAGAAATTCCTTATTATATGAGAATTAGAAGCAGCCCCTACACTATCGTAACAGGAAAAATAGTGTTTTTCTCTTACATTGTTTCTTACACCTTTGACTGAGTTGCCATAATTTTTTGTATATTATTATCTGTCTGAAATTGCTTCTTGTAGGCCAGGCTGAGGGGCAATATACAAAATATTCCTGAGTTAATTTTTTAAAACAAGCCAGGTGCGCTGTGTGTAGAAGCTCATAATTTGTGCTTTACCTCAGTGCCAAATATTTTGTATAAAATCATATCTACATATAGTTGTGTTTATATTCACATGAAAATATGAATATAAATATAAATATTCACATACATGAATATGTCTCGTGTATTGAAATAGGTACATGCTTCAGGATACTTTCAGTGCCACTGCTTCATGTTCTTGCCACACACACACACAAAATGTATGTTGATTTTGCGCAAAGTACACTGATATTCAAGGCTCTTGTTGCCACTCCCTGTCCCTGCCCTCAGTCTTCAGCCCAAACCTGAAAGTGAAGCAGCGAAGCAGACAGTGCAGCCTGAATTGTTTACCTTTGTTGTGAATGGCTGTGCCTCATATACCAGAGAGAGAGAGAGAGAGAGAGAGAGAGAGAGAGAGAGAGAGAGAGAGAGAGAGAGAGAGAGAGAATATGAATTACCCACAGAAGCACAGGCCCTCTCTCTCCAACAGTATCCGGCGCACTCTTCTGTACTTCTGTGATGCTAACTTCCACCCCAGAGGGGTCGACCAGTCCTTAGGCTGAAACCATGTCGAAGAAAGTCTTATTTTATTTTTAAATGTTCTTTATATCAGGACACAGCAAGGAAAGGTATTAGTGGAAGTTAATGAGACAGTAGAACACACGCAGCAATAATATAATAATAATAATAATAATAATAAGTAAAACATAGCCGTTCCCGGGGTTGAGAACTCAGTACACAGAATAAGGCCAGATTAACTTCCTTCACCACCTTCCGCAGACACCTTCGGCCAAATCTATCGAATTGGCATGAGTTCTTTGCAAAAACAAAATAGGTCTGAGGTTAGAAAAACCAACCATAAATCTTCTTCAGCGTAGAGTGAGTTAAGTTAGTTACGCTTGATATTTTTCCCTTTCTTTCTTTCGTTCCCTTTAAAAAAAAAAAAAAAAAAAGCTTCTCAGGGGTGTGTGAGGGTAGGAATTAAAAGAATAATAAGGGGGAAGCTGCGGATCGCTGGGGCTTTTGCAGGCGGCTGCAGCTTTGCCCACCGTGCTCCGGGCAGGCGTTCGCCCTGCCTACCTGCAGGCTGCGGCTCGGGCGGCTCGCGTCGCCTCCCTCCTGATTGGGCAGCGGCCCCCCAATCAGAGGCGCTCCTGGGCCGGTGGGACTGCATATGTAAAGCCCTACTTCATATTAATAAGCTCCAATCGGGGCTTTAAGTCCTTGATTAGGAGAGAGTGTGCGAGCCTTGGTCCCAACTGGCCGTGCCTATGGGCCTGTCACCAGGAGAACGCGTGTGTTAATTGCACCGGGCTCTGTCAAGGAAACTTTGATTTATAGGTGGGGTGCACAAATAATGGTTGTCGGGCGCACATGGATTCGGTAGAACTTTGCCTGCCTGAATCTTTTTCCCTGCACTACGAAGAAGAGTAGGTACCTCTTTTTTTTTCTTTCCTTTGCAACTCGGCGTGGGGGTGCGTGTGTGCGGGAGAGTGGACCGGGCAGCGTGTGTGCACGCGGATCAACGTAGTGACCTGGGTGTTTGGTGCGTGTGGGTGCGTGATGGTGTCTGTCTGGTGCCTTTTGTGTGGAGGGTGATCTCCTAATTCAGTAAGTGGAGAATTGTTCTCCGACTACTGTGTTACCTTTGAGGCAGCTCTGTGACTGTCACTAAAACAGCTGGGTGACAGTCACTTCTCTTTCAGGTGCTAAGAATAGGCGCTGGGCACCATTGCTCAGTGAACTGTTAAAATGCATCTTTTACCCAGATCCATTTTCCCCAGGAAAGATGTTTTAAAATACAATATTCAAAATGATTTATACTACTGAGTGCCTCTTATGTATTTGCAGTTTGACAGATATTTGAAACTCCCTGTCACCCTTTACCGCGCAGAGTTAGAGGCAAAATTGTACATTTATTAATTCTCCTTCAGAGAACAATTTAGCAACTAGCCCCGTGCTGCTCCGAGCCAGCGTAATGGTATTTGTGTGGTTAGCATTAACTCAGTACTTAACTGGCAAATCAGTCCATTAAGTAACATGAGATTTTCACACATTATAAATATTTAAAGGGGAGAAAACTGAAGAAGAAACAGTAGAGACTTTTCAAAAAAAAAAATCTTCCCTTAAATAGACAATGTGCAGGTCCTGAGCCTGAGCTTGGTTTAATATATATATATATATATATATATATATATATATATATATATATATATATAATTTCTTTAAACCCAGTTCACTGATATTTATGAATGCCTTCTTGGATATTCTATATATTTAGATCATTAAAAGTCCAGGGTAGGGGTAGGAAAAGCAAATTGGACTCTTTTGTGTAAATGAAGAGGTCATAAACTTAACTTCAACCCACTGTTAAGATAAAATACCCATGGACCACAGAAGCTGACACTGGTCTCTTTTGATTTCTGTTGAGTCAGTTATATTGCTTTTGCATTACAGTAATAGCAACTGTTATAATTTTTAAAAGAGTGCTCTTGGCAATCCTTTCTCTTGGGAGACTGTGAAGAAAACAACTCTGAGCGCTGGGGCAGTGTGCTGGTGGTAGAAGTCCACTAGCTGTCCTCAGCCACTGCCCTTTGCTTTGCATCATAATCAAGCAGGACCTAGAAGTGGCTTGTAGTCTCTGGCTGCCTGTGTGTGTTTGAGTGTGTGTGTGTGTGTGTGTGTGTGTGTGTGTGTTTGTGTGTGTGTGTGTGTGTGAGAGAGAGAGAGAGAGAGAGAGAGAGAGAGAGCGCACGCTCTCACAGGAGAAGACTAGGATCCGAAACACCGAGAGGCTGTCTTTGCATCTGTTTGAAACACTTGAGCAAGAGCCAACCTTAAAATGCTCAAGAATAAAAATGAAATACAAACAAAGGTAAGACGGCCCAGTCCAGCACGGTGCACCTGGGCTATAGGATGGGAGAATCAGAACTGTCTTCATGTCAGTGAGAAAGCCTCATGCTCACTCGGAGTCTGGACCTTGCCTCCCAAATAAATAAATAAAGCAAACTTTATATATTTCTCCAAAGGGTTCATGGAAATAGGAGTTTCCTTGAATTTAACTTCTTATACCTAATTTGAATAATTAGTTTAGATAAGCCTCTTAGAGCAGATGCATTTAAATGAAACCAGGGCACATGTCCTTTTGGCGTTGGCGCAAGATTCAAACTAGCTTTTCTCCTTCTTTCTTTCTTTCTTTCTTTCTTTCTTTCTTTCTTTCTTTCTTTCTTTCTTTCTTTCTTTCTTTCTTTCTGGCTCAATTAAAAGTCATCTTTTAAAAACAGATTTATTGTGTGGGTGCAGTTGTGGCGGTTACGTGGTTCACTGGACAGACGGAAAGATCCAGGGCTGAGCAATGAATGCATCTGCCTCTCTGTCTCAATTAATAAACCACAGAATTTATACATGCTATTAATATTCATAGTAATTGTGCTGGTTTCAACCCCATCACGTGGTGTATACATAGAAATGAAACCTGAGTTATGCAGTTTCCAAGGAAAATATTGGACCATTTCTGCTTGGGAGGCTGTTAAAAAGATTCATGCAATTTATTGACCACCATTAAGAGAGCTTAAAATGTTAACCTTTAACTATGTAAGTACATACATTTTTTTTTTTTATTTTCGGAAAGGCGCCAGCACTTTCAAGAGCACAATGCTGTAACGCTTGTTTCGCATTGAATAGCAGTAATAGCTGATAACATAAATAGACGGAAATAATGTATCTGCTGGTTTTGACATATGTGTCTGTGTAATCATTCTAAATGAGTGCGCTCCTCTCACGAATCCCTTTCAACCTCTGATTAAAATGTAACATTGACTACAGGATTATAGAGCGGACTTAATTTTACTGACTGTTTTAACAGTTGTCACAGCTGTTGGAAGAAGGCAATTGAAACACTCCAAAACCGACAGGGAGAGGAGGTGGCAGTTTAGGAAATATCAGCTTTGATCGTTGAAATCCAGACAGTGAACACAGAACAGTTTTGTGTTTTTAAGGATCCCTGTGCAGAGCGATATGCATTTTATTGTGTATGCTTTTCTCTGTCTGTTTGAGGGTGTTGATTTTTATTTTCCCCTCTGACTCGTGCCTTCTTGGGAAGAGCTAACCTGAATTGAGGTAGACTTCTTCCAAAGTAATACTATCATGGGGAAATATGAAGAATAAAAATAAGAAAGAATTCTGTGTATAACCACAGCTACAACGAAAGCTTAAATCATAATGGGCATGGTTACTATATCCTTTTTAAAGGAAAAATAGGAGCCTGCCCTAAGTTCCTTTAGATACCACAGAATTTGAGAGTCACCAAGAGCTACTTTAAGTTTATTTTTCTGAGGTAGAATACCCAAACTCTAGACTTGGAACTCTACTTTCTGTCTTGATCCTTCTCTCTAAATCTGTTGCAAACACCTGCAGCCTTAAAGGTAGGTGGTGTAGGTAGGGTGTAGGTAGGGTCTCAGACAATCTCTCGGTAAATCTCTGGAAATGACAGCCAGCAGCAATTAGTGTTCTTTGACTGTAAAATCCCATAAACTTAACCACCACAAAACTGAACAGAACATTTCTGTTTTTCAAAGAATTAAATAAGTATGATGCATGACCTAAACTATATATCTATATAGCATAAATAGTGTGCGTCTAAATGATTTGCATTATGTAACTCGTGACTTATTTATTTTCTTCTTGAAGTAACAATTTTTTTTTAAGTATCCCCGAGTTAGTGGACTACATGTAGAAGGGGGTGGTGACAGACACGTTGGCTTCCTTAGCCCTTTGTGTTAGGGTATGTGGGCATTACCCTGTGCACATTTGGTGGTGAATTTAACCATCTTCCCATCTTAGCAGAGGCAAGGGTAATAGTGGGGGCTCGGTCTTTCCTACAGAGACGGCTTCTTGTCTTAATGTGTTTGTATCTGTGCAGTTTTATTTACTGAACCTAGTGTGTTGCAGTGGTGATTAACCCATGTTATTAGCAAAGCCCTTGTGGACAGCCATTAATTCTCTTGCATGGATGATCATTTTTCTAGCATTTTTTCCCCAATAAGGTAGCACTGTTCCATATATATATATATATATATATATATATATATATATATATATACACATACATATACATACACACATATATGTATATATATATATATATATATATATATATATATATATATTCTACATTGATAGTCTTTGATATATTTCTTTAATTTAATCTGACCTGTAATGTATAGTGTCTACTTCTTGGAGAATGGTATTAAAATTCAGCTTTTAAAACTGCTAGCAAGGGAAAAGATTTTTGTTATTTTTTCGTAAAGTTGAGACAGTAAAAAGGACAGGAATTTTAAGCTTAAAAGGAAAATAACACAGGAAATCACCTTTTCACTTCAAATACTCCAGATCTTAGAATTTATGATCACACATGACTTTGAGGTTTTTTGATCAGATTTTTATTTAGTTAATAACAACAGCTCGGGCATTTTTGTAAAATATTGAGCTAGCAGAAAAATACTTGTGCTTCCTTGGTTGAGAAAAGATAAGGACCATCTCATTAGCTGGGCCATACTTTTGCAATTAATTTTCCATACCTGGTGCTATTCATCAAAGAGGGCAGCTAACTTCTCTAGGGTTCTGTTTAACAATACTTTCATGATCCCTTCCTTCCGCCAGAATTACAGACAAAGACGACGTGGTTCTTTGAGAAGGTAGCCCAGTGTCCAAATTGCAAGTCTGTGTCACTTGTGAAAAATTCCTCAACATTGCTGTTAGCCTAGTGATTAAACAAACTCTATCTTTGTTTTGCTTGTCAGAAGATGTTCAGCAGGGACAGCTCTCCTCTGTATGATTTCACAGACGGAGTTACAATGTAGTTCTCTGGCTGGCACTTTACATATAAGTGGCCATCCATAGCACTGGTTTTAATGAAACCAATTAATAGCAAATAAACTTTCTAGCTTAGCCCCACAAACATTTACGAAGAAGACAAGAGTGTGCGACCACAGGAGAACTTTCAAGTCATGGCAGCAGATAAACTGCTCTCCGAGTCTGGTTCCCGAGCAAATTCACAGGAGAGAGAAACAATACCAGGTTGGTGTGCTATAGTGAAGGCTAGCTCTGGCCAAACCAGCTCTCTGGAGAAAATCTTTGATTATGTTGGGCCAGTTTGTTCAGTTTTTATCTCTTATACACCCACTGGTATTGTATTAAATTGTCATTGTCCTAAAACACACGAGATAGAAATGAATTGCGCTTTTCTCTGCTCCCTGACAGTGAAATATTTCACCTCTCCCCAGTCATCTTCTCCTGCATTTGCTACTGCAGGGATGACACCAGACGTCTCTACGGCTTGACATTCTTGCTGCATTTTGCATGTCTTATCATTGATTTTTTTTTTCCCTGTGGCCACGTCTACATGGATATAGATTATCGATGCCATGGCTGATAAATAAATGCACATGTGGTCCTTTAAAATCACAAGCAGCCGCTAGGATACATATAGGAATGTGTTTGTATGTATGCTTAACTGCATGTAAAATACATATATGTGTGGGGAAAGGCCATGTGAACAGTTTAGATATGTTGCTAATATTATTCACAAGCTATTGCCTACTGAAGTAATTCTTAGGTGTAATGGACAAATAGTTAGTTGCCAATTAAATTTTCCAAGTATGGTTTTAACCTAGAATTCATATCTTGAGTATTTATCAGGCCCAATTGGAAAAGGAATTGACTGAGCTATTACACATAGGACAGGTGCACAGGTATGCACCTAGAATGATTTTAATTTTTTAAAAATTATATTCACTTATATATTCAGCATCTAGTAACCATAAATAATTTGTAAAATAGGAAATCAACTGCTGATGGTAAATGCATAATTTAATGGGTTGAGCCCGAATCCAGTAGAATATTTTGCAATAGCTCCTGGCTACATCTTTTCCTATATAATTGGCCTGACAAATATATGATAATAAAGAGCAGGGCAGCTCTCAAAACAAATGTAAAAATGTGAATTTGTATTATTGCACTCAGTAAATATGACATTGGCTCTATTCACTTTTTTTTCTAAGAGAAAAATGAATAAAATTGATAGGTGTTTTGTATCTGTAAAATTCACTCTGGGTTTTGGTTAATTCAGCTTTATTCTCCGAGGTAAATTCAGAATTCTGTGGGTTTTGCTTTTATAAATCTGAGTGTAAGTTGAAAGAGAACATTGATGCAATTGCTTTTTCCAATCTTGTAATTCGTGTTCTAATTTGTACACTCCTTTAAAGTGCTGGGTTTCTTTCCTACCTTGATTTATTTGCATAACGCTTTATCAAATCCTTGCTCTCTTGTTTATGGAAAATTCCTGCTAACTGCTCCTTTACTGTGAGGCATCGGTCAGCCTTCCCTCTCCGAGGTGCTGAGTGACGCCTTCTGCTCTTTGAAGGACCCACCTGACCAATTCCTGTTCCAAGTTCACATGAGACTCTCACTTTCTAGGGTCCCAGGAAGCCTCAGCAAAGGAAACAGATCTCCATTCAGACCTTTTCCAACCACATCTCCCCTTCCTGCTATTTCATACTGAGTGTCAGATGTTTCTTTTTCTCTGATTTTTGGACAGCATTTTTAAAAAGTATTTTGACAGTTATTAAATTGAAAGGATCTAGTTTTTCCCCTCATCAAATATATATGTATGGCATGCATGGATTTCTTGTTTTGATTTGATTTCTGAAGAATATTTTTGAATGTTTGGAGAGAACTGGCATTATATATTTTAATTTCTTCAAGTGGTATTCATCCTAATTTGTAACAAGGCCTCTGAATTTGGAAGGTAATTTGTTAAGGCAAATCAACAAAAGAAAGGTACAGTTATTTTAAAATTAGATTTTCACTGGTCTTTTGAAATCTATTTCAACATACTGGCAAAGGTTCGAGTGTGCATTTAATTATAGATTTTAACAGAGGACTGAACCAAACATTGGCTTTGATACTTAAACTGTATCAAATAGTAAAGTGTTGAAAACCATCAGGGCTTTACTGAGGATTAGGTTCTAGGCTAGCTAAAGAACCTAAACATGAATTTATATTTTAATTGTATGAAGCAGTTTTCATCATATGCCTCTGCGCTTCCTCCTGTGGCCTCCAGTGCAACCAAATTGCATGCAGAATTTACATCACCGGGACTGAAGTGCATCTCACGTGTAATACACATTGGCAGCACGTACCTAGCCAAAGAAAACAAATTAATATTGGGCACGCTGAGGGCTGCCAGGCACATCACAGACGCGTCAATTTAACTTCACTTCATCATCCACCTTCTCCGCAAACAGTTGGTTAGGACGGTGCTGAACATCAGGAAAGCAAGCAATAAATTCTCACATAGATCAGAGATTGGGTAGGTCAGCTGAGGGCGAGGAGAGCTGGGCTACTTCCTGGCCTCTTATGTAAAACCCACCATCGGGATTACCATCGACCTAGGTGGACACAAGTGTTGTATATATAACTGAAGTTCTTGCAGATTCTTCTAGCAGTTTGTGAGATGCGATGCCAAGGTGTGCATCTCTGAGGTGGTAAGCCTTCATGACTTGAATTTAACAAACAAACAAAAATCAAAAATCATGGAGAATCTAAAGGCTCCTGGTAAGGCCAGTCTGAACGGGATGTGTAACTTTTTGGGGGGCTTTGCCTACATTTTTCTCCAAGAGCAAAGCAAAAACTTCTTGTGCTTTTTGTTTGTCTGGCTTAGTCAGTATACAGCAAGTAGAGGAATGCTGAATTTTACTGCCCCCCATCCTGCCCAGCCCTGGGTCAGAGTGATCTTGGCAAATGATAATTTCTTTTTTATCAGCTCTCCCAAATTTACTCATTTGTCTAATGGCTTTTGAGAATTGAAGCAAAGGCTTGCTCAATAAATCTATGTTCCCCTTTCTCTTAATGTTTACAATATGAATTAAAATAGTTTTCCCAGGAATACTTTCCAGGCTGTTCATATACAACAAACAGTCAGAAGAATTTTCTTAGCTTGGAAAAGAGTGAAAAAGCTTATATACAAATACAAGTAGAAGATCATATGAGAAAACACTAGAAATTCTCTTCCTCTTTTAAGATCATTTAGTTGTGAGCCTTTCCCTCGATTGCCCTTTGTCATTCATAATTTCGAATTCTTATAGTACTTTTATCTTTCCCCAAACCCAAAGACGGCTGTGGTCAATGGCCTTCATTTTCCCCCAAATGCAAAGGTTTGGAGTTCTTCTTTCTCAGGTGCTCATTTGCCAAAACAGATCTGATAGTCTGAGAAGGATTGTTACACGGAATCAACCCATGATCAGGCGAAGAGGAGAGTGTCTGTGTTTAATGACAGCCATGCCTCCCTCCGCCCGGGAGATGACTGTCTGCAGTGATTGCTGGACTCCATGGAATAACAGAGCACCCCTTTCTCCCTAGTCTTGACTGAGACCTGCCTAAACGGTCATGGGAGCCTAGGGTCACAGTTGGGGAAACCATTGTCCGATGAAGGGTACTGAGTTGCACACTTTCTAATTCTTCCTGTTGGTCTACACAGCTGAAGAGGGCACATGTGCTCAGAGTCTAGTGAGCATTGGCCTTTGGCCTCAGGTGGGAGCATGTGGCTGACCTCCTCTGTTCTCTTAGCCAGTTGGGCAATGAAGGCGAAGCGTCCACAGATATTTTATATGCATAAGCTCCATTCACAAGAATGCTTGTAGCCCTGTTGTTCAATGGTTTTGAGAAGTCGCTATTGTTCTAGGACTGTCATTGTTGCTTCTCATGCCCCCAAAGTACTACCCACTAAGAAAGGCTTCTTTCAGTTTCTGTGGACTACCACCTGGTAGGTGACCTTCCAGAGACAAAAGTAAAGGACCAACAACCAGGGTGACATGTCTCTTTTCATACCTTTATAGTGAACAGATTCAGTTGGTTGAGTCTAAAGAAATTAAAAAACAAAACAGGACAAGACTAATCTGAGGGTTACATCCCCGCTTCAGTTGAATTTCTTTATTGTCTCATTTCTTTGTAATGAACAACACTCTAATGCGTAGAGCATTTATGAGGGTTTTAATGATTGGAAAGTCTGTCCTGAGCTGTGGTCACCATACGTGACAGTGTCTTTCTCTCTTATCTTCCTTCAGTTTCTGGGGTAAGTTCCTTGATGTCTATTGTCTTCTTTGGCTTGCCTTTGTAGCATGGCTTGGCCTCTAGGTGGAGGGAGTGAGGGGTGGCTGGTAGCCCTGAATTCCTAAATCCTGTTCTCTGGATACTTATCCTTTCCCATTCCCAAGAAATACACCCATTTAAAAAAATCCGTTTCTCCCCTCTCTGCTTTGCTAAAGGACTGTGCTCTTCGCCGACCGGGTGCTAGGTTCCTCCTGCTAACCCAGGCTGCGCCCTTCATTTTCCCTGGGAGTTCCAAGGAGATTGCCCCCAACACCTCCCGTTTGTGTTTTCTTTTGTTTCTGTTTGCAGAACATTCTACCTGAGTGCTTTTATGGTGTTTTCCTGATGGTTGTCAGTTTGGGATACTCAGCAGCTGACATTTTTTGTTAAGTTAATGTCACAGCAGAAAAAAAAAAAAAAAAAAAAAACAAAGGCAAACTGGAATCTGGCTCTAGTGCAGTGGAAGATACAACTTCTGTTTGATTGCGTGTAAATACAGTTCGTTAGCTGGGGGTTTATCAGATAGCTTGGCAGAGAGAGAGAAGAGCAGTGCAGACTGTTTTCAGTAACCACGTTGGCTGGCTCATACTCCTGATAAGATTGAGAGAGCTTTTTACGAAGTGCTGATAGGTTTAAATAAGAAAGGACTAATCTCCTTCAGTGGTACCAGCTTATCGGAGTGCAGCAAAATGCCAACACTTTTACATTAGCAAAAGTAAATGTTTTAGACACTCCTGGGCCCCCCCTTTTTTTTTCCTATTCAAGTTAAATAAGGAGGGGCGCTTTTGAGTGTGCGCTAATGAATAGAAGGATTTATTACCTTCACTAAATTACTCGGGGAAATGTTGATAAAGGAACCCTCCCCATCAACAGCAGTGTCTTTGATAAGCAGGTACATGTATGCTCTCCATTCTCTGGAGAAATTAACATGCCAAACCGTCTCTGGGTCCATTAAACACCGTTTCCGATGTTCCAAGATTCAGTTATGTTCCGTGTCAATCGAGGCTCCTTGTTTTCTGAGTCCGTGAGTGACAGGCGTTTGAAACTTTAGCTTATCAGACTTAGAAAATGTTGCTGTGCTGCAGTCAAGTTTCGGGATGCCGTCCGTATGTGTCTGCTGTGTTGAGCCAGCAAGGTCCTATAAAAAAGACAACAATAAAAACTCTGACTGGGGAGAGAGATGCATTATAAATGCCTTCATGAAAAGATAAATGTTTTTGTCTAAATAATAGTCCATTTTTAAAGTACGTACCCTTCCTTACTGGGAGGAAAATAGGATATTCTGGTTTTCTTTTAATACAAACCATTAACTTTCCCAGTTGTAGCATCTTCTTGTCTTTGTAATCTGATGCCTCCAAATAATTTAGCGTATTCAGATTTGATAAATGGTAGTGCAAGATCAGAATGATTGATTTTGGATTACTATTGATTCCTCTCAATGAGATCACCGTGACACACTCGAATCAATAGTCTTCGATTAAGCAAGGCACCAGAGTTCCATACGCTCCCCAGCAGTGGGGGACGCAGGGGCAGAGTGTTCACAGGCTGATAAATTGACAAAGCGCTCAGCTCTAAGCAGCCCTTTGTTCAGCACCGGTTCCTTAAAATATGTTTCATTGGAAAGTTCGTTCTTTGCAACTCGGGGCCTTTCTGTGGAAGGCAGGTCATCAGTTTAAGGATTATTAAATTTTAACTAAAAACAACTGGGTTCCATTTAGGTGTAAAATCATTTAAGTACTTACTGCAGGCAACCTTCATGCTTCTGAGCTGTCGCTCAAAGGTTCCATTCTTTTATGAAGATGTCAATTGTAAACATAAAAATGCATGGCTGGAAATAGAATGGTTTTAAGATTCAAAATGAAATAAAAATTCCTGCCTGAGGAAAGCGGCGTAATCAAAATAAGGTGGTCTTAACTCTGCTCACAGTCGGCCATGCTCGGGAGCAGTACTGCGAGGTGGCAGCAGGTACCTTGATCAAGCACGGCTGCTAGCTTCCTTCCCCTCCTTCTCTGAGGGTGTGAGGGTGTGGGGAGCATCTCCAACACCATACATAGCAGGCTTAATAGCGTTTGATCTGGAGCCGCCAGCACTATCAGTTCCTCGGAATCTTCCTGTCGCAAGCAAACTTACAAAGTCATTAGCAGGGGAAGTCCGTGTTTCCCTCCTTTTAGTGAAGTTGCTCAAGGAGGTGACTCTACCATCCTCTGCCCTCGTGCGGTCTGAGCATGGAGTATGCAGCCTTGGCGTGGTGGTCCTGGGTGGCAGTGCCAAAGGTGACTGTGCTAGCCATCCACTCTCTTGGGCTCTAAGTGGAAGCTTTTACATAACCTGCTTGCTCGTGAACTTTTTAAAGGACTAGGCCTGTACACCTAAGTCTTGAGTAGCTTGCAGTCCTTTTGTTTTGTTTTGTCTTTTTTTCTTTTGTGAGTGACACCCTGGATCATACCTGGAACCAAGCAGAGGCTGTCAAGGACTCTATTGCTAAGCTATTCCCCACCCCCAACCAAGCCCAGCCTCAACTTTTAACATTGGTAAATACTATGATTTTTGATAGGAAACTTTAAAAAACAAACCTTAAAAAATTAGCAAAAAAAAAAAAAATTCAGTGCAAAGGTCAAGCTTTAAATTGTGAAATTACCTGTAAAAACCTTAGAGTGATTTAAATTTTGCATGGAAACCATATAATTGGATTCTAATTTTATTAGGTTGAACTGTATGAAGTTGCTGTTTTATAGGTCAAAAAAAAAAGGAATGGTCAAATATCAGCAATTTTGTGTGATCGGGCCCAATAATTGAATTTATTTCTATGCTATTCATATTCCATAATCAAGTTGGAAATGACAACTGGTCCTTAGTCTCTGATGGGCTGTAGCAAAATATGGGAGACACGTGAATTCTGCCTTCAACTCTGATAAGCTTATTGTAATGTCATTTTAGCAACTGTGTATTTTTCTTGAGGATCATTTAAGAGTATCCAAGTACCTGGTACACAGAGCAGAAGTGTGCTTGTCCGCTGCCTGTCCTAAGGGAGCAAAGCTGAGAATCTATGCAAAGTTTTCATCTGATAAAGACCCTTCTCACCCAGTTTCAGCTCCCTTGCCCCTCCTCAGACTCAGAGCATCAGGCAGAAATGGCTTCCTAAAAGAGCAGAGTGTAAATGGTTTCAAAGGAAATTGAGGAAAATTAGCCTTGCCTCTGATGTTTCCCCCTCCCACGCGCTAAGAACCCTACCATGGGGTTCCCCAAACTGACAATGAGGCTGGAAATGCTTTCTTGGTCACGGTAATCAGAGATGTTCTAAAGTGACCCCAAGGCCACCCACTGACCCCTTAGATGTGGGCACCTGTCAGGGCTGCCCTGCACTGGCCAGGAGGAGCTCTCTGCACCCACCTATGGGCAGCAGCTGGCTCTGCAGGAACAGGAAGGGCTTTGAGGCCACCATGGAACCTGTGCAGGACAAACTGCATCTTGACTTCGGGTCACATCAGGATGGTGTGAATTTCTGTGCCTTCAGGTGAGTTCACAACCACTTATATCTAATTCCAAAACAAAGTCAGACTTGACTTCCTGGATCTTTGTTTTTTGGTTTTTCTTTTCTTTTGTTTTGTTTTGTTTTGTTTTTTTGCCTATTTGTGTGTGTGTGTGTGTGTGTGTGTGACTGCCTTTGCCTGGTCCCATTGTCAACCTTGGAGTATCCTTTCATTCCTATTCTCCCCTGTCTATGACTTGCATTTAATTTACTGCTGCTACCAAAATAAGAAATCATTCCACTTGCTTCTAGACCTGTGCAGCACAGGGGTCAGAGCCATGGTGGGGAGAGAACAGCCTTAGTTCACAACGTGTCTTTGCTCTGGCCCACACTGTGGGTGCCAGTGTCAGCCTGGATGCATGTATGACCTGCCTTTATTTGCATATAGAACCCCATGAATACAGCAGAGAGTACTCTCGCTAAAGACACAAAGCAGTGGGTGATGATGTAAGAGAGAAGTTTGTTACGCCTGACTAGAGTAACTCCCCTGCACTGCCCAGTCACAAATACCATATTTATATCAGTTTGACTCAAAGAGATAAAAAGCCCAAGAAAATAAATAGCCAAAGAGAGTTCACTCTTTCTATGGAAAGAGAGCAGTTTATTTTATTTTATTTCGTGTGGGGAAAGAAAGCCGGAGACTTTGCAACAGAGGATGGCTCTTGTAGGACCTGTCCCTGGATGGAAGGTAGCTTTTGTCTGGCTTTCCTGTGAGCAGATTCCTCTCAAACAGCATGAGCCACAGCCCATGAGCAGGCTGCCAGTCATCAGCAGGTGTGAACAACATAAAACAGGATTAACACTGAACCAAAGTGTGGACTAAAAACAGAACCCCTGCCTTGCTTTGAGAAGGACATGCAGAAAAGGAAGACACAAGCCATGCTGGTCTGTGCTCCTTGTTTACCAAACATTGCTCAGTGAACTATGTAGACGACAGCTCTGTTTAGGGCAGAAAAGGCAAGCAAGGCACATGGGTTCACTCTTGAATTCCATCTTTTCACATTGGAAATTCAAAACTTAGGGAGCAAACGTTTTTAGGACTATTTTGGAGTTGTTTAGAAAGTAAAGTGAAAGCTATTTAAGTAGAGTCCTGTTGGTAGGTTAATGGTACAGAGACACTGTCCCTGCTTCCAAACTAAATGCTGGTGGGCAGGCATTTGGTGTAGTCTTTACCATCTCTAAAAAGGTCCTACTGATCGATTATTCTACTATTTTTATGTTTAATTGGATTACTGGACTCATAATCTTGCCAAAGCAAATAAACTGCAGATAAATAAAGTAACTGAGTAGTAGAGTCTTAACACTTATTAATAAAACAACTCTGCTTAAGAATAAGAGAGCTGCCAATAAAGAACAATTGTTAATATAAAATTTACATATCCATTTCTCCTCCAGGTTGAAACCAATATTCTGAAATATATTTCAGAACTCTGGCACTTGGTCACATTCCGCACGGCATATGCAACAAGGAACCTGCAGCTATTAGTTAGAGAGATTATGTTGTGTGTACACACACATACACTGTGCACATGAACACACATAAACCTTTAACATGTTCAAATACAGGTTTCTCTGCATGTTTATGTCATTACACTGACTTTTGAAACTAAGACATTTGTAAAACTGTGCTGTTCAACAATATCACATATACTTATTTTTCTCACTAATTTTACTGTAAAAGTCACATTGCTTGGCAGTTGGGGTGTCTACATGTAATTTGCAAGGAACTTCCAAGTCATTGGGAGCTATGTAACGTCTAAAGTATACATTTATTTATTTCAAGGCAGGATTCTGCCATGTCACCTTGAATGGCTTGGAACTCCCTCTGTGGGCTGGGCAGGCCTTGAACTCACAGCTATCTTCTTGCCTCTGCTCCACGGTGCTGAGATGAATGAAGGGTGAGCACCACCACCAGTTTAAAGATTACATTTTAATCACCAAGTTACCATATTGCCTAAAAAGCTACCTTGCCATCATTCACCCTTTAATGTTTCTTTCCCTCAGAAATACCCTGGCTTTTCTGCTCATACTTTTCAATACCCCTGTTAGAAATATGAACTTGGTAAAGGTCTCAGAACTTAATGATAGCTGATGAAATCGGGTTTAGGAGATATCTGTTTAAAATTAATTTTGACGTGTGTTCTGTATACCCAACTGTCTAGTGCCAAACATACAGCATCCATTAACTCCTCTTGTTGCCTTAAACAAGGTTGTTAATATGCTTTTGCACTTTTTAAAGACAGTTTTAGTGTCCTGCTTTGAGAAGCCACTGAGTGTGCACAGGTACAGGCCTAACTCCGAGGATCCTGAAGTAAAGGGTGAAAATACAAAATGATCACAGGGTGCATGTAACACATTTTAAAGTGTGATTTTTTTTTTTTTGTACTTGGTCTGGCTTTAATAGAAGCCAGTTAATCTTGGCATACCCTCTCAGCTGGACCTTCACCCAGCATTTCCACACACTGCCTTTAGACTTCCCCAAAGCCAGATCTCAATTTGCCTGAGGACTCATTCAAAGTCCCCCACCCCCACCCCCTTAGCAGCCACCTCTTCCCCTTTGCAGACACTCAGCAGATGCACTTTAGTTCAGCATTTTATGAATTTTTTTGAAGATGCAGCTTGCTTTGCCTCAGGTCATTAAAATTATTGTCTTCTACATCTTTCCATGTTTCCAGTGAGATGATTAGCTACATTAGGCACTAAGATTTATACTGGCATCACGTAAGTTTGCAGAAGGGTCAAATCATAGTACCACGTTGCCATTGCCAGTTGGAATGTGCCAGAAACATCTCCGGAGAGTTTTTGTCAAGTGTTTATGCTCAATTAAAATTTATACTCCATGTTACCGAGTGCCTGTCTGCTAATAGCTCAGTGTCATGTGGCCAGCTTCCTGAACACAGTATTCACTGTAACAGCGATAAAGGATGGCAAACTTTAAAAGGGAGATACTGTTTTTCAGAAAAGACATAGAGAAAACAAGACAAAGGATAGTCCCCACTTAGGTGTAGCCAATATTTTCTATACCACCAAAAGCCATAACAGCGTGGCTTCCGTATCTTCATCTTTACCATTGATGAGAAGCACGGTCCACCTTTGTGTAGGTTTGTACCCAAGAGCCTCCTGTACAGCTCTTCTTCATCTGTGCTTTTTGCAGAATGTTTGTGACCATGAGCATCTTCTCCACCATCTCCACGACTTTACCCCACTCCCCGGGAGTCCTTTTCACTTCTTGAAGCTGAGATGGAATATTTCAGACGGATGCTTCTGTCTCTGTGCATATGCTAGGATGTATCCTGAAGCCTTCCCTGTATGTCTATAAGAAGAAAAAGAATAAAACCAGAAAAATTCAGTAACAAAGCAACAGCATAAAAAAAAAATCAGGGCTTGCTGGGATGGGGTGGTGTGATGGAAGGAAGACGATAATTTATGATTCTTCTGGTATCAATGTAAAGAATTTACCCATGCCCCACTCCCCCCCTACCCCGCCCCACCCCACCCCCAAGCTCCACGGTGCTCAGCATCAGATGATGATAATGTACCTGGAAGGAAGAGGCAGCCTATGCCCAGGCAGGCAGCATCAGACAGGGCGCCTTGCCATCTGGCCCACCTGCTGCATGCATGAGTCCATCTGGTGACTGCAATAGCTCATTGTAGGCCTCTTCTGAGGAACACTGGGGCTGAAAAGCAGGCAGTGTGAATTATTTAAGTAGCTGGTATAAATAAATAGAGGGGAAGGGGAGAAGAATAACAGGGGAAGAAAACTGAGTAGGGCCGCTCCTTCCCTGCTTTGTTCCTAGTTCTGGAATGTTCTGATCCGGCGAGAACATCCATTTGCATGTAGATTTGGTTGTGTAGATCACTGTATAGATTACACAAGGAGGAGATTTATCTAGGTTTAGATAAAACTCTGACTGCTTTGCACTTAAGATACAGAATCTTAAAGAGTTCAGCATCAGTAGAGCTGATAACGGCGAGTGTATTTCAGGCATCCATTCACAGAGGTAAAGCTACTGTTTGTCCTTTTAGGAACAGATGGGTCTTGTTGGGGTGGGGGATGGGGACACGTGCTTGACTTTTTTATTATAATTTATAGAATTAGAATTATTTTTCCTGCTAGGTTCAAAAATGAGAAGAATTGTGTTAATTTGATTTATGTGAGTGGCCAATTGAAACTGTTTTAGTTAGGTACAGTTCCTTTCACTGACTGGATAGGTACATTAAAACTTCTTATTAATAGGTGCTGAGTAGGGAATAAAAGTCACCAGACAGAAATGTGTTCATAAGTCTTGAGTTCTGTGTCTAGATCAAACAGATGGGTGTGCACAGTACTTCTAAACACCGTGATTAATGCAAAAAAGAAATACTGAAATTCTGAGCCAACTCCGTGAGTTACTTACATTCAAGCAGAAAACTGAAGCAAGGAAGCCCAAACAAAGTAGGATTAAAGACTTCGTGGGAATCGTTTTACAAGTAACACAGTCATTTTCTGAGGTCATGATCACCATAGAGACTAGGAGGAGGTGGTCTGTATAAGATGGATGTAAGTTATACGTGAGAGGTAAGGGGTGTGTCTGGGATTGTGGTGTCCAGAATCTACTCCTGTGGTCTTTCTTCAGAGTGAGACCACGACATTGCTGAAAGTGAGGGTGGAGACTTTGTAATTAAATTAATATCCTTTTTTCCCTTCTCTTATTTTGACATTATTGAACGGGTAATAATGATGAAGAATGCTCTTTGTAGTGTCTAGCCTATTCATTTTTTAGTCGATATACCTGTAATAAATCCATGAGAAAGTAGCAGTCTTGTTAGTGTTTCCCCTGCACATACATGCTCAGCAAGGCATGAACATGGGAGAACAGGGGAGACGTTAACAAACCCATGTTCTAGGACAGACATCACCGTATCTCATTCTCAGCAGCAAAGTGAACTTCCTTGAGCTTCTTCTACCCAGGAAGCCCCAAGTTATTATCTGAACGTAAGCGGTGTTTCTATTTCCAGCCAAATAGGCACAGAAATAAATAGCATAGTTAATTCTAAAAGTAACCAGGGGCCTCCTTCATTTTCAAAAGGTATTTTATGGTGTCTGATTTACAACCATCTCTTTTCAAAATATGCTCGGGACTTCCTCTTCCCATCTGCCTTTGAAGCTCCAAGTAAAATACTTGTCTTTGGCCAAGTAACCCTGAAAATTCAGATAGTTCACGCCTTCTCTGAGTCATCGCCCACCTAGGCCACTCAGGCCTCACACTCCCTGCTGTGATGGCCCAGCTAACTGTTTGCCCATCTTCTCTGTTCTGCCTCTGTGTAAAGAAATCCCTTCCCTCTTCTACATTCCCATCTCCCTAGAATTCATAATAGGAACCTCTGACTGTCCCGATCTTTATCTTTTCCTGGGACACATTTTCTTGCTGAGATGCTGGAGAAATAAATGCCCCCAGTAGGCAGAGGGCGGAGCTGACTGACTCAGCTTGCTTGGTTCAGTGTCTAGACCATGTCAGTGGTTGTAGACCTTGGCTGTGATGGAAGGAGATTAGCTCAGTGCTCCATGACAGCTTCAGGGAGCACCACAAATAGTTCAAAGCTCCTCACATACACAAGGTTGGTTCTTAAGCTGTCGCTCCTACAAGAACACCTGGACCTTCTCTTATTCCTTTAGTTGCTCTGCCTTCACTGAGACTTGCTATACCACTTTAAAAGTTTTACATTATTTTATTGAAGACACAGCCTTTTAGACTCCTGCTCTCCTCGTCGTGTGACTCAAGGGTGCTTAGTGGGTAGGGCCAGGTAGTTGACAGGGGGTGATTTTACCGGGTCTGGCTTGCTTGTGTCACTGGTGCCTTAGACATGTCATACTTCATGCTATCTTAAGATCACCCGGGGCCTGTGTCTTCCAATGGGGAGAGTCTAATGTACACGCATGCCCATGGAATACCACGTGGAATTTCACCAGTGAGCACCGTCAGCCCACTCTGCTTCCCGTGAGCTCCTCCTCCAGCAGTTTGCAGTTTTTCTCTCTTTGCATCTAATAGGAGTCAACAACATAACCTGGCTGCGGATTTCATTTTCCTTTGCTTGTGCTGTTCATGGGGGATGTTACGTAGAAGCACGAGCATCATCTTTTAGAGAAAGCTATGCACCCAAATATTTGCTAGGAATTCTAAAAGAAAAAAATATTATCATTTCTCAAGGAGACACCCAGCAGGTTGTTAATTAGTGTTGTGACTTACTTTTGCAGAATGCTGACTTTGTAATTATGGAGTAAATTGGTAAGTCTTTTTGATATTATGAAAACTAAAATAAAGAAAATGAATGCTAATAAAAGACTCTGTTTAACACACCATAGATCTCCAAAGTAAACCTCCCTGTGGTGGTTCTTCCAGGAATCTGCCATTGACAGTTTGGTTAGATCTGCTGCACTCATGGCGAGCGAGCTAGCCGCTTTGAATACAGGTTCTCCTAGCAGTTACAGTGTTATTAATTATATGGCTAAGAAGCAAACAGCAACCGAGGTGGTGCTTAATAGCTCCCCATAAAGAACTTCATTACCCCATTCACAGGGATGAAGAGGGGTGTTGTAATGAATCGCAGGAATTTTTATGGCTGTGTAAGTGGGGAGGTGAGGTGACCATGTAGGGTTTCCCAAAAGCAGGGACAATAAATGGAATGGCATTGCTTAAGCAATAAAGACAATATGTCATGGTCACCTTTTGCTTGGGGATGTCCTGACTGCACGGGCGCAACTTCAGGTCCCTTTATTGTCTTAAAACATTGATCATGTTGATTTCTATTTGGTGGGAGGGAATCCTGATAAGAAGAGGGGCAGACCACAAGGAGAAAGAACAGCAGGCATGCACAGAGGGATGGAACAGCCAAGGAATCTACTTCCTTTGCTTTGTCCCTATTTCCCAGGAAGCTCTTCCGGGTGTTTGACCATTCATAGTTTGTCTATCGGTCCACCCTGAATGTGTGTTGGGCATCACTTTTAAGAATAATGTACTTTATTTGGGGACCAAGGTTGGATGCTACACACTGCGGGCTCAAGAATTGAGAAATTGATGCCTCTGCCTAAAGTACGTTAAGCATAAAGGAGCCTGGCAAGACCATGCACTCCACAAATATTCCCCCCTCCCCCACCACTTGGCGCTTAATAATGGGGTTGTTAGTAGCACCAGAGGGGGGAGTACAAACTGAGATTTCACTTCTCAAAGCCAAATTAGCTTCTTACCTCAACCGACAAATTCTGCAGCCCAGATGAGTCACGAGAAGGATTAGTCAGGGAAGCTTGAATTGAACCTATTTCTCGTGCCTGCGTGCACCCTTATCAGTCCCCCTCTACTTATAATTGCCAGCTCTACTTTCCGAAATTAGCAGAGGAGAAGGCAAGGCAAAGTCAGAAACCTAGCTGCTGCCCTTACCTGCCTGGGAAGTTGGGGTAAGAGCGTGGCTGTGGAAGCCCCAGAGTTCACTATGGCCACTGAGGGAACTGTAGAAGCAAAAGGAGTCTTCCCTGCTTTGTGTGTGTGCTTTGCCTGCCTGGAATGCAGTGCCTGTTGGAGGTCAGAAGAGGGCTTCAGAGCTCCCAGAACTGGAGTTACAGATGCTTGCAAGCCATCTTGCAGGTGGGTGGTGGGAACTAAAACAGAGTCTTGTAGAAGAAGCACAAGTTCCCCACTTCCTCTTCCCTGAGTTTGCCTCTACTAAGGGAACAAAAGGACAAAGTCTAGCAGATTACCCTGAGGTTACAGTATTTACCCCCTTTTCAGCAGTCAGGTAAACAGTTGCATAAACGTGATGCTGGAGTATTCTGTGGATTATGACCAACACCAGATCAGATTTTCACCATGTAGAAATGATGATGATGTGTGTGAGCATGCCTGTGTGTGTGAGCATGCCTGTGTGTGTGAGCATTCCTGTATGTGAGTATGCCTGTGTGTGTGAGCATGCCTGTGGGTGTAAGCATGGCTGTGAGTGTGTGAGCATGCCTGTGTGTGTGTGAGCATGCCTGTGTATTTGAGCATGCCTGTGTGTGTGCACATGTCTGTAGTTGTGAGCAAGCCTGTGTGTGTGCACATGTCTGTAGTTGTGAGTAAGCCTGTGTGTGTGTGAGCATGTCTGTGGATGCAAGCATGCCCACGAGGCTGCCTCCTATTCTTTTCAGGCAGTTTCCTGCAGGAAAGACCTTTACCAACTGACTGAGCTGATTTTACCCTCCCATGGAGATATTTTATTTATCCGATGAAATGCTTAGAACGTGATTAATTTGTCAGGGGAACATCTTGTTACTGTGATTTTGCTGAGTGGAAAAGAAAATTGCAGTTACATGGATCTTGAAAATCTGAAGTAGCTAGAATCTTCTTTTAGTTTAAAGTGACTCTGATTTTCTTTAAGACGACAACTTTGCCAGACTTTGGGCCTGAGAGTTCAGTCAGGTTGTGCGCGTAGGGGTACATGGAGTGAGGGGTGGGGCACGAAAAACTAGGAGAGGGCGTTGGGAATGTGGCTTAGTTGGCACAGTGATTGTCTAGCATGCAGGAAGCCTGGCTTCAGTCACCCAAGCAATCTGTGGTAGCCTAGGCTTGTCATCCAGTGGTGAGAGGGTGGAAGAAGGAGGAGCAGATCTTCAAAGACAGCCTTGCTAGTTAGTCAGGGACCAACCTGGGCTACACAAATCTGGTCATAACATCAGCAGCAGCAGCAACAACAACAACATCATCAACAACAACACCAGGAGAGCATCTAAGAGGAGTAAATGATGCAGAAGATACAGGTGCCTCAGTCTCCCCAGAAGGGGATGCAACCATTAGATTTCAGCCCTGACTGGTCAACAGAGTGGATTTGTATTGTCCATGGGCCACATACCTTTTCTGAAGGAAGTGAGACATGGGGAGGCACCTGGACCTCAGAGCAGGACAGCCATAGCCATCTTCATCATCTATCAAGTGGGCCAGAAGAGTCCTTCTCTTTGTGTCTGCACAATGAGTATTAATTGGCAGGTAACCATAACATAGGCCTCCCTCACTCTGACTTTCAAGCCAGAGGTAATTTGTAAATGATTTTGTAGATGAAGATTTCTCCGCCTTTGTTGCACATCAGGCTTGGGCTTTGCAGACGGGGGGTGGGGGGGAGCGGGGGCAGAAAGTCCCACTGGCTCCATTCATTCTCTTGAGTGTAACAAGTGGCAATGGCTGAGGAAGATGGCTTTTTATTCATGTGTGTCCCCTCAGCCTAGTGTCCATTTGTCCATTGGAATGAGCCACCCATCATCCGTCCAGGTTTCCCTCTTACAGCATCAAGAGTTATGAAAGGAAAAATTCCATTTTTCCCTGGCTCTCTGTGACAGGCAGACTGAAAACTATGGTCATTGGGATTAAACACATATCCATCACCCCCAGCTGGCAGCTTATTATGATCCCTGCTTTGAATATATGAATCCCATAGACTGCGTGTTTGAAGTCTAGCAATGCCAAGTTTTTAGATAAATAATTATCCCTTTGGTGATGTACAGCACTTGGGTGCCATATTTTCTCATTTTTACTGCATTCATGCCCTTATCCTCCATAACATAAATCCTTCACCTTCATATTTAGTAAAACTATGAGGGCAACATCCACCTGCACTCGTTACAGCCAACCAATCACGTGACATCATTCACTGTCACTATTTGTTTTCTTGGGTAGATTTTTCAATAGATGGTCTGGTTTCAATTTGACCAGGAGTGCAAGGTAGACAAAGTGAAGATCTCATATCTGTGCTAGCTAAAACCTTGACGTGCCCCCACCAGCTTTGTGAGACTGTAGGAAACTGAAAGGTGGGCGAATGAATAAGGTATTATCTGTGACTGCCAGTCTGTTGGCTCAGTTTTGAAGGCAGGGTATCAATATGCATGTATAGGAAAGGGCAGGTAGGAAATTTTGGCCTCAGATCTGGGCCTCAGTTTACTGAGTCACAGAACCACTCATAGGAAACTTTCAGAGGTGGCAAAGATGCTTCCAGTCCTTGTTGCCCATTTCCTTCTCTGATGCCCTAAGTCTATTTCTTACTCTCTATCCTTGATTCTTACCTACAGTCCACACCTGCACCTGGGGGCTTCACTTCAGTATGTTTGGTGGCTCTGCATCCAAACACAAGACTTGGTGACAAGCATAGAGTTTGCCTGTAGGAGTGTGTGCTCCAGGAGACTGGGAAGCTTGGGTATCGGCCTCATTAGCTACCAGCGAGCAATGGCGGATGGATTCTTCTAACAGTGTACAGGCTAACGGTCTCAGAGCAGATGGACCATGGGCACAAACAACCATAGCACTCTGGGGCGTGACCTCATTGCCTCCAAGGTAGGAACTCTGATGCTTAGCCCTGTGCATTGTGGGGCTCTACAGCAGAGATTTTGATGGGCCCTTCTCTGGGCAATGTCTCAGGAGCAGAAATCACCTTTTTGGACAGGTAATGGCGGTTCTCATGCCCTCTGCCTTGCTATGTTTTCTGTGTGGTTATTAGTGGCTGTGGCTATGGAATGCAGTTGATTAGTTTAGAAGTTGTTGCCAGCTACTTATATTGTCCCCAGATCTGTGCCAGGTTTTAGTCACATAGAATCGGATGCAGAGCTCAACTCCAACAGAGAGCTTCTGCCACAGCTCGGTCGTCTTGCGTAACTTCATATAACAGTAGGGCTCAAGGGACGATGACTTGGCTCTTCCTAAAGCATACCATGCTTTCCTTTGGAAAGAATGGACTTTGTTTTCTTTCCCTTCGAAGCTTAGCACCATGTATGCCACAGACAGCATAGGGAAGCTGTGAAAGTTACCGAATCAAAGCCTGCCACAGTGTCCTGCAGAACACCTTCATCCAGACCTCGAAGAGGTGAGGGGACTCTCACAAGAGCTGTGAACTGATGCCAGCGGATGACCAACAAAACTCGGCATGCATCACTGAAGTCTTTGCATACACCAATCACAACAAATCCCAATAGTCCAGGCACTTATGATGACTGTCCGAGATAAGTTCCAATTTATATTTCAAAGCTAGACACAGATTTAGCCAGATATGTTGGTGCATACCTTTAGTCTCAAGCAAGTGAGAGACTGAGAAGGAGGATCTCTGTGAGTTCAAGGCCAGCCTGGTCTACACAGCCAGCTGGGGACATATAGCAAGACCTTGTCTCAAAACAAACAAGCAAACAAGGGACAGAGTCACTTTAAGGTTTGATTATCCTAAAAGTTAAAAGTAAAATAATATTTTCTCCTATGTACGGATGATGCTTTAGCATCACATGATTCCTTAAGCTCTGTAGGAACTTTTAGTTTTTATTTTTTACCTTCAGATTTCTGTGCATCAAATATACTGGGTGTCTGTACTTGTATTTTAATTTTCAGATAACAGGTACGCTGGGTAACACGTGGAAAGCTGACTAATGATCATGCAAAGCGGGAAGTCCTTCTGCAGGAAAAGCTACAATTCCAAAACCATTTCATTTTATTTCTTATTTAATTATGATGTGAGTATGTGCATGCACATATTTCCACATGCATGGGCATGTGTGTACATGCCACCACATGTCAAGCCCACATGGGAAGAATGTCTTTCTGCCATGTGAGATGAGCCCAGGTTATCAGGTTTGGTAGGAAATGACTTTACCTGCTGAGCATTGGAACTGACCCTAGCTGCAGTTCTCTGTGCAATAAAAATAATTCCATTATTCCCTGGAAGACTCTAATTTCACACCAGCTAAACAGTTCTTGTGATTTTGCCTTCTACTTTGTAATGCAATTATCTGTAGTATTTTCTCAGTCACTTTGTAATTCTGACATTTCTACACTAGCATTGTTTGTTCTTGAGCCTTAAGAACTAAAATACTGTTATTTTGTCTTATTTTGGTCACTTTTGTTATTATGAGTTCAAATAGCCACCATAGAAATAGCATAACATATGCTGTGATGTATACATTTGGTAGAAAACCAAACTTTTGGATGACAAAATAATTAGAACATTAAGCCTTATGATCTGATCAGAATGGACATGCTAAGATGGCTGCCTTAAAATATTGATATTAGATATCTCTGGTGTGGCTTGTTGTTGTTCTGAGTAAAAAGTCTAAGCTTAGAAAACCCAAGCTGATTCTCCCTTTTCCCAGCCCTGCTTCCTTGTATGGAAAATGGAAATGAAGATTTGCACTGGAGTCATTGCTCTCCAGCACAGACTAGCATGTTTTTCTCCACCTGGATAGGAAAGGGAGGTCTGTCTGTGTCCCGGCCATCTTCTTGGGACATGAGGAATCATATGGATAGTGCTTGAGAACACTGTCTTTTGTCATTGTCCTTTTGGTATTGTCGTTTGTTTGAGGCAGGGTCTCACTCCGTAATTCATGCTGTCTTGGAACTCACTGTATAACACGGCCAGGGCTGAATCCTTGTCAGTTCTCCTGCCTCTGTTTCAGGCTTCTAGATTCTGGAATTACGGTTGTAAGGCACCACACTCAGCCAACAAGCTCACCAAAGTCTACGAAAGGGGTCAGAGGAGGGGGTTCTGGATCCCTCTGTGCTGTGTTTTATTCCCTGGCTTCCTGTTGTCCACAGTCAATGTATTGGTATTTATTAGACTGTCTTAGACACATGTAAATCAGATGTTGACTCTCATATGATCAGTTACAACAGTAGTGGAAAATGATGTTCTCAGCTGAGGTGACACCTTACTGCCATGCCTTTATGCTCTAACAAATATATATAGTAAGTGACAAATTTATTAATTAGCTCACATCAGTCCAGCATAACAAAAGTATACTGGGGGTCCATGTGAGATAAGATAGAGCCCATGCCTCCAATGAAAACTTCAATTACAGTTATTAAATGATTTTATTAACAAGTTAGTTGAAATGGTCTTAGATTTGGATTATTATGACCAGCACAGAGAAATCCTGTGTGCTTCTTTCTACCCAGTTTCTTTCAAAGACATTGATTGATCTTGCATAGCTATGCTATAATACGATAATGAAGCTGAGCGAAGACAGGTAGATCACAAATTCAGGGACTGCCTGGGCTATAGTGAGTTCAGAGTCAGCTAAGGGAACTTACTGAGAAGTTTAAAATTAAAAACAATGGAATCAATGATGCAGCCTTCAATCCCAGTTCTTGACGGGGCAGCAGAGGCAGGCAGTCTCTGTGAAGCATGAGGCAGCATAGTCTAAATAGAGAGTTCAAGGCTTACTAGGGCTACAGGTGAGACTCTATCTATAAATAAAATAAAATAAAGTAAAATAAAATAAAAATAGAAAGAAGAAAAAGAAAGAAAGGAAGAATGAGAGAAAGAGAAGGAGGAAGGGAGGGAAGGAAGGAGGGAGGAAGGAAGGAAGGAAGGGAGGGAGGGAGGGGAGTGGAGGGGAGGGGAGGAAGGAAGAAAGGAAGGAAGGAAGGAAGGAAGGAAGGAAGGAAGGAAGGAAGGAAGGAAGGAAGGAAGAGAAAGAAGTTCCAGGCTTGCTAGGGCCACCAGTAAGACTCTGGAGAGAGGGGAGGTGTGGGGGAGGTGAAAGAAAGAAAGAAAGAAAGAAAGAAAGAAAGAAAGAAAGAAAGAAAGAAAGAAAGAAAGAAAGAGAAAGAAAGAAAGAAAGAAAGAAAGAAAGAAAGAAAGAAAGAAAGAAAGAAAGAAAGAAAGAAAGAAAGAAAGGAAGGAAGGAAGGAAGGAAGGAAGGAAGGAAGGAAGGAAGGAAGGAAGGAAGGCAGGCAGGCAGGCAGACAGGAAGGAAGGAAGGAAGGAAGGCAGGCAGGCAGACAGAAAGGAAGGAAGGAAGGACAGAAGGACTGGGAGGAGTTCACTGGTACAGGCCTTGCCTGGCACGTGGCAGTCCTAAGGCCCCATCACCTACAAACAAAACACAACAAAACCTCACTTCAGGAATGCCACATGCCTTCTGGAAAGACAGATTCACAGCCATTCATTTCTCTGCATGTTTCGAGTTCTGCGTCTATTTTTATGTTTGTATGAGGTCATAGGCAAGGAGCCCTTACACACAGGTACCATAAAGAACGGCTCCATCATGGGACGTTTGACTTGTAGACTGCTTGAATAAAAATATAATAATTAAAAAACCTTTCAAAGAGATTTCAACCTGGCTGACTATTGAATATTACTTGTGGGTCACTAGAAGGTCACCCCTCCCTGCCACGATGACCCCTGCTGTGGGTGTGAAATGCTGGACAAGCTCTCCTCTGTTGGGCCAGGGCACCTGGCTTCTGTTTGTCAGTGGTTTTACCTCAGCTTGCCTTGGGTACATCTCAGGGTTGACCTGTCAGAATGGCTACACATTTGGGGTTTCAGGTGCTGTGAGATCAGAAGACCGCCTAGGTTTCTTCCGTCACATTGTAGGTCTAAAATATGATTGGAGTGGACATGGGACTCTGTCCCTCACGCCTTTTCTCAACTCACTGGGCTCATTCCAAATCGCTTCTGAGTATCTTCTACGGCCCCTCCTCCCTCCCTCAGAGCCATCAACAGGTCATCCTCCCTTCCTAACATTCTTGCTCTAGTTCTTCCTCCTTGAGAGCCACAGGATTCAACATTGTGTCTACAAAGGATGCTCATTTACTTTTTCTGCAGTGTGTGATACATGTTCCATTTTACAGATTTGGCAACCAAGTCTTGTAACTGGTATGGCAGAACCATGTAGGGTAAAGAACTGTGTTGATGAATGCCAAACCAGACCTTCTGATTAGAAATTTTGGCAGTTTTGCCCAATATGGTAACCTCTTAACTAGCTGACTGCACTCTAAGGAGATATAAAAATGGCATTTCCTGTGCTTCATGTTCTATCTCATAGATTCCTGAGAGTTTTGTTCTGTCTCACATTGTGTGAAGAACACTTTAATTTAGGTTGAATTCTAGCTTAATGGATTTATCAATGCATTTGTTTGCAACTCAGGAATAGAGTGAAACTAAAAAGAAAAACCATATTGAATGGACAGTTGTTCTTAAGTAGATGTGTAGACATAGGAATAGTATGTATGAGAAAAACAATAGAGTTTGGGGTATGTATGTTGCATGTGGTATGTGAATGTATACTTATGCATGTTCAAATGTATGTGCAGGAACATGTGGGTGCGCATAGGCCAGAGGTTGACGTGGGTGTCTTCCTTGATTACATATTGAAGCAGTGTCTCTCACTTCAACCCAGAGCTGGACAATTTGGTCAATCTTGCTGGGATTTATGTAGGAACTGGGAATTTGAACTCTGGTTATCATGCTTGCCTGGCAAGAGCATTACCAGTGTAGCCTCCATGTTTGTCCATGTTAAAGCCAAGATACCTACTGGGTGACAGGCACCCAGAGAGCTGGGGAGAAGGGGAGAGAGAAAAAGGGGAGAGGGAGAGGAGAAGGAAGGAGGGAAGGGGGAGAAACAACCAAAGAGAAAGAAGGAGGGAGCAAGGAAGGTGAGGGAGGGAGAGAGGGAGGGAAGGGAGGGAGGGAGGAAGGGAGGGAGGGAGGGAGGGAGGGAGGGAGGGAGGGAGGAAGGGAGGGAGGGAGGGAGAGAGGGAGGGAGGGAGGGAGGCAGAAAGGGAGGGAGGGAGACAGAGAAGGAGGGAGAGAGGGAAAGGAGGGAGGGAAAAGAGAAGAGGGGAGACAGGGAGGGAGACAGGGAGGGACAATGTTGAGAGGGACTGGCTCCTTCTCCTGCCTGCAGGGACACACAGGTGCTGCCACCTGAAACACCTCTGGCAGAATAAGGACTGAATTCTTATAAAATTTGTTTATGTTACAATGTAAATAGTCTTTCAGGTACATTTGTAAAACTAGACATTCATTCAAAATGAGTCATTTCACCCACTCACGCTTTATGAAGATACACTTTAAAATATATAGTCATTTTCCTTTATTCCCTCAGCCCTCCCTCCTCCTCCCCTTCCTCTCTCTCCCTCCCTCCCTCCTTCCTTTCCTCTCCCTTTTTTCTCTCTCCCCTTCTCCCTAGCTCTTTCATCCTCCAAACCAAGCAACCACTCTACCACTGAGCTGTTACCCCAGCTTCAAATTTACTTTTTAGTTTTCAGAGAAGGTCTAAGTTGCTCAGGCTGGACTTGAATTCACTCTGTAGCATAGGCTCCCCTTGAAGATTGTAGCCCATCCTCCTGCTTCAGCGTCTTGAATAGATGTGATTATAGGCCTGTGACACCGGGCTGGACTCTTTGTTCTTATTTCTACTTCCCAAATCACAAAAAGCTTGGGTTTATTCTGTCTCCCATTTATATCTTCCTTACTGTAAAATCCAAACACACCAGTCTTTTCTTGTTTGTTTCAGTTTGTTATTTGTTTGAGATACAATCTTATCATGTTGCCCAGACTTGCCTAAAACTTACTGTGTAGGTGACGGTGCCCTTGAACTCTCTATCCTCTTGACTTCATTTCCCAAGTTCCTGGACTACAAGCATGTAGCACTAAGCTGGTCTTCTAAGACAGCACAGTGCCAAGGTCTTCCTATATAGGCTTGACCACCCTGGAGAACTCTATGTAGACCAGGTTGACCTTGAACTCATAGATACTCTTCTCTAAGGCCCTCCTGAGTGTTGGGATTAAAGGCGTGTGTTTCCATACCTGACTCCCAAGCCAGTCTTTAAAGCCCACTTGTTCCTATTCTCATTCCCATACCATGTTTTGACTTTCTCATGGGCCGGGTGTTAGGGAAGCAGGGAAGGAAGTCATGTGTATTTTCTTTACTCCAAAACTTGAAGCAGATATTAGCAATTATTTTATGTTGGTGTTTACAAACATTTTATAGTTTCAAAACAGAATACAGTAAAAGACTGTTATTTAAACCAATAGAGAATTAATTATTCATTGAGGGCTCATGTTTTTTAAAAGTCCTAAGAACTGGACCCCTGCCCCGATGGAAACTTGTGGTCCTTCAAAGTCATTATACTTAACTCATTGTTTAAACCTTTGCTTAGATAACCTGTATGACAATAAACTTAGATACAGCAAAACATGTATCTGTACGATGGCAAATGTGACTTAGGTCACACCCAGCTAGCCTCCAGCTTCCTGTATTCCTCAGCAAATCCACCCGCCCCACCGCTGCGGGACACAGCAGACTGTCAGGATGCAGAGCTTCTGGTGCTGTAGCACTGCCCAGACCCAAAGTTCACACCACAGCTTCAGGTCTCTGCTTCTTTAGCCAGTTTTGCTTTGAAGATCAAGTATCCCAGTATCTTTGATCCCAGTTCCTGTCTTATAGTGTTGACACAGAATCCTCTAGGTGTGCATTTATGTGTGTGCACATATGTATTTGTGCTAGGGTGTGAACATATGTGAGAGTACATGCATGTGTTATAAGTATGTACCTCTGTGTGTTTATGTGTGTATATATGAACATGTATGTGTGTCATGTGTATTCATAAATATGCATGTGTGTCTATGAGTGTGAGTAGGTACCTATATACACATATGAATATGTATGTATGTGTCTGTATATAAATGCATATATATGTATAAATGTAACATAATTTGTTCCGCAGTCATGGGACTCTCTTTTCTGCTGTGGACTCTCATGACACACATTTGGTTATGGAGTTTTATACTTCTTACCAAATATTTCAGAGCACAGTTGTGATGTGGTGTCCCCCTTCACTTAAAAAGAATCTTCTAAACTTTTTTTTGAAGAGGTCATATGATTTATGCAATCATTTTCCAGTTTATTAACATACACATCTGCACTTGGTGTTTTTTTGTCCATAGATTTTTTTTTAGCACTTGCATGTTTGCAAAGAAGCTAAAATTTATTTTTCTAGTAGAACTACTAAAACCTTTGTGATATCAAAATTACCATATTCCTTACTTATACCAGCTGTCTTGTATAGCATCACTTTACAATCATTAATCCATGATAAATCTCCCCCATATATATGCACAAATATGTATGTATATGTGTGTGTTTGTATATATCTGAGATTTTTGTGTATAAGCATTTTTTCTGGTTTCATGTTAGTTTGTATTTTAGCATCTAAAAATGTTTATCTTCATAATCTCTTGTTGCTTAAAAATAAAGATCTTTATTGGTATATAACTGCAACCATAAAATAAAAATATTCCTCCCTGAAAGCACGCCTTTTACATCACAGATTAGGATTTTTAAAGTATTGGGATTTAAGGTAACACCAGATTCTGGGCAGCCTTTATTTAAAGCCTTCTCTACAGAAATGTATTTGTGAGTGGTAATCATACCAAGGATCAATATAAATGTTTTTAAAATCACATTCTTGGAGGATATTCATTGACACTCCGGGTGATATGCCACGTGACACCGTTAGTGTTCTAAAACACAAGGTTATAGGAAGAACTAGTGTTTCTTCTGTTGCTAATAGAATTAGGTAGCGAGCCCAGCGACTACAAGCATAATCAAAATCAGGCCTGGTATTCAAAGCACACTTTCCCCTTCATTTTGTAATGCGCGCCCATGGGTCTTTATGTAGTATTGCCTTTAGAGATAACAAATTTTCACAGACTTAGGAAGCAATAAAATGCATTTAACACTAAATCTTTACTGAGCATAGTTTAATCTTTCTCTGATGCAGAAAGCACTTTATAATTTTATAGCTCGGCAGGCTCATTATTGTGTGCTGGTTATTATCCTGGTGAAGGGTCGGAGCCTTGGTGAATCACAAGCGCTCGCTGAGAGCAGCTCAGCTAGAGAAAGGCCAGTGTGTGTCTGTGTATTTTATCTTAAGATATACACTTTTTCCCCACTTCCATTTCTCCAAGGTTTTGATTTCTGCCCTTCAGTATTCTCCCTAAATATATACATCATCCTCTTGAAATTTCCTTAACAAAAATACAATTTCAGGCTTTCTAGATGTGAAGACCATGACAAAGTGATTTTATAGCCAGTTCTGAAAGTGACTAAACTTGACAACAGTTGTGTTTTATGACAACCTCTGCTTTCATGTCCCAAGCCTGCTTTTATATCATCATTTTTTTCCACCCCAAATATGAACAATTTCATATCTCAGGATTGGCAGGAAACAAATCCCTTTCTCAGGAATACATCTTAATGGGGAAAAAAAAGCGCTTCCTGTGACTCACTGAGCCTTAACACCTTACTCTGTAATATTCGATTTCTTACTCACCACCGACAACCCAGAGCTTTGCTTCTTTTTCATGTTCATAAAGGTTGGGAAAGAATTAGTGTTATGGAAGTAAACCAGATTAAAGGGGACTGTGGATCAGATTTGGTAACAGATGGTGTTGTGGAAATTAAAGGTTCTTTGCGAACGGCCATGGCAGCAGCTTGCTTCTGTTCCCCGGGTCTCCCTTCCGAGCACTTGATAGACGGGTATAAATCACGGCAATCCTGTCTTGACAGCCAATTTCAAGAATTTGATCTGGTTAAAGACACGGCTTTCCTGCTCTGTGTGGAAACCTGCCTCGATTTTATTACCACTCGGTACCTTTGCCTCTTTAGAAATCGGGCTCACCTGCCTCTTCTTAATGAAATTTTGCTTAATTACAGTTTTAGCTCTTTAGTGTTAATTACTTTTTCTTTCAATTCTGTATTTCCTAATGTCTCTGAGGGGATTTATTTTCTCTCTCCCCCACCCTTTTGATTCATACATGCTTTTATGGTTTTCCAAAAATGTTATTCCTTTTTAGAATTGTCAGAGTCATTCTTTGAGCGTCTTTCCTTGAGACTCCTAGTGACCAAAAGCATCAATGAAGAATCATCTTTGGTTTTATTTTATTTTTTTTAATTGTTTTTAATTTACTTAAATAACAGATTTCCCTATGACTGTTTCGTGGTCTCATTTGGGTGAGCATCTTTCCAGATCTTCCTCTCTCTCCATCTCCTGACTAAAATGTTTATTTTAAGGAGATAGATGTCGGTGTGGCATAGTAAAGTTTCCCAACTAGAAAAAAATAAAAAAAAATTGAAAGAAAGTTTTCGGAAGCAATCCTTAAACATAGCAATATCTTAACAAAATAATAATAATGAATAAAAGTGAGTGATACAGGCTGCCTCCCCCATCTGGTAAATGAAACTTACCAAGTCACAGACTTGGGTGCAGTGCCCATAACCGGCCTCTTATGAATTGACCTGTGCTGACCCAGGAAATCAGAATTAGAATATGGTGTTCAGACTTAGGACCTCTATATGGCTGGAAATAGTAAACAAATTGTGTGGATCAGGTCTGCACAGACCACTGGGGGAGGCTGCACTCAAGAGACCAGTCCCAGGATTGCCTCTTGCAAATCCACGTGGTATTTGGCCTCTCTACCTATCCCCACCCCCCCCCAAAAAAAAGAAAACAGAAAAGGGGAGCCCAAACCATAGGCCAAAACAATCTGCAGAAATGAAGAGAGGATCTGAGGCAGCCAAGGGGGCTGCCAGCAGTTGGTAGAGACGGTGTTTCCTACTGGCAGTCAAATCAAATGTAGTAACAACTCAAAGGCTCCCTGCTGCTCCCTGACAGCATGGCTTCACACACTGGGGCAAACAACCACTTAAACACTGATTGCAGGGAATTGCCCTTTCTGCCAGCACCTCCCACCTTGGGAGGAATGAGCAAAGAAGAGAGTCATTTCTAGGGGTACACCAAGAAGCCGGCTGCCCAGTCCACCTCAGATGGTCAATGCTCTGTCCTGGGCCCACAAGGGAACTGGCCTTCTCTGAATGTCAGTGGTCCTCAACCTATGGGTTGCAACCTCTTTGGGTGATTGAAGGAACCCTTCATGGGGGTCTCATCTCAGATATCCTGCATATCAGATACTTAGATTATGATTCATAGCAACACTAGCAAAATTACAGTTATGAAGTAGGAAGGAATAATTGTATGTTTGGGGGGGTCAACCACCGCCCAAGGAACTGTGTTAAAGGGTCACAGCATTAGGAAGGTTGAGAATTAAGGCTGAATGTGATGTCTACAGCTGCACTGTGATGAGACAAGTGTTTCTGATGATTCTTTGTTAACACACACACACACACAGGGTCTTAATGTCTCAGCGTTAACTGTGTGTATGTGCTTTTATGACAGCCTTTGCCCTCAGGGTCTACTTAGAGGCATTATTAGTGTGGTTTTAGTGGACTCTAATGCATTTTTTAAAAAAAAGATCTATCTATCTATCTATCTATCTATTTAATGTACATGAGTACACTGTTGATGTCTTCAGGCACACCAGAATTGGCCATTGGGTCCCATTATAGATGGTTGTGAGCCACCATGTGGTTGCTGGGAATTGAACTCAGGACCTTCGGAAGAGCAGCCAGTGCTCTTACCTGCTGAGCCATCTCTCCAGCGCCCCCAATGCATTTATTTTTCTTTTGAAGAACTACAAGAAACCTAGGGACGCATACAGGTGACACTTGTCACTGTACAAGTGAGGAAACAGCGTCCACATGGTAGGTACCGTGGCCATGGGTAACAAAGCCAAGTGTTCAGGTTCAGACCCACGCTCTCCTACTGAGTCCACTACTGACAACTCCGGGCTCTAAACAGGCCCAGAGAATTCTGCTAAAGACAGTTCTTTAAAAAAAAAAATCAGGTATTTTGAGTGACAAATAAGATTTAGAAAGTCCTTTGCATGCTAGTGTTTGGCCCTTTGGATGTGTCAAACAGCACAAGAGTCCCTCTGATCTGAACCCTGCTCTTTGATGGCTTCTCTTGGCCTGCCTGGTGCAGAGTAAATCCCTTTTTGCAAAGCCCACCAGGCTGCAGAACAAATCCGTAGTCACGTCCATGGCCTGCATTAAATAGAGGTACAACTCTGCCGCTTTGTGGGGCCTGCAAGTGGGGCCTGGATGCTTCAGCTTCACAGGCTCTTTGAAGCAGGCAGCTCAAGGAGATGCTTTGATTCAGAGGCAGTCTCCAAATGAATAATTAGTAGCCGATTCCATCCCCCACCCCCACCCCCACCCCCACCCCATTGGGCTTCACCTGGACCACACCTGATACCAACTTAGTCTGATAGCCCGAGACCAGCTGCTCTTTTATCCAGATGTTGACTTGCAGACTAAGCGATCACCTTAAAAGTATAAATAGAGTCGAAGGCCCAGCAGATGTGTGATATGCATCTCTGGTTGTATTGCAACTCTTCCTGAATATAGGAGTTTTCATATGTGCTAAAGCAACCCTCTTTTTAAATAATTCCTTCTCCACATTCAGATTGTCTTACTACTACAATTCATCCTGGTTCTGAGTAGGTTTGCGCCCCCGTGGGCTGGTGAGATGGCTCAGTGGGTAAGAGCACCCGACTGCTCTTCCGAAGGTCCAGAGTTCAAATCCCAGCAATCACATGGTGGCTCACAACCATCTGCAATGAGATCTGACGCTCTCTTCTGGTCTGTCTGAAGACAGCTACAGTGTACTTACATATAATACTTAATAAATAAATAAATCTTAAAAAAAATAAGAGAAAAGGTTTGCACCCCACCCCCATCTAAGTATATGTCCTGTTTCCCTGGAGGCAGCTGCTCGGTGGGAAATTGTCACTGCTTTAGGAAAATATTTTATTAATAAGAAAAGGGTGCCTCCTGATAGAATTCTTCTTTCCTGTTTCATTGTAGCCAAGAGAATAGGAAGGGACATTCAGTTAGCAGAGCTTTCATTGACCTGGGTTTGATTTGTGAACTCCATCATTGGAGTGTGTGTGCAGAGCATCTATATTGAACTGTCATCTGTAAAGATCAGTGTACAGACTTCCTATGAGTAGAACGTCTGTTTGTTTCTTCTCCAGTGAGACTCACAAGAAGGTCTTCATTTAGCTGTCAGTTCCCAGTTGTCTAGACTTCTCTGCTGTGTATTTCTTGACTGCCAGAAGACAGAATTGTCTAAACATGAGCAAACTTTATTGATCCATATTTCTGTTTGAAAAATAGGAGATTTGTAGAAGCAGTTGGCTCTTTCTTTCCTTGCTACGGAGGGAGTCTGCTCATGGCGTAGTAAATCTCTAAGACGGAGCAAACGTTAGATTCAGTACATTATAAGCTTCATTCTGATGATTTACCTTATGTTGTCTTTCCATCTGAGAACTGTCATTTCTAGTGATAGTCCCCACCTGATGCCCAGGGCTGTTTCTCTCTACCCTGGGGCTGGTGACCCAGTTTACCCTAAGACACTTACTTGGCAGTAGGCTACTCTATTCTAAAGCCCTGGGGCTGGTGACTCAGTTTACCCTGAGACACTTACTTGGCAGTAGGCTACTCTATTCTAAAGCCTTCCTGCTCCTTGTTCTTCCAGTTTCCTGGAGACTAATTTGTGTAAAATAAGATTATTCCTTGAGATAAAATGATTGTTTTCCAGTGTATATCACATATGGAGTGTCTGATGAGACACTTTAAAAGGTCGTTAAGATCTACAGGTATCATGTCTATGAGCAGCTTCAAGGACATAGTTAATTAACCTGCATTAAGAACAAATATATACACTTGTTAAAACACTTAATTTATCTCAATAGTATTGACTTCATGGCAGAATTTTGTTTAACCTCAATGGCACCCCCCCACACACACTATTTCCAGGACTTGAATGTGATTCTGCATAGTAGTTAATAGCCATCATCAGTTAAGTATCATGTTAGTTATAAAGTAATGTCATAAGAATTGATTTGGAGTTGGCAGTGGGAGAGAGTACTTCCTTCAAAGCCAACCTAGGTGATTAGCTGGAGTTTTAAGTAGAATCGTGGTTCATATAAACTGTCTGTGTTACATGAGTGCCCATTATATTAAAGAAAATCTCAGACAGTTAATTATGGGAAACTTCATGTATGCGATTAGCTAGCATGACTATGCATCTAACAGTTCTATTGATTTGCTCTCTTGCTGTATCTAGAAGCTATAAACAAGAAACACTCACTCCCAGGTTGAAACAGGTCCAAGAAAACAAGCTAAAGATAAATCAAACTACTAAGGACATGTGAGTCAGATGAAAGCCTTAAACACAGGAACCATACATGACGTACAACACAGGTGACATCACAGCACCTTCCCTGTTCTTCATTCCTGATGCCCACCAACCAGGAAGCAGATTACATCACCAAGCAGTATGGAAGTAAGAGGGGTTCCCTACGTCAAAAGCAAATAATGGTGCTGGTAAAGGTCTGCCATCCCAACATTAAAAAATCCAGAAGCAATAGGATCAGGAGTTCAAGGCTAGCCTCAGCTACACAGAAAGTTCAAGGTCAGCATGGACTACATGAGACCTTGTCCTGAAAAATAAAATTGAGGGACTGGAGAGATGGCATAACAGTTAAGAACAGTTTCAGCACCCAGATGTCAGACCTCTTCTGGCCTCTGTGAACCCCAGGCGTGTGGCACACACATACATGCAGGAAAATTATATATGCATGTAAAAAATGTAAAAGTTGATCCTGAAAAACAAATGAATAAATAAATAGCTGGTCTGGATGTCAAGAAGGCTGATAGCAGTGGTGTTTGGGTCCATGACATAGAAAATGGATCCTGGTATTTCTACAGCGACCACTACATACTTACAGTGTGTCCATCTCTTGTGAGGTTGTGTGGTCTTCCCATTGCATCTCCCTTGCCATCTCTCTGGCCGTTCAGGGCTGAAAAGGAACACTCCCCTATCTTCCTTTGTTGCAGCTGTTGCAGCAAGAATAGCCCCACAGTCCACTGGATGGGACTTTGAATGTTGGAAAATAATCTGAGACTCAGGGATCACTAGGGCTTAAACCACGATAGCAGAATAACTCAGTATCAGGAGAGGGAACGAGACCTTTGAATTTCAGGTTATGTTGTTCTGTTTGAAGTTTAGAGTGCATGGGAAAAGCACCGTTTAGACAAGAGGTGAAACCCCCTTCATGTCTTCTAGATTTCTCTTCCCCCATTTTGGGTGAGTTGGGAAGCTCCCTGCAGAGATGAGAGAGCTTTCTGATCACATAGGTAGGGAGGGCCCCAGCTTATTTTCTCCCTGGGGGAGCTGTATCCTTATCCCCAGGCTACATATCCAGGGGGCACTTTCTTGGGATGGGTTGAGTTAAAGAGTCTCCTGGACTAGATGCACAGGCTACTCACCCAAGAAAGCTGTATCACTGAACGACTGATCCAATCATGCTATGAGAAATCCGTGCTGGTAAACGGGCCACCCTTTTCACAATCAGATGCAGGTGTGTGCGTCTGTTGTCCGTGTGGTTTTGTCTTTGTGAGCACCTGGGTCAGGATTTATGATTCTCCAGCAACAAACAGTGATCCTCTCTCTGGTTAACCAGGCAGACCTGAAGATCTTTCCTATTAAAAGAAAAAGCCCCTCTCTCGTTCTTCCCCAACTAAGCCAGTGTACCTTAATGCAATGATGGTATGTTAGACACAGCAGTTGTCAAAGCACCGTATTACCGTGAAGCCATAATGACACCCTGTCTCTCCAAAGTAGTCATGTTTTCTCAAATCACACGTTGCACCGTTGATTTCTGACATGACACTTCATGCGCCTGCTTCCCTTTCTTCAGAATCTCCATTCAATCAACAATAGCAGCTGGAGCCCTGTTTCCTGACTAAGTGATTCACATCTCACCACTTTACAAAGTGCAATTAGTTGGGGGGAGTCGGGTGGGGGCACATTGTAAAGTATTGCTTGAAGTTGTAACTCAGGCTGCCAGGGGAGCCAGGCTGGGGTCACTGGCTAGGCAGCCTCTCACTGGAGGGACCTTCTTCTAAAAGCATTAAGAAAAAATAGCTATAGGCTACCCAGAGAGCTTGGTTCTTCTCTTAAACAAACATGCTTCTGTATTTTCTCTGATGAGTTCAGAAGGTAGAAAACCGACCAGATCTCTCGTTAACTTGTACGTAGAATAGGTGGTGATCCCACAACCGCCATGTCACCCTCCTTTCTGATAGCGATACCTTCCTGTGACTCATTGGTAAACGTGCCCTGTGTCTGGTGTCTGTGTTCTCATGCACACAAAGTAGGAGAGATGTTTTTAGAACGGTTTGAATAGTAATGATGGTAGATTCCTACTTAGAACCTCTAGGATAACTCAGAAAGAAGCAAAGTGGTAGAGTCTTCAGGTAACTTATGCTGAAACTACATTTCAGGGAGCCTATGAATCTGCCACCGGTGGGCATATAAGACAAGTTCACATCTGGTCTGGCTGTGATAATCAAGATGAGGCAGGGGGACAGCTACACATTTCCTATGAGAAATATGAACCTTCTTATTAGTATTAGAATTAATTAGTATTAGTATTAGCATTTTGCTTGGTTTTCCTTTCCTTGAGAAAACACCTTGGAAACATAGACCAGGATAGCTTGCAGCTCGTGCTCCCCAGCTTCAACTCTCAACAGCAGGAACTACAGGCTTACAAACCTTTTAAAATCTGTTTTTGGCTTTATTTTATTTTTTCTTTCATGAGTAGGAAATATAATCCAATTTTGTGCAAAATTATCTTGATAAATAATGTATAGCTGTTTTTCTGTTCTCTCAGTTCTAAGGATACCGAGGTCCTCAGTAAATCACAGTCCCAGGCCAGCCTGGGCTAGAGCACAAGATCCTGTTTCAAAACAAACAAATGAACAAACAGAGGGAAAACCAAATACACAGAGCAAAACAAGAAGCGGAGGCATCAGAGACTCATGTTTGGGGCTAGGGAGGTGGATCAGGGTATAAAGGTGTTTGCAGCAATGACCTGAGTTTTCTCTCTAGAACCTGTACTGCATAAGAATAAACAAGCTCTCCCCAGACCTTACACATATGCCATTACATGCACACAGACACACAGACACACACACACAGACACACACACACACACGCACATAAATGTAATAAGTTAAAATGTCATGGTAGAGGGCTGGAGAGATGGCTCAGCAGTGAAGCATACTCTTGCAGGGGGCTTGGATTGAGTTCTCAGCACCCACATGTTGGCTTACAACTGTCTGTAACTCCAGTTCCAGGGAATCTGACACCCACTCCTGGTCTCTGCAGGCACTGAGCACATACATAGAACACATAACACATGCATGGAAAACACCCAGAGATATAAAATTTAACAGATCTTTAGAAAAGAACTCAAAACTTGAGGACTTGGATAAAACTAATTAATATTACTGAAAAAATTGGGTATCATCCTTTAACAAACACAGTTGTCTTCCGAGCATGGATCCTTTCTTTGAAACATAGATGACCCTGCATGGGGATATGAATGTGTGGAAACTCAAACTTCTACCCCTCATTCAAGCTTACTCATTACCTGGATCTGGGTAAAATTGCTAGAAACAATTATCTTGATAATTATAATATAAATTGAATATTAACTCACATTGTCCTCTTGTTTCCCCTACAGCAGCAAGTTTAATTGATTCTTTTCTTTTTCCCACTGTCTCTCTATCTGTGCACAAATGTGCACCATAGTTAATGAAACAGTTCATTTACTAAGCAGCCTGGTTTTCCTAATCTTTAATACCTAACATCAAAATCATTTATATAATCATTTATATAATCTAACTAATGTACACATAATTACAAACATACCATGCTCTATCTAATTAGAAGGTGTATAAAATACATAATAATAACCTTCAGACCCCTACCTAGACAAGGCTGAGAAGTATTCCAATATCAAAGAGTGATAATTGGGACGACTGGTTAGATGTCGTAATCCATATTGCAAGTGGTTTGTAAAGTCCTTATGTTTCGGGGACATGGTTCAATTCCTCAAATTTTGTTCCTTATTTAAAAATCTCATTTTCATTGAAAAAGAAAAAAGATTAGTTCTGAAGATCAAATCCAGGACACTAGGCTAGCCCTCCACCCCTCAGCTACCTCCCCAGGGTCCTCAGTGTTTTTCTTGATATTTCCCCTATGATCCATTCCCAGGGTTTTTGAAAGCTATTCCTCCCTCTTCCTTGTCCAATCTTCTCACCTAAAATAATAAAATAAATGTAAACTGTACTGAGGCTTTAAAATAAATATTTCCTACACATTTTGACACGTTATTTCTATTCATAATTCTTTACTAAATTTAGACCTTTTTTTTTTATATTAATCCAATGTGACCTGAAATTTCTGCATTGACAGCACAATGTGAGACACTGGGCTTATTCACTTTGGCTACAGATAAAGCCATCATCTTGAAAACGGCTCTTTCTGACAAAAAGGTGTTCTTTTGAAATAAAGTCTTATTCAGTACATTCCTCTTAGAGTTAATGTGAATTTTAGTGCCTCTAATTTTAGATTGAAGTGAAGTCTAGAATAAAACCCACCAGCTGACAATTGAATTTATAGATAGTTGTGAATATTTCAGGCTTGAATAATAGAGCCGTAGAATTTCAGAGACCAAGAGCCGGAGAATTAAGACTGGCTGCGATTTTAGGTTATAATGTAATGGTGTCTAGGAAGTGTTCAGTGTAATGCGCTCAGCAGCGGTTAGGAGACAACTGTGCTCTTTGGGGGATTCTGTTTGGGCGTCACTCAACAGGGTGGATCAGCAGCCAGGGTGGGGGCGTTCTGTTCCTTTTTGTTTACGGGTGACCAGTAGGAGTTATCTGAGAAGCCAAAGCCGATAGTCTCTGTGTGTACCCTCTGTACTCGTGCTGGCTTAGCTATTTTTATTTATACTTTTAGCTGCAGTGGAATTGAACTCATGGTCTCATGCAAGCATTCCTGAGCTACACCCACAATCTTGTGTGTGTGTGTGTTTTGTATATTTGTATGTGAGAGAGCATTTGTGTGTGTGGTGTGTGTGTTCATGTATATACAGGTGCTCATGTATGTGATCCTATGTGTTGAGGTCACAAGACAACCTTGCTTGTTCACTCTTAGGTGCAGTCCACTCTATTCCTTTTTCCTTTTTTCCTTCACTTCCTAGTCCTCCTGTTCTTTTTATCTATCTATCTATCTATCTATCTATCTATCTATCTATCTATCTATCTGGCATCTGTTTGTCTATCTATCTATCATCTATCATTTACCTATCTACATGACATCTATCTGTCTGTATGTCTATCTACCTATCTTCTATCAATCAATCAATCAATCAATCAATCAATTAATCTATCCTATATCTATTTATCTATATGTATGTATCATCTATTTATCTATCATATCTATGTATGTATATATGTATGTATGTATGTATGGGTCTATCTATCATCTATCTATTTATCTATCATATGTATGTATTATCTATCATCTATTTATCTATTTGTATGTATGTATGTATGTATGTATGTATGTGTCTATCTATCTATCTATCTATCACCTATCTATCTGAAATTTTGAGACAGATTCTCTCACTAGCTTGGGATGTGGCAAGCAGACCAGGCTCCTGGCTATCGAGGCCCAAGCATCCCCCTGTTTTTGTTTCCTCAGTCCTAGAATTACAAACACATGCCGCCAATGCCCAGCAGTTTTGTTTTGTGGATTTTTTTTCTTTAATATGTATTCTGGGATTGAATTATAGTAGCACTATCTCTCCAGGTCTTATATTTTCTGTTTTGAGACAGCATCCAAATTGCATATGCTGGCCTTAAACTCACAGTTTGTAGGCAAGACAAGTCTTAAATTTGTGGTCCCCTCTTCTCAGTTTTGCTAGCACAGACGGTTACAAGTATGTGCCCTCAGGCCCAGACATGTATGTTTTAGATACTTTTAAACTAAAAATAACTAATTATATCTATATGGTAGGATGTTATGTGCACATGAGTGCAGTGTCTGTAGCAGCCGGAAGGTCTGTAGGATCCCTTGGAGCCAGATATGCAGGATTCTGGGATACAAGCTTACATACTTCTGCAAGAGCAGTACATGACCCTAGCACCGAGCCATCTCTCCAGCCCTCAGTCTTGTTGTAGACGGTGACAGGCACTATCAAAAGCTCTCTTGGCCTCGATACACTTTTTCTCCAAAGCTGGGAATGACACCTGAGTTCAGGTGCCGCTTTTTCCAATTCCTGGTTCTAATCTTCATTCTACTTCAGAACAGCTGACTAAGGAACAACCATATTCATATTTCCAACAGGTAGAAGTTATTAATGAAGGGTGCAGTTTATTTTGGAAAAGGACCTCATGCAACCTGCAGCACAAATCTGGTTTGTTTGTGACTGGAGTGACCAGAGCCCATTTAGAAGATCCTGTCTCCATTCCAGGGGCTTCCTTGGCAGCAACACCCCTCAACTCCCTGTTAGCATCCAGGTTACTGGAAAGTATGGATGGAGATTTTTGAAAGAGACAGTCAGCTAAGGTTTCCTCATTTTTCATGGATAGGGTTGAACAACATGCCATCGTGTGTCGGACACAATAGTGACTTAGCAAATAGCTGCCCTGTTAGTTTCTGGCCCAGTTCCTTAATGTTGTCATCTATAAATTTTAGAAGCATAGGAGAAAAAGTAAGCCCATGGGGGACAAATATTGAGATGAGTGATTACTAAGTTGATAGAGAAAGGTGGTAAGTTTTGTGACCAGGAAGCTCAAAGCAGGTTCTCACTGGGGGACTGGACAGAGGTACCAGGAAAAAAAAAGAAAAAAGAAAAAGAAAAAGAAAGTACAGGGTGGTGGGGGCAGCAGTGGAAGAGTTAATTGTCGAAGCTATGAGAGAAAAGAAGGGGAGAGAGAGCTTCTATGGTTTAGTAGACAATAACTTCTAACTGGTAGCCCAAGATCATAATGTATGGACAAGCAGTCCAGTAATAAGTGAACTGCCATTGTAATAGCTGCAAATTAAAAGGAAGTCAGGTTGGGTGGCTGCTCTAAGTCGAGCCAACCTGCTTTCTTTCAAACACCGACTTGAGGAGAATGCTTAGCTCAGAGTGCAGGCAGGGGGACAAGGAGAAAGATCTATTAATTACAGTGCTCATTAGCAGTGACAGGGACAAGCAGATGCAGGGGGAGAGAATGCTGCAGCCAGGGCTGGCAAGGGGGATCTTTTTTTTTTCCCCTAGCTTTTGGGAAAGGGACAGTACCGGTGGATAAGTGAATGCAAGGAGATCCTTGGGTGGCTTTCTTCTCTCTACACATGGTCATATGGCTCCGTTTCAAGAAGCAGAGACGTTCCCACAGGGAAAGATATTTGAGGAAGAGGTAACGTCCTGCCCTTGTGCTTTGTTTTTGAAACTGCTCACTTTGAAGAGTTAGGTAGACATTTCTGATAGGAAATTCCATAGCTTCCTCCCTTTATCTAAAAGGGATTGAAACAACGGGGGGGGGGGGGGGAGGGAGACATGGAGGAGAGCCTGAAATTTGTTCGGTGATAAAATATCATTAGATTTATAGTGAAAGTGATAATTGCATCCATTCAGTTATACTGTGACTACTCCCCCAAATTCTAGAGAATGACCATCACACACAGTGGGATCCCCATAAATCAACTTTCCACTGGGAAGCAATTATCTAAGTCCCTTTCTCAACTGTCACCTTTTCATAGTAGCATCTAGGGTTCTTAGAAGCTTGGCTAAGAGGGGCTTTACACCGTGGTGAGGCAGAAAGCCAAGAGGACCAATTACATCTTTGCATCTAATTACCTTTATAGAAATCTACCCACTTATGGGGCCAATGGAGAGGGAGGGCGGCGTGGTTCTTCTAGGTTAGAGAAATAGTTTGTTAGATTAGTTACCTCATCCCAGAGCCTTTCATAAGGTTATGGGGTTTTTATGCTCTTAAGGGGGAGTCAAGGAGAGGCCCATCATAAATCTAATTTGTCTAAAATGATGAGATTCTTTCTGATGCTACAGCACAGAATATCTCACACTTCCTGACTCACAGGTACTGTGCAGTCTAGGGGTAATTACTGAGAGTCGTCTTTCAATGCCTCTCTCTGTCTCTGTCTGTCTCTGTCTCTCTGTCTCTCTGTCTCTGTCTCTCTCTCAAACACACACACACACACACACACACAGATTATTCACTAATCCGTGCTATCAATCTTCCACTAAGTTTTGTGAAACTGGTGAGCTGGCACTCACAAGATATCATTATGTATGGAGCCTGAAAATATCTGTTCTTGGTAGAAAAGAAAAATTGGATTCTGTTTATGACAAAATGAACACAGTATCATGATGTGGAGTGGAACACAGAGTGGAGATAAATGCAATTTGAGGGACGACAGGGACTTTGCAAATCACCACTGCTTTGTTGATAAATTCAGAATCTGGAGAGCCAGGGTAGCATTGCCAGTGGTTCTTCAAGAGAAAGATAAAATCAAAACAACTGGACCCTTTAGAGCCTTTGTTTATGGCCTGTCTGGGAGCTTTGATGTAACCCTGTCATGCCCTTATGCTGATTACCTTCTTGTAGAACAAGAGATATTGACTGGAGAGTGAATGATGGGTAGTCTCAGCCCTTAGGAAGGACTCTGAAAGAGCAATGCCTTTAACATACCAATATGCTGCCCTCCTTCCTCTCTGCCACGTCTTTGTGTCCACATTGTTGGGACTCGGTTTGATAGTCTCTCTCCTTCTCTCTCCCCCTCTTTGTCTTCCCCTCACTCTCAGGCTTCTCTGCAGAATGTCAAACAAAGATCGACACATTGATTCCAGCTGTTCGTCCTTCATCAAGACGGAACCCTCCAGCCCAGCCTCCCTGACGGACAGCGTCAACCACCACAGCCCTGGTGGGTCTTCCGACGCCAGTGGGAGTTACAGTTCAACCATGAATGGCCATCAGAACGGACTGGACTCGCCACCTCTCTACCCCTCTGCTCCGATCCTGGGAGGCAGCGGGCCTGTCCGGAAACTGTATGATGACTGCTCCAGCACCATCGTAGAGGATCCCCAGACCAAGTGTGAATATATGCTCAACTCCATGCCCAAGAGACTGTGCTTAGTGTGTGGCGACATCGCCTCTGGGTACCACTATGGGGTTGCATCATGTGAAGCCTGCAAGGCATTCTTCAAGAGGACAATTCAAGGTAAGGGCTGCCCCACTCCTCTATTTCTTTTCACTGGGACTCATTCTCCTATTTCATATCATGTGTAGAAAATACAAATATATGGATATATATGTATGCAATAATCCCTCCCCAGCTGCTCACCATGCCCCTTCCTGTTTCACTGTGGAGTTCTTGGTAGGCAATGATTATGAGGACATCTCAGAGAGCATAGTAGGTCTGAAGACTAGCTGAGCAGTGCATAGTAGGTTGACTGTTCAGCCATTTCTCATAGATTTTAGAAAGTGATAAAATGTAAACCAATGTTTCTCTAAACTGCTTATGTTTTAAAGGCCCTTGGTGATCTTGCCAGGATGTGGTTTACTGTGTTCTTTCTCCAGAATCTCTGTTTTCTTAGAGCTGTGGTGATCCCTGAGAATTTCCATCCCTCAAAAGCTGCCAAGGATGCTGGTTCTGGCAGTCCAAGGGTTGCAGTTTGAGAAATACTACTCTTGACATATTTATCATGAACTCCACATCTCTCCCTTGTAGCTGGGTATATGTTTCCCAAGTTTATGAATGGACTTATGCAAAAATTATACCAAGGAAATTGCATTTAAGTATAAAACATACTTCCAAACAAATACCAGTGATGCATAACCAAACCTTAACAAATCTGTAGATTTAGAAATAACATTACTTCCTGTACAAAATGTTGAATGATTGAAACTTATATCTTCTTCTTTAAACTAGTCATATACAAATATAGAACCTAGCACACACACACACACACACACACACACACACACACACACACATATATATATGCAGAAAATTAGTTTTCACTTTTTTTAATTACATGAGTGGAGGAAAGAATAATCACTTATTAAGGGTCTGAAGCACACTAATAATTCTGCTCATGCTACCACACACACACACATACACACACACACACACACACACACAGAGAGAGAGAGAGAGAGAGAGAGAGAGAGAGAGAGAGAGAGAAAGATGATAGAGAGATAGATAGACAGACAGACAGACAGATAGATAAATATAGGCAGGAAGACAGACACATAGCTCATATGTCCATGCTGGGATTGAACTCAAGGTCTTCTGTATGTGCTCTAACATTGGGCCACACTTCCAGCCCCTAATGGTCAGCAGCCAGTCTTATACACACAGTCTAACTTCTCATGTATCCATATTTCTCAAGCTTTTCTGATTATTTGGAATTTCCAGGAAACAATATTCCCAAATATTTCTTCCAATGCCTGAGCCCCTAATATCTGTATTAATTTTTCTTGGGTACAGTCAGGGCAAAGGGATTTTTGGCAGCTTCCTAGGTGATTCTTAATGTAGAGTTAAGGTGATGAGTGAGTGCCCTGGGCTGTGTGAATGTACCAGTGGTCCTCGGAGTGTGATGGCTGTGTTAGAACTGTCAGCATCACCAAAGAATGGGTTAGCAATGCAAACCCTCAGCCTCCTACTAGGCTAACCCAATAAGAGTCTCTGCTGTGAGCCTGGAACTCTAGGGTTCATGAAGACCCCTAGGTGCAGAGGTTGGAGGATGCTACCCTGAATCACATTGATGTTGATTTACCACTGGCATCTTACCATACATCTGAGGCTCTTTGTGGAACACAAGTAAAGTCATATTATTCAAACCCTTAATGGTCATAGTACCTTGTTTTTTAAGGTGCTTGCTAAGCACTGATACTTTTGACGTATTTTAATAAACAGTGATTTTAGAGTGTCAATTTGCATGTGGAGTAACTTGAAGCCCTTGGTTTTTGTCCTGTTTGTCACTGGGTGCTAGGGATGGCAGCTAACTTTGTACATGCTAAGTTCATGCTAAAAAAATGCTATATTGTTAATCTACATCCCTTCTCCTTTCATCCATGTTGTTTCTTTCAATGTCTTTACTAGCTGAGAGCACAGGGTTTACAGACAGCACAACAATATGGTGGCTGAGTATAAGGCTCGTTTCTAGACTCAAGCTTACCATACTTAAAACTCTAGGCTCGATTGAACAATTTTTAAAAAGCATATACTGTTCAAGACTGAAACACTTTTCAGCCCTGGAACACGTTTCAGCCCTGGAACAACTTTTAGAAAGCATCCACTGCTCAAGCCATCATAGCGATTACATAAGGAAGCGGATATTTCCATAGACTCTTGTGGTTTGAAGAGAAATACATCCAAGTAGAGCATTCAGAAACTCGTTAACCACTAACAGCTGCATCTTTCCATTTTCTGGGTCAGAAGACTGTGCTTTGTTTTTTTCCTTATTAAAATCCTCCAGCCCTTGGATCATCTTTTAAACACCTATCCCTAGTGCCATCCTAGGGGCAGTGCTTAAGGACTTAAGATGAAATACAAAGTCACACGTCGAGGTTGAGGGTGTGGCTCAGTGACCCAGCAAGGACTTAGCATGGACAAGTCCCTGGATTCAAGTTCTTTTACCACCTCCAGGGACAGCAATCAAACACATAAGGGTATTCTTTAGGGAACCTGGGCCAAATACATCTTCATCCTATTGACTGATAATTGCAAAAATTAAAGATACACACACCTCAAATCTTTGATTTGTTTTAGAAGCCATTGGCCAACATTACTATAATCTCAGGATTGCAGAGTATATACAATTTAAATTGCTAGTAAATTTTTGCTAAATTTGCATAGCTCTTGACTTGACATGTTCCAGGATGAATGAACAAATACAGGGTAGGCAGATACAGGTAGTAGACTCTCAAGGTGAAAAGCATTACCATTTACCAGCAAATATTTCCAGAGCCTTCACGATCCTGTCAGTGTGCTGGCCATAATTTCATCTTCTCAACGTTTCTGGAAATCCTATTGGGGCTAGGTGAAGTCTTCCTATACAACTCCCTTACCTTATAAGAGCATCAGCTCCTTAGAGTGGCAGTGAGGGTTACACTACTCTTCAGTGTTCTTTGTTGAGACCGAATATGCCAGAGGAAAAGAATACTGGTAGTTGTTGTTTATAGACTATTACTTTCACGTAGTAGACAAAATAGTTACTGACTGGGCAGCCACTGGCACGGAGCCACCAGTGTTCTGGGTTATCCTTTAGGATGCCGGCCGTTACCCAGAGCTCAAAGGAGCAGGGCACAGGATGATGCTTGGCATGGATGCAGAGGGTGGATTTTCCTCCACATTGGAGAGAGTGAGTTTCAAGGGTTTTGAGCAGGAGACAGAGATGTCACTGTCCCGATTAGCACTCTGGTCTTGCCCACCTGGCTGTTCTTGGAGCTGGCAGCTGGGCCACACTCAGTAAGGCTATCCTGCTAGCCACTTCCTCAGGCTTCACACTGTGCCGCTCACTTAGCCCCAAAAAGGCAGTGAGGCAAATAAAGGGATTAAATTGTGAAAGTATAATGTAATAATTAGGGCGGTAATTGTAAGGAAGATTGGAACGGACCCACCTTTTTGTGGCCAAACAGTGGAAAGTGACTAAACTCCAAAGATGTTGAAAGAGCTCAGGCACATTACAGCCCCACATGTCTGTGTTCCTACGAGGAAGGGGCAGAGTATGGCTCTGTGCACTCAGGGCAACATCGAAGCAAATTATCATTGACAGGTATTACTGTTGCCCTCCCCTCCCTGTGAACTCTTCAGGGAAGGAGTGGAGATTACATAACTCCCCTTGAGAGCCAGGCCTGCCTTCTTCTGTCTCACAGCCCCGATGGCCAGGACATTATGTAAGTGTGACTTCTGCCCCACCAGGGTCTGGGTCTGGTCTCTGTGACTTCCTGATAGACATGTGCATCCAAAAGCCAATCTGTGTGTTGTGCCTCTGAAGAATCTTGCTTCCTACGATGATGACTTATTTGGTGGATTTAGTTTGATTACTGATGGATAATAAATGTGAGATTCCAGAGGATGTACAAGAAAACACATCCTATTTTATGGAATAAAATGTAGCACAAGTCTAAAACTGAAAATAAAACCAATTATAACCTTTAAAGTAAAAATGTAGTTTTAAAAAGTTGAACCAAAATTAACAAATGGACAAACTACCCCCACAAAAAAAACCCCAAAGGACATGATGCTATCTATATAGCCTTGCTTTTGAGGTTTGAGAGGCACACACAAATAAAACAAAACATGGGGAAAATTAAACAAAGGAAACAGAATCCTGGACCTTGCATTAAGCGTTGAATTTCTCACTGAGCCTAATGATGCATGCTTTTATTCCCAGCCCTTGGAGAAGCTGAAATGGGAGGAGGTGAGTTCAAGGCTAGCTTGGGCGCTGTAGTGGGATCCTATCTGTAAGCAAAGCACTTAGGAGTAGCTCAGGGCTGCACCCTTGCCTGGCATGCATAAGGTCCTACCTTTTGCCTCTCAAACCTCAAAAGCAAGTAACTTAGTGGTGGAAAAAAACAAAATAAAACAAAATCACACGCACACACACTCACACACACACACACACACACACACACACACACACAGCCTCAATGTGGGGCTTAAGGGTTGAAAATCTGTTGGAATGGGTTCTAATTTGAACAATGAGGCCTTTGACAATACTTTGAACTTCCAGATTTTTAAACAGAAATTATATAGAGACCACAGACCCAGAGGCATGTTTAATTCTCAAGATATTTAATCTCTGCCTAGTGTAGTACCATTAGCAACCAAAGAAACAACATCCCATATGTGTAAATATGTTAAGGTCATATGCCAGAATTTATGGCTTAATAAACTGTCCTATTTTCTTATTGGAGCAAACACACTTCCAGTGGCTGGGAGGTCTGTTCTGCAGTTTTCATTTTGGAACTCCTGGAGAGTTTGTGTCTCAAAGTAGCAGTGGAAGATACATCTAGCAGTAGCCTACAGCCCAGCCACTTTCCCTTCCACCTCTGCTATACCATCTTGTTCTATTCATGTGTTGAAAGCTTTGCTCAACATCTCTAAGTCCAGTAACCTCCTCCAAACACCTGGCCCAGCCACCAGAAACACACCTCATGACTTGTGCTCACCAGCTGTCTTAGTTAGGGTTTCATTGCTGTGAAGAGACAATATAACCAAGGCAACTCTTATAAAGGACAGCATTTACTTGGGGGTAGCTTACATGTTTTTACTTCTAGCCATTAGTATCGTGGCAGGGAAGCATGGGAGTGTCCAGGCAGACACAGAGCTGGAGAAGGAGAAGACTGACATCCAGCCAGCCAAGAGAAGGGTCTCAAAGCCTAACCCCACAATGACACACTTCCTCCATCAAGGCCACACCCACTCCCAAAAGGCCACACCTCCTAGTAGTGTTACTCCATGGGCCAAGCATATTCAAATCACCACACCAGCCATAGTATTTGGTCCAGTTCCACTTGCAGAAGATGTCTTCCCAGTGAGGTTACTCAGCCACCTTGCCAGGCAAAGTGAGGGTCACAGGTATTCAAGATCTAGGCTGTCTAGCAATTGTTCCATGTCATCTCCTTGGCCCCTTCACAGATTCCTCATTAGAAAGTCACATTATCCAGTGTCCACAGCCTTAGGTACAAAGTGCATTGATAGAGTCCCACCCTACATCCTAAACATGAAGTTCAGACACTGGCTTGAAGGGCTTGCATTGAGGAGAAACGACACTTAGCGACTGCATTTGGTGCTGCCAACTGCTTCTGCCCTGTAAATTATTTCATGTGACTCTTTGTGGAAGCAGATTTTGTGAACCTGGAGTAAGGTCTTGCAGAAATGTGAAATGTATGCTTTCTTACTTCTGTTTTTGTTTTTTAACCACTATGTACAACATAGTTAGACCACAGTGTTTATAGCAATAGAGAAAACCAGAACTCACATCCTAAGAGACTGTATCCGACGAACTTCCAAAGGAATCTGATAAAATATCTTCTACCTTAATAGTGCATGGAAAAAATAATCATACCACTTTATAGCATATGTCAACTTAAAAGCTCAGCTATGCTCTACAATTAAAACCCCAAATAATACAGGAGTGTCTGAATTGACTTGATAAATCTCTGTGTGATAATCAGCTTGGAGGCAGAATTGAAGGCAGAAGTAATCTTTCAACAGAATTGCCGTCTATAATTCATTTGCTTTAACTTAGAACTTGAACTAGTTTTTGTGGTAAGTTTAATTGGCTTTTCCACTTTTTCTTGCAGTTGATTCTAATTCTGGCTAATCTGTTTTGAATTGCATTAATGTTGCAAATTCTACATTACACATTCCATCTCATGCCTACCTTATCCCTTGCTGTTCCAGGGTTTATTTTTATAGTAAGAGTATTGCGGACTTTCCATACGGGCGGGAAGTTCACCCTTCTCCCTCTTTGACCCAGAGATCCAGCAGGTACAGGTTCATTTCCCAGGGTTTGCCCAGACTCTCGGGGAAGCTGTTCTCTTGCGTGGGCTGTTGAAGGATATTGGTCAGTGGACTTCTGCAAGTAAAGGGCCAGGCAGTTGAAGTTACATTGCTTAGAATGTGAGCTTCCTGGGAGTGTGTGGGAAGGACATCTTCTCTGCCCTGCACTGCACTGCCTGCTTTGCTTTCCTTGCTTAGCTGTGTTTTTTTGTTTTGTTTTGTTTTAAAGTAAAAGTACTTCAAGCCTGAATCATAAGAACACAAGGGCAAGGCTCCATTGGACTTCCTGGCCATAGTTGGGCTACATTCTATCTAGACCCAAACTCAGCTGCTGGCAACTGTGGATAGGCTGCATTAAGCCATAAGGTTCATACTGCAGGATTTCCTAACCAGCCTGTGTATGTGTCCTTTATTTAAAGAGATGTTAAGATCACAGTGTTGATGGTTTTCGAAATCGTCACACCAGATTCGTGAGCATTTTGACTTTCTCGAGAATCAGAATTTTTTAGTATCTCCTTTGTTTATGTGTTTTTCTTTCTGGTTTAGCCCTGCATGGGCTTTTCACCTATGACCATTATGACACAAGTATGTGTGTATATATGTCTGTGTATACATACATGTGTATGTTTGAATATGTATGTATATGTGCATCTATGTTTATATGTACATATACATAAATAAATGTGTGAACATATAGGTACATGTCTGTGCATACATACATGTGTATATGTGCACAGATGTGTCTCTGTGTATATGTACAGGTACATATATCTATATATATACATGTATATGTTCCCATTTGTGTTTGTGTGCATATATACATGCATATGTGTGATGGTATATATGAATTTGGTTACATGTAAGCATATGTATGTGCAGACGCTAGTGAAGCAGAATCAGTGCAAATTAAGATAAAGTAATTAATGCTTGATTTAAAATGTTGGCTTTTTGGATTATGTAAAGCCACGGTGCTGATTCTCAAAGATTAGGTTGCAATCTTCTCACTATGTAGCTCCGGCTGGCCTCAAACTCTCCGTGCTCATGCCTCAGCCTCCTGAGTGTAAGCATTACAACAGCACTATGCCCCATGCATGGTCAGCTTGATTAGAGCTGGCAAATAAAAACTCAAAGATCCTTACTGTGTTTTTCCCTCTCTGGTTTTACAATAGAAACTCCCACTCCAGAAGCAAGAACACATAGTATCGTTTGTGTGTATTTTAGGAATATGGTATACACACTGCAGTGTTGAAAGCCACTTGAATGTGTGTATCATTTTGATGCCTAGTTTTCAGAGCGTCTGCTCCAGTTGGGAGTCAGTTGATAAGAACTCTGTTGTGTGAGGTATGAGGGATTCAGAGAGGGAATTCTAAAAATCACCAGTGAGACATTTACTTCATTCAGTGGTATTAGTGACTAAACCCAAGGGCCTTGACCCTTTGGAGGCAAATGTAAGATGAGCTATACTCCCAGCTGCCTTGAAACTCCTAGTACCTCATTTAATGGCCGGCTATACACACACTGTGAAATTATGCAAGCGGAATTGACCTTCTGAGTAATCTCTCTGCAGCGTATCCAGGCCCATGTTCCACCACTGTGTCACTTCAGAGTGTTTAGGGAGAAATAAGAAGATATAATGTCATACCCCCTGTATTATTATTATTTTATTTTTAAGTTATCGTAGAGTAAGGAAGTATATAGTTCTGTGGTAGAGCAGTTCCCTGTGATACACAACGTCACACCTCCCGTCCCCAGCACTAACATGAGCAATTATGTGAAGGGCTTTGGCTATGACTCATTTGGCATTCATGATCTTCTGGGCACCACACAGAATCCAGGCATCGAGGCACATGCATTGTAACCCTAGCACTCTGAAGGTGGAGGCAGCAGGATCAGAAGTTCCTCGCCCATGCAGTGATGATCAGGCCAGCCTGGGTTATGTCAGACTTTGTCTCCAAAACAAAAGTACTGTACCGTAATTGCAACAACACAGGCACAGTAGCCATAACTTAAAAAAAAAAATAATAATATGGCTTTTAGTCATGCCTAAAAGCGTGCTGCAGACTTTGTATTGTAAATGAGACTCTAATATAGGTAAATGGAAGCACTCTCTCTATTAGTGCCCTTGAAACGGGGCCTATGTTACTGAACCTAGAAAAAAAATAAAGCTGTCACTAGTAATAAATTATCTTTACATATGCATATGGGCTCTGGGAATCAAACCCAGGTCCTCCATAAAAGCAGCACAGGTTCTTAACTGCTGAGCTAGCTGTCCCTCTGGCCTTTTTTATTTATTTTTTGTTGTTAAATACGTACAGATGTGCATTCGCAGCCCTCTCATTCATTCTTGTGAACTTTCTTTAACCAAATCTCTGGTTAGAAACTCTGATCAAGTTCTGGGCCTGGAGCTACCAGGAGATTTCTTTCCTTCCCTAACCCTGTCTTCCCCACACCTGCCTGTGAGACACTCTCACTGGGAGAAAGCAGTGTTCTCTTTCTCTTTGATGCTAAAGATTTCCTCCAGAGCTCTGCTACTTTAGCCTGGTGCAGCCCCACCTGACTCCAGGAGGTTTGGGTCTGTCCCTCCAACTCTCGGGGACTTCGTGGCTCACTTCAATCCTGGCCAGTTTGCCAAGTAGAATTTTTGTCCTGGTATTGGGCTTTCTCGGGGAGTGAGGTGACCTGATATTTTGCCTGCAGTTCAGTGGACTTTTCCCTAGCATCTGACGCTGTAATCAGTATTACCTGGTGATAATGGTGACTGATGAGGCTGACGAGATTGTTTGATTACTTGATAAACTCAAACAAAGGAACCAGTACCTTTGTCGACAAGGGACAAGGGGAGAGCTCTCCTTGACATCCCTTGATTAGAAAACAAGTCTTTTTAAAAATGTATTATCATTGGTTTCTTTGAGGCAAAATTTCACACCTAGCCTGATTTTGAACTTGCAGAAATCCCTCTGCCTCAACGCTCAGCCTCCTGAGAAGTTTATAGGCACATTATTTCCAGAGTTTTTGTTTGCTTGTCTCCGTTTTTTTTTTTTTTTTTTTTTTTGGTTTTTTCGAGGCAGGGTTTCTCTGTGTAGCCTTGGCTGTCCTGGAACTCATTTTGTAGACCAGGCTGGCCTCGAACTCAGAAATCCGCCTGCCTCTGCCTCCCGAGTGCTGGGATTAAAGGCGTGCGCCACCACGCCCGGCTTTGTCTCCGTTTTTTTAAGACAAAGGTCTGCTGAGTAGCTTTGAACTTGTAGCGATAGCTCTGTCCCCACGAGAGCGTGCCTGAGTCGTCCTACCAAGTTAGACCTCTGAGAAGAAGCTTCAGCCCACATTAAATGCCGTAGGGTAAAGCTTCATGCTCTGTAGCTTGAAGACACTTGCTTTTCTATAACGAAACAATTCTCTTTCTCCCACAAAGCCAAACTTAGCGATAGATAAGTGGATTTGGAGCAGATTAGAGTGTCCACCAGAAGGGAAGAGAAAGAATTCATGGGAATAGGGTTGTCAGGTGCTCCCACTGGTAGGGGTGACTTTCTGGTGATCAATGAAAAGATTTGGGTTAATGCGAGTCTGGAGACCCAGAAGAAAGCAAACAGACTCTGTTAAAAGTTCAAGTCCAGGGCTGAGGGCGTGGCTCAGTGGTGGAATTCTTTCCTCCTAAATGTGAGATCTTGAGTTTTATCCTGAGCACAGTCAGTCAATAGGTGAATCAATTGACCAATCAATCAGACTAATCAATCAATTGGAAACAGATACATTTTGGGGGACAGGGAGGGTTGTTCTCCTTTCTTGATAAAGCCTAGAGTCCCAGAAAAGTCTTCTGATGTATTAGTTAATAAACCTAAATAGCTTCTTAGGACTTAAAGGTTATCAGTCACTTTCTTGTGAACTGAATTAATCCATTTTCAGTCATTATGATGGGATACCTAAAGTTCTGGTCACTGGTGTTCACTCAAACATTCTAAGGCAACATTTGGTGAGGGATTCTGGTGAAGAATTGGAGCTTACATCCGGGTACATTTGTTTGCTTGGTACTAGAGATGAAATCTGGGCCCTTGGATACTCATGGTTTTCCATGGAGTCCACCCTCATTCTCTAAGATTGTTATTAGTAGATATGGTATTGAAGCTTAGTTTTAGTTATGGTTAAAAAAGTTTGGAACCTTAGCCACTTTAATTGTACAAAGTGAAGGTGTCAACTGTGTTCATGTGGCCAAATAGGAGATCATTAGAGTTTTAGCTGTAACCCTGGCACTCTCTCTCGACACAACTCCCTTTGTCTTCCTGCCCCCAGCCCTGGGCAGCTGTACTCACAGAACCATAACATAATGGATAGCCAGCAGGAGCATGTAATATTATTGTTTTGATGCTAAGGAAGGAATGCAGGGCCTTGCAGATGGCAGGCAAGTGTTCTACCCTTGACTAAATCCTAAGCCACAGTGTTTATCTCTTTCTGTGGCTGACACTTCGTCTAAAATCCTCAATGTCCATCCATGGTGTGTTGTCGTGTATTCCAGAACGTCCTTTTGAAAACTAAATAACAATGCATTGTGTATATGAGACTTTAAAAAAAAAAAACTCCATTCATCTCCTGATGGACATTTAAGATGTATCCACCTTCTGGCTACTTAAGTAATGAGTATGCAGTTGGGTATGCAAATGGCATGTTCTGATCTGAAGGCTGAGACAAGAGGATCCAAATGTTCGATGCCTACCTGGCTGCATAGCTCCTCCAAGGTCACCCTGGGCAAATTAACCAGATCTTGTACCAAGATGGAGGATGTAGATTAGTCATAGCACACCCGTCTGACATCTATAAGACTCTGACTTGATCCCTAATTCCATCCCAACCCCACTTACCCATGTGTTTTTAATTGGTTTGAATATATACCAAGGACTGGAATGGCTAGCTCAGCTAAACTATTTTTTTTTTTTTTGAGGAATATCTTTACTGTTTTCTATGCCACTGTAACCCCTCCTGCCCCCACATCCTCTTGAGTTCTTGTCATCCCTTGTTTTATTTTATTATTTTTTATTGTCTTTCCTAGTGACTTTGATGTGATTGTTTAAATATTGGTTTTAGGAATTTCCCATGTGCCCTAATCTAAATTTGGGTTTATTGCTGTTGTCTTATACCTCTTTGGATTTACTCATAGGTAATCACATAAGAACGCAGTCTACCTAGTTTTGTTTGGTTTTCTAAGTTCAGTACAATGCTTTTATACCAGTTGTCAATGGTGTATCCACCAACTTGTAATAGTAATTACTATAGTAAAATAAGTTACAGGTGATGATGTGTCACATGACATGGTTGCCAGGAACTTAACTCAGGTCAGGTGCTGCAAGAGTAGAACGTGCTCTTAACTGGAGCCATGTGTCCCCTGTTGTCGATACGGAATATCCTAGTTTTTTACCATGAGCTTATGTTGTTTTAATGCCTCTCATAACCTTACTTACCATCCCCAGGACAGTGCCATCACTGTATACTTTTCTTACCACCCCAGGACAGTGCCATCACTGTATACTTTTCTGGCTGCAAAAACTGAAGTGTCGGGAACAAGTGGCCCTCAGCAAAGCCAGAATCCATAGTCCTGGCTCTGACTTGTACATTTTAAAGGTCTTTAAAGCATTGGGTAATTTAAGACTGTATTTTTCTTGAGAGATTGTAGTCACTGAGCAATTTTTTCCCCATTAAATTGTTAAAATAAAATGAAAGTCTGGAATTAAGAATAGTACAAAAGCCATGATTAGATAATACGAAGGTTTAGAAAGGAGACGGTCAGGCTTAGGGCTTAAAACTACCCACTTCTTTATCATTCATTCCCAGAAATCCCTCAAGTTTAAAGCAGAGAGCTCAACCCAGCCCTGTCACCACTGGGATTTCTGTCTGTGGCCCCCTTATCTCCACACCTGGCTTGGCTAGACTCAGGCTGACAATGAAATGTGTGTCCATGTGTGCTCACTCACACTTGCACACACATGTACAATGCACTCATACACTCACACACAAACATTCTCACACACTCACACACATACACACATGCACACACACAGACAAGCATGTGCGTGCTCACTCACACACACCCTTTAGTTTCCAAGGGAGAGATTGGTTTCACTTTCAGTTTGTTCGGTACTTTAGACAGGGATTTACTCAAGCCCATGCTGGCCTGGAGTGTGGCATAATCTCTCTGCCTCAGCCTCTCTAGTACTGGGATTATAGGGCCAAGGCTCCAGACTGGCTCTCCTCAGGCATTTTGTTGTTGGCTGGTATTTATTGATGTATTTATTGTTATGTGTGTGTTTGTGTGTCTGTCTGTGTGTGTCTTTGCATGTGTATCTGTTTACCTGTATGTGGACATGTGTGTACATGTGTGCCTGTTTGTGCATATGTATGTGTTTCTGTCTGTCTATGTGTGTCTTTGCATATGTGTCTGTCTATACTTGCATGTGTGTGTGTCTGGTATGTGTATCTTTGTTTGTGTCTATTTGTGTGTATGTATATGTGAATATGTGCCTCTGTGTGTATGTATGTGTGTCTCTGTGTGTGTGTATGTGCTTAAGCTACATACATATATAGAGGTCAGTAGACAACTTTTAGGAATTGTTTCTCCACAATATGGGAGTTTCTAGGCATGAAACTCAGCTCATCGGGCTTAGCAGCACAACCCTCCCACTGAGCCTTTTAGATGGCCCTCTCCTCAGGTTTTAATGTAGAATGGCAGTCTACCTATGCACACTTCACAACCACAGCAGTAGGCAGCTCAGAACTGGTGTTTTCTCCCTCTTGTTTTCTAATAATAAATATCAAAAGAAGGAAAAGGACGTTCAATTCTCATTATAATAGAAAATTTCCATTCTATGGCATCAAATCAGGTCTTATGTTTGGCTTATCTAGCTATTTTATGGAAAAACATTTTAATGTTCTTCTATCAATTCACACCTGAGGAGTACCCTATAGCTAGGCTGACCTTGAACTCAGTGTATGGCTGAAGGATGACCTCTTAACTTCTGATTCTTTGGCCTTTACCTCCCAACAGTGGGACTATAGGTATATCCCAACAGACCTTCTTTATACAGTACCAGGATGTAGCTCAGGACCAAGTAAGTGCCTTCCAACTGAGCTACGCCTTGGGCCTGCAGTTTAGCTGTTAGAGCTTAAATTCTGAACATTCCTTCCCAGAGAATCTGAGCATATCCCACATTGTGTTCTAATGAGCACTCTATGTGCCTGCCCTATTCACTTGGTTTCCATTTGAAGAAGGCCAGAGAGCACACGAGAGCACATGCCCATATATCTTTACCACTTCCAGTACCGAACTTAGATTTTGCTGATTGAGCCATTCCTCCTGTGTCCATCTCTGGATACTGGGGTCACTGGAGGGCATCTCCATACCTGGATATGAGGGATGTGAAATTGGTTCCTTATGATTGTATAGCGAGCTCTTTATCATTGGCCTGTTTACAGAGCCCATCTTTTAAACTTGTACGTCTTAGAAGCCGGATATGTATACTTGCTTTCAGCTCACAGGGACAGAAAAGATGATGTTGGGTATCAATCACAGATATGATGTTTCCCGTGCAGTGGTGACCCTTCTATAAGGACCTCTGTGAGTTTATCCTTACCCTTATAGAAACGTGAAAACTGAGGTGAGGGCTAGTGATAGATCACTGGGAGAATAATAGCCTAGCATATGTAAGGCCCTGGGTTTTGTTTCATTTTGTTTTGTTTTGTTTTGTTCTGTTTTGTTTTGTTTTGTTTGAGACAGGATATGACAGTGTAGCCCAGGCTAGCCTCAATCTCAAGATCCTCCTGTCTCAGTCTCCACATGTCTGCAGCAAACACATTTTTGTTAGACATTCATCATGTCTTTTAAATGTATTGTAGAGCATGCCTTGGCGACCATGGCGTCAACTCTTTCCCTTCGTGAACAATAGCATTATTCTGGGATCTTCAAACTGCTTTGTGTACAACCCGACACCCGTTGCTTTGGTGACTTGCTCTGTTTGGTTTCTGTGGAATTAAACTGGCCACAGACCATGGTGGCACCGAGACCAGATGAAGGATTTCTTCCTGAGGTGTTGAGAGATTCCTCTCTCTAAAAGCAACTCAATCCTACCCCACAGCTGCCCTGGTCCCATAAGGCTGACAACAGCACAGGACAATGCCAAGATCCACCCTCACCCCCTCATTCCCAGGCCCCTGTGTCAGGCTTCAGAATGTCCTTTCTGTCCAACAACTGTAGCAACAACAAGGGCTACACAAAGAAACTGCTCAGAGAACAGGGTGGGCATGCTGCATTTCTAGGTTGAATGACAGTCAGTAATGACTTTTAAAGGTTAGAGTTAAGCAGTACTGCCTTGTACTTAAGAGTGCAGGCTCTGGAGCAAATCTTTCTGGGTTCAAAACCTGCCTCAGGCACTTGTGAGCTTTGTGATTCTGGGTGTGTAACCTAGTCTCCGGGCTTAGCGCTCCCATCAGTGCAGAGGGTGTTCCTGTGTCCAAGGCTAACTGGGCTATTAGTGTTGTGGCTATGGCCTTTTGTGCTGGCACCTGAATATTCAGGAGTACCTTTAGGAATCACTGGGGTAGATGTGAAGGTACCTTGTAAAGGGAATGAATAAGTGCCTACCCTTCCCTCTGTGGATTGCAAAGTCACTGGGCTCCAGTAACTGGAGCGTAGCAAATCCTTGAAGAGAACTTGTAAGCAATATACCCAAAATGTAACATTAGTATTTATCTTATCTTTTACCCTTTTGTATTTTCTTTTCTAAATGTTATACCCACTTGCTTACAGCTCTCTCACACACACACATATATGTAGACATCATAGGCTAAGAACCAAATGAGTGAGAAGATATTGTTTCTTTTCTTTCTGAACATAAACTTTTTCTTTCCCTCACTCTTTTCTTGCTGTCTAATTTTTTGATGAATAATTGAGTCCTAAACTCTCAAATGGAGCAGTAAGGAATAGAATCCCTAAAAAGCCAGTTGGGTAGCTACTGTGGTTTGCTCCTACTAACTACTTAGGAGAAAGAGGCAACAGGTTCTCTCGATCCCAAGGCCAACCTGGGCTACATATTAAGATGCTGTCTGGAAAGTGTTAATAAATAGCGAGTATTCCCTGTAGTCTATTGACTTCACTGTACACAGCCCTAGGATGCCTCTGTCCTAAAAGAACGCATAGCTGGGATGGAGGGACAGTGAGTTCACAGAGACAGAATCAAGCTGGGTAAGTGCCAGGGAACAGCTCCCTGAGAGGCGAGCGTCAGATGAAGTCTTAGGCTTCTAGGAGCCCTGGAGAACAGCTGTGAAGGTCCAAGTACAGAAGACTGGGAGGAAAGAACATTTCTGTCTTGCTAATAAGCCTACAGTTCATATGAGGAGACAGTGTACAAGAACATGAGAACAGAGGACCAAGTCATGGCTTAGACAGTTTATGAAGTGAATCTCAGACTCTCAAGCCACACCTCCTTGTGAACACTCCGATCTGATCTCCTCACAAAAGACCAGAGAGTGACCTTCATTGAGCATGATTGGTCTTTCAAAACCTTCACACCTGATCCAGCCCTAAATCAATTTCTACTGATACCCCCATGTCCACCACCTTATTGCACACCCTTGTGGGCATCTGGAGGCTCCAGGAAGCACCAACCCTGCCTGATTTACATGGGTCTGCCCATTGAACCAAGGGCCTCCTGCCTGCCAGGTTAGCACCTTTCCAACTAAGCTACATCTCCCACCCTCTCTCTGTGTCAGCAAACCACTTGTTTGTAGTTCCTTATAGTCCCTTGTCTTTAAGGCATATTTTATTCCTATTTGGGAATTAAGTCTGTGCTTCATGTTCAAGATCCAGCAGTATGTTCTACCAGGCCATTATGGCTCTTATATTTTCAGTTCGGACCTGAGGTTGGATCCTGAGAACAGATGGGGAAAGACAGCTGGGTGTGGCTGCCTGCATCTGTGACCATAGTGAAAGAGAAGAGGGTCCAGAGTAGGAAGAGGGAAAGAGGACACAGAACGAGAGAGTTCCTGGAGCTTGCTGGCTAGCCAGCCTATCTGAAAAGAGACAGTGAGACTCAGGTCCGGTGACCGAGCCTGCCTCAAGACAATACCATGGAGAGTGATGAAGGGAATATCAATGCTGCCCTCTATGAGCTTACACATGCATGTATGCACACATGGGTGCTCCCCTGAACTTCCATGTGCGGTGATGTGCAAATGTGCTATGGCTCTCATCTACAGTCATTTGGCTTTGTTAATACAATTCAGGCAAGTTGGGGGAAACAGACGGTGGCTTTGGAATTGGCTTTATGTTGTTGACAAGAGGATGCTTGACAAAAGACGGCTCACTTAAGACTTCTAGATGCAAGGGTGACCCGGTGGCAGTAACACGGACCAGAGTAAAGGTTTGACAGATATTTTTATTTTGAGATGCCATGCTAATTTCTATCACTCAGCCCTTTTCACTGCCAAAGTGTGGAAGTGTATTAAATGACTGAAAGGAACCCACAAATTATCTGCTGGCATTCTAGGCTGGAGCTCCACACACCCCGTTATTCTGCCCGCCAGAAAGCTGCGAGATTCTGTTAAGCAATGTGAGGAAATTACATTGCCTGCGAACTAATTGTACAAAAGTCTCTGAAATAAATAACCAGAGACCAGGACTTTGTGCAGAGCTGCCAGGAGATGTTCTAAATTGTACTTCCAGCAGCCTGGCAGTAGGACCTCATGCTTCCATGCGGATCCCACTCCTGAGGCAGCACAGTGTATTCCCCCAGCTATCAACAAAGCCGGGGGAAGTCCAGCCATGTCCTTAGCAGCTGCCCAACCCAGTCCCCAATGCCATCTAACAAATGTGTCTCAGAAAATCATGAGCTATAATCCATGAAAACTCTTGTCTCCACTGAGAATGCAAGCTGGGAACAGGACCTTCTGCTGTCTCCTGGCTGACTTTACCCAGGATAACGTTCCAGATATCCGGATACATCGGAGACTTTAAAAACTGGATTATTTATTTATTTGTTTGTTTATGTCTAGTTTCTACTTTTAGAGACTTGGAGGAAAACAAGTGTCCCATAGAGAGGCTGTGCCCCAGTGGGGAAAAAGTCTTTGAACCATTACCAAAGTGTTTGCTACATTGTTACCCGGGCACTTGGGGGTGGTACAGTTTTTAATATTAAAACGCCTCATTTTAATTGACTCCTAAAAGCAACAGGGAAGATATTTGAAGGGTAAAATCACAGTAGCCTATAACATCCATCAAAGATGCTGATGGCTGGGTGACCACAGACAACAACAGCGTGTGGAGGGACTCCATGGGAGGCCCTGAAAATGAGGTTTCCCTCTAGCAAATAACTTATTTAGAGCCTTGCTGACTTGTTTTTCCAAGCACAAGCCAGGGTTACTTAGTGAGATGAAGGTTATCATCTTCCTATGTTAAGACTTCTTTAAGACAGAATGCTCATGAGGATCCCCCAACTCATTGTAAACAACTTCTATCCCCTTACGTTGAATATATACGCATACATATGTGTGAGTGTGTGTGTATATATGTGTCTGTATTATAAAGAAAACACACACACACACATATATATATATGTATATTTGTGTATATATACATTATGAAGGGCACATATATCTGTATATATGTGTGTATATACATTATGAAGGACACTTATATGTATATATGTGTGTCATATATATTATAAAGGACACATACATGTATGTGTGTATATATATTATGAAAGACACATATATATGTTGTGCATATATATTATGAAGGGTATAAAAGTGTGAAACTGCTCTGTGAAAAAAGATTTTTTTAATAAAGGCTTCCATCCCAGCCTGACCTTGAACCTCCCATCCCCCTGCCTCTACCTCCAGAGTGCTAGGTTGCAAGCCTGTACCACTGCTCTCATTGGTTTTTTGTAAGTGCGGCTGGAGTTGAACCCAGGGTTGCTGCATACTAAGTATGCACTCTTCCACTTGGGCTTCACTCCCAGCATGTCTTTCCATATCCCATGGTGTTGGGAAGAGTCCTTTACTCCGGTGTCTTTACTGACTCACTGTTCATAGCATAGTTCAGACATTTTTACCTATGTGGAAACGTCACTGACTTTCCTACGTATAATCTCTGTGAGCATGCATGAATATGTGAGTGAGTGCCTGTGTGTATGTACGAGTGTGGGTGCATATGTGTGTGCATGAGTGCACATGTACACACACGTGTTTGTGTGTGTGTGTGTGTGTATGTGTATGCATGTGTACATGCACACACCTTCCCATGGAGAACAAGGGTCAACCTTGGGTATCCCGTCTCAGCCACAGTCTGCTTCTCCTTCTTCTGAGACAAGTTAACTCACTGACCTGTGGCTTGCCAACTAGGTCAGACTGGCTGGCCAGTGAGCTCTGGAGCTCGGCCTGTCTCTACCTCTCCAGTTCTGAGATTACAAGCACAGGACACAATCACACCTTGCCTCCTCCTGAGTCGCCACAGCCATTGGTTGGAGATGTTTATACTTCCTCAGAATTGGCTCCTGTCCTCCGCCGTCTTCCTGTCTAGCAGGTATCATGCATATGCAAAGGACTAACAAAAATATGACCTGTCCGTGTTAGATGAGAGTGCTTCAGAAGATAGGCATCCCAGAAGTCATTTCCTGCTAGAACCGGCTGAGAAGTTTTCATAAATGATTGGAATGGAATTGGAGTTGAACACTGAGTCTTGGAAATAATTTTAAGAAGAAAAGAGGGGCAGAAATAGATCATTCTCAGAGGGGAGTCTTGAAGGACATGCAGCAAAAAATATGAATAAATGAAATTGGCTGGATCTGAAAGTTCATGTGAGGTAATAATTGTGATATTGCCGGAAAAGTAGATGAGAGTTATATTGGGAAAGGACCTTGTGGTAGTTGGATGGCTTCCATTTAATTCAGAAGGGCAGCAGTAATGTGTGTGCATGAACACACACATATGTATGGTTCTGGGGGGGTCAAGCATAAGGCCTTCAACATGCTAGGCAAGTGTTTTTATTTTATTTCATTTTATTTGTTCTATTATTTATTACAGGGTCCAAACAGGCCTGGGACTCTGGGCAGCCCTCTGCCTCTTCTTCCCATGTGCTGGGATTTTATCTGTGAACACCAAGCTTAGCTCCTGTGTTTTAGATTAGGGTAGAGTGGTGATAAAGGCATTCCTAGAAGACAGGGCAAATGGCAGCCACCATCCTGGACTAAGGCACAAAGGCTGGAGCCAGTGGTCAGAGGGAGGAACCTGTGCAGGTCCACGGGTGAGCTTGCGCCTGCCCAATAAAAGCCCTTGCCATAAAGGTTGGAAATATAATCTCCAAAGATGGATGGAAAGACATCCAATCCCATTTGCATGTGCAGTGTACCCTGTAGCTTAAGTTGATTCCATTGAGCTGAAGGCATGAGATGGATGCTCATGCCTCCGTGGGAACGTGAACCATCACATCATGCTAACTTTAGAGACTGGGAATGGCTAGACACGATGTCTGACAAGCATTTGTTCCCAGTGTTTGTAATTGTTGTTCAGTCATCCCTCAACAGGACACGTTAGAGTTCCCTTTGAAATAAATATGGAGAAAGTTGTAGAGAACATGAGGCGCTGGGAGCCGAACACTAGATCACTAGCATTTAGTTAGCTACTCAGGAGGCTGGGGTAGAGGTGCCGATTTCAGGCCAGTCTGGGGGACTTAGGAAAATGTTTACAAATGAAGTTCAAAATGTAAAAACAGGGTTGGGGATACAGCTCAGTGCTAGCGTAGAATGCTTTTGACAAACCCTAGGCTCTATCCGCAAAGCCACACCAAAAGCAAGAGCAGAAACGAACAAAACTGTAGCAATGTTCTTTCAATGCAGATTAGATTTCTGGGGACATTTGAAAGAAACCACTCAGATCCCCAATCTTTTTATTCTCAGCTTTGACCAAGCTGGTATCCACTTGCCTTACCATTGCCTGTCTACTACTACTACTACTACTATTATTATTACGTGTGTGTGTGTGTGTGTGTGTGTGTGTGTTCCACCATGGTAGCCAAGGATGAAGCGCAGGTTTCCAGGACTATATAACATTTACGGCTGAGCTATTTTGCTAGTCCTTTTCCTGAGTAATATTTTTCTTAAAAAAATGTTTATTAACTAATACAAGAAAAGTGAAAGGCAGCGATCCTGTGTTCCAGGGTCCTGTGATCCTGTGTTCTCTCCTCTGTCTTCATGTGGGTGCTGGGGACTGAGCTCACACAGGCTCACATAGTCAGCCATTTGCAGCTGCACTTTCCTGGATGAACTCTCTCGCCAGCCCCGAGTGATATTTCTGAAGAAGATGATGGTGAATATTCCTGTTAATGCAGTTAATATCACTTCTATTATCTAACCTCATTTTAAAACAAGTTGCTTTGAATTAGAATGCTAATTTAGCCAGTCAATTTACCTCAAGTTCTAATGCTCAAGACTTTTTTTTTTTTTAAGTCATGCATACTTAACCAATTTTCTGTAGTTCCAAGTGGCTAGGTATCGCTTCCTGGTGAATTAGCAGTTGGCGAGTAGTGGAGTCTCTGAACAACCCTGCAAAGCACTAATGTGATATTTAATGAGGACACATCAGTCCACAGAAAGGTAGTCAATATAAATCAGTGTTTACAAAGTGTGATTAACTCTGAAATATTTCATCAATGCTGTGGTCCCAGGCAGCCTTCTATGCTAATTACTTGGATCTGCGCATGTTTCTAGGGACTCGATGGACCCTGAGTACAGCAAGCATGGAACAGCAAAATTGCAATTATGCCCGGACCGTCTCCTATGACAATTTATGCATTCGGTGCGCTGACCTCCCCCTTCCCAAGAGGGCAATAAGCAGGATGCATTTTCATTAGGGTACTAATGCACTTAATCACGAGGGGAAAGGGTTAGGTAGTAGCCGGAGACCTTCAAGCACTCTGCAACGGGGCTGATAGCGGAGACAGCCTTTATTTTTCAAGGCAGCTTCTTTACAAGCTGTGGCCGCCAAGAGCACACCGCACGCGCTTCATTGTCTCAGAGAAACATTGAAAGTTTAGATCTTCCATTTACACGTTTTTATTTCAGTTTGTTGCGTATGGCTGAAAATGATACAGTCTACTGCCAAAATTATAACCCCTACTAGTTTGTTTTTATCACAGTTCCATGGTGCTTGGAATTAATTATGCAAATACTGTCACAAGCACGATGAAGGTAGGAATCGCAATGGCGGCCATTATTCCCTTCATCCTCACCCTCGGCATCACCCGGAAGCATCCTGGGTAGCTCTGCCCAGCCAGCCTGGTAGGAAGGGCTGTGACATTGCTGCCCGGCATGCCAGGGGCTTATAGCAATATCCCACATCAGACTTTGGATCACTGAGCTCTGTGAGGTGTGTTCAGCCAGAAAGACAAGCAGATTTGTCCCCAAACCTTGAGTTACCATAGATCGGGAATGACAACTAGGATCCAGATGTGAGGCTGTCTTTGTATATTTGTTTTGTTTTGCTTTGTCTTTTTAAGGTTTAGTTATTTTTATTTTATGTGTACCTGTGTATGCCTAGTTGGCTGTACATGCCAGCAGAGTCCAGAAGAGAGCACAAGATCCTCAGAACTGGAGTTACAGGAAGTTGTGAGCAGCCCCATGTGGGTGCTGGGAAGAAGCCAGAGCCCTCTGCCAGAGCAGTGGATGCTCTTAACCACTGTTCCATCTCCCAGTCTCTTGTGTTTTTGAGCACAGTCTACTTTGGAATCACTACTAGAAGACTGTACTTTGTGGGGGCCAGCTTTGCTTGGTGATTGGCTGTTGTTCCATTCCTACATATACTAACAGTCTTCCCCAGTATTCTGATACAAGGGAAATCTTGGAGTAGAATGAAGAGACTAATATAATTCTTTTTTCCTTTTCTGTTTGTTTGTTTGTTTGCTTGCTTGCTTTTGAAAACAGTCTCACTATGTAGCCCTGGATGCCCTAGAGCTTACAATGTAGTCCAAGCTTGGACTTACGGTAATCCTCCTGCCTCAGCCTCTCTGGAAGTGCTAAATTATGTCAAGCTGCTTCCTTGGTGGTTTCTTCTGTGGCTACAGCAGCATATCCAGCTTCCTGACACTTGTCACATGTCTGGTCACATGTCTTTGGGGTCACATGTCTTTGGGGTCACATGTCTTTGGGGTTGGGGATATGAGATGCCTCCACATCTCTGACCCACCAGTCTGACGGTCTCTTTCCCTCAAACTCTCTGCTGTAGGTAACATAGAGTACAGCTGCCCAGCCACCAATGAATGTGAGATCACAAAGCGCAGACGCAAATCCTGCCAGGCCTGCCGCTTCATGAAGTGTCTCAAAGTGGGCATGCTGAAAGAAGGTAAGGGGGCGACTCAGAACCTCATGCTCTGGGTTTGGTGGGCTGCACAGGGGTGGGGGGTGGAGGGTATCCAAATAGGGCTCAAGACCATTCCCATGGAAACCAGGGAAAGGTGGAGCATTTCTAACTCCTCATGGCTAGCATCTTGACACCAACCAGAAGGTAGGACCCTGTGATGTGAATCAAATTCCCCACTGTGGGGCTGGGCCTGGTCCTTTGATCTTTACAGATACAGAGAGAAGAAGATGCAGACAAAACAAGAGGCAAACCCACAACACACCCCTTCTCATTTGTTTTTTAAAAACTAATTTTGGCTTTAAGGGTCATCTTTATTATTTTCCAAACTCACCTGATTGACAAACCACTCCTGCCTCGCCCCTGCGATGGTCATGCATGGTTTTGTTTGGGGAAAACACCCACACACAGATGGTAAAGCCAGTGAATGTGTGTTCTGTGTCAAGTACGCCGGCTGCACTTCCACACTTGATTCCCTCGGGGAGAGGTGAACCCAGTGGCTGCATAGGACATTCTGCTGTCCCACACGTGTCAGAGCTCCCGACCTACTGTGTGCTTCAGCTTACTTAGACAAAGTCATCATTCTGTTGTGAGACAGTAGAATTTTTCCTTCTCTTCCAGAAACCTACCTTTATAGAGGGTTTGTGTTAAATCTCTGTACAAGCAAATTTTTGCAGATAAACATGGACTTGCCTCTTTCTTTGTATTCAGAAGTAGCTACTGTTACTGCAGACTCCTCCCCATTACCTTTCTGTTTCACATTTTAAGTTCGCATACATGCAAACAATAATTTGTATGACAAGCCTCAGTACCTGCATAGGTTCTGGAGTTGTATAATTCTGCCTGCTCTGTACCTGTCTAAGACCTTCTCTGTGGGCGCTGTCACAGGAGGATGAGTCAGCATATGGAACACAAGGACATGGAATCCCTACTCCTCTGACCTTTATTGGTCTCCAGGAGAAGGTAGAGCCTGCTCAGGTTCTCCATCAGGTCTTCAGCTTGGTGCTTCCCTGGGAGACGAGCTGCCAACAGGCAAGCTTGCAACTTTAAAGTGTTGCAGGAAGGCGTCTAAGATAGGACATCCAGCAGGAAAAGAAAGGGAAGAGACTGAAGTGATATGATTATATATGCCTTATGTGATATATGAATATGGGGGGATGGAGAGAGACCTTGTAAGGAGGAGAACTGCCGTAGGCAGACCCATACATATGAGTTATACACACAGAGACAAGGAAGGAGGGTCGTGGAGACCCGTGACAGACTAGCACTGAGAGTAAAAGTGAGGAGGGGTTACCACCTTTAGTTTTCAGGCCTTTGGCCCCATTACATTTCATAGGTAGCCATGATTTGGTTTCTAGTCCATCTGCTAAATTGTCACGCAGCTCCTCCCACATACCAGGCAGTGTCCCAGGCTCCCGTGCCACACAGGTTCCTTGCTTGCTGATAAACATATATATGAAATTGCCCAAAGGATAACTTATGACAAAGCTGAAGAGCTGACTGAAAAGCAGACCCTCCTAACTGAAGTACATTGCAGGGCAGTTTCATTTAGAGCGTTGCTGCTGTTCCACACGGAAAGGTCTTGGGGTGCCAGTGTTCGTTTTCTTTTACATGAGAACCCCACTCAGTACAGAGCAGTGGTTCTCAGCCTCTTAATGCAGATCCTCTGATACAGATCCTCATGGTGTGGTGATGCCAAGCATAAAATGATTCCTGTTGCTCCTTCACAATTGTAATTTTGCTACTGTTGTGAATCTGAATGTAATTTTTTTCTGAGCTTTCTGATGGTCTTGGGTGACCTCTGTGAAGGGTCACAGCTTTACTTGATGATGATGATGATGATGGTGATGGTGGTGATGGTGGAGGTAGTGATTTACTATTGTAAGATTATTGACTTTGCTTAGCCAATGCTTTAAGCCCTCTGGCAGAGTAGCATACACAAATTAATTCACAGGGTAGAACAACCCTTCCCCATGCCATCGAAAAATCCCAGGAAAATGTAATTGAGAATGTGATAGTGACGGACAGTTGGGTTTTGGCCTTGATTATCTTTATATTGCCACTTGCCCTGATTGCAGAGAGTTAAACTAAACTTGTGCTCATAACAGTAAGGATAGTTAAAGGTGGCAAGCCCCTGAAAATTGAAGAATCGTCACACTTAAAAAGCACCCCATTTGTTTAAATATAATGAAAAGTCTGGTGTCAGTGGAAGCCTCGTTCTTCTAAGTATACCTCAGGTTTGGTTTTGTTTTCAAACAGTGCAGTGCGTAGAGACACGCCCCCGTTTCTCTGGAGATGCGAGTTTTTGATTAGTTTGATTTCAATACTGTAATTTACTCATCTGATTGCCGTTTCGACTTTAAAGATGAACAGAGACACAGCTCTTTTCTTAGATCGTGTTTCTCAGAGTCTCCAGGAGAAGATCTGAAGGGAGGTGAGCAGGAAGGCAGATATGTGAACTGCGTTTAATTAAACATCATTGTGTGGCTTCAACCGGGTTGTGCTTATCTATGGTTCGCACCTCTCAGCACTTGTTATCAAGCCTTTAGAGGATGTGTTTCCAAGGGAAGAGCTGCTGTTGCTACCATGTTTAGATAATAATTTATTTCCCCTTTACTTCCTTACAAACACTTGGTTGGCAAAATATCATTCCTTTGAGCCTGGTACCCTTCTCTCTGAAATCGGGGATGGGACAGGTGTGAGGAAATATAGAATATTGTTTTCTTTTCTTTTATGCTTAAAGAATACAGTGAAATATTGCATCGCAACCTGCATATAAATGCACAATTATGCCTGGGCATCTACGTGGCTCAAGGCTCGCTCCCTAAGCCTGGAGAGGGTGATACTGTCTTAAACGTATCTTTATGGATGTGCAGGGATTTGAGTCCCGTGCAGTATGTCAGAGATCATGGTGTAGTAAATCTATTCAAATGTAAACCTGTTCAATTCAATTACCAGTCCGTAATAAAATTTGCTACTACAACCCCCGTGTTGACCACAGCAGTCCATACAGGCGGACGGCACAGCGGGTCTGGAAATTGACAGGCAAAATCTAGTTAAACAAAAAACAACATTAGTTCTCGAATCCGAGATGAAATCAGATTTCCACAGCTGTGATGGAAGCTTTCCTTCCTTCCTTTAACAGGTATCTTTCATTCAATTCGCCAAGTGCACCGTAAAGCGTGGCCTGAGGGGAACGGGGGAGCTTTCCACGAAAAGGGAGGCAGGCATATAGAAAAATGAGGGCTTGACTGTTTTAAAAAAATGACAATTCTTAGTCATATGGTCTGGCATTTCTATTAATTGAGGGGTGTCTCTGCGAGAAGATTGCTGAGAAGCGCTTCTGTGAAGAAGCGCTTTGTAGGTAACTGACTCACAGGAGTAAGAGCCCAGACCTTCTCTCTCCCCATAAACCAGCACCAGAAATTTATCTAAGCAAAGTGGCTTCATGTTTGAGATTAGAATTCTAAAAAGATTTCTTTCTATTTGTAATCACTTGTCTTGGTGCAGTATCTGCGCTTGAGGACAAATGCCCTGAGTGGCCAGAGGAGGGCAGAAGGTGCCCTGGAGCTGAGGGTTCATGTGGTCACTAGGTATCCAGTGTAGGTGCTGGGACCTGAACTCAGGAGCTTCAGAAGTGTGCCAAGGGCTCCTAACAGCCGATCCATCTCTCCAGCCTCCAAATTAGAACTCTTGAGTCAAACAATTGCTCCCAGTTGAGGAAGCTGGGGTGGTGACTCAGTCAGTCAGATGGTTACCGTGGAAGCATGAGGGCCTGAGTCTGTTCCCCCAGCACCCACAAAAATAACAGGGTACAGTGGAGGCCTGTAATCTGAAGACAAGGAGATTCTTAGGGCCAGCCAGTCTTGTCAGTAGGTCAGTGTTCCAGATTGGCTAAGAGACCTTGCTCAGTAAGACATTTGCTATTGACCTTTAACCTCTACACCCATGAGCAGCCACAGTTTGTATTCTCTTATTTATATGTGCATGTATACATGGGTCAGCACATACACACGTGTAAACACATATATTTATAAATATGTACTCGCGTGTGCACACACACACATACACACACACAGTGCTCATTCACACCAAAAAATAGTGACCAGATGAAGAAAAAAAGCCGAAAGTGTTCCACTCAACACTTGTGTTGGAAAGAAAAAACATCAAACAACAAAACTCAGAGATATGACGTTAAGCAAACTGTAGTGTGTGCACCATGTAGCACACTAACAAACCACTGTCTCTGGTTGGTTTCCTGTGCAGGTAAATGTCCTGATGGGCCCACATTACTTTTAGAGTTCTCTCTCATACTGCATGTCAGAGAAAACATGTGTTACATATATGCTCTCAGCACCTCCTCTCTTTTTCCTTCCTCCCTCCCTCCCTCCCTCCCTCCCTCCCTCCCTCCCTCCCTCCCTTCCTTCCTTCCTTCCTTCCTTCCTTCCTTCCTTCCTTCCTTCCTTCCTTCTCTGTCTCTCTCTCTCTGTCTCTCTCTCTGTCTCTCTCTCTGTCTCTCTGTGTGTGTCTATGTCTGCCTCTCTCTGTCTCTGTCTTTCTGTCTCTGTCTCTTTCTCTGTGTGTGTGTTTCTTCTTCTCAAGCTCTCACTTTGAAATAGTTTATTTGTAGGACAAAAAGAAAGAAAGAAAGAAAGAAAGAGAGAGAGAAAGAGAGAGAGAGAGGAAGGAAGGAAGGAAGGAAGAAAGAAAGAAAGAAAGAAAGAAAGAAAGAAAGAAAGAAAGAAGAGAAGAGAAGAGAAGAGAAGAGAAGAGAAGAGAAGAAAAGAAAAGAGCCACCCCAGAGCCAGTGAAGAAAGAAAGAAAGAAAGAAAGAAAGAAAGAAAGAAAGAGGAAGAGAAGAGAAGAGAAGAGAAGAAAAGAAAAGAAAAGAAAAGAAAAGAAAAGAAAAGAAAAGAAAAGAAAAGAAAAGAGCCACCCCAGAGCCAGTCACTGTGAACCTGTGAGTCTGGTTGAAATGTACTTTGATTCAGCATTCTCTCACTGATCATGTAAACACTATTGCAGGGCACCTTTAGTTGGTTTCTCTTTGTTGATCACAAAACGAGCCATTCGAAGAAAGACATAATAATTTTGTAAAGATGTAGAATTCACTGGACAAAGAAGGGAAAATTTTCCCTTCTTGCCACAAAGACTTTCACATCAACAATTCGTGGGGGTTGTTTGTTTGCTGTTTGTGGTTCTTGTCTAAAGTTTTTCTTTATTTGAGACAGAATCTCAGTAAATAGCATGATTGGTCTAGAACTTACTCTGTAGCAGGAGTTGGTATCAAACTCATCATAGAGATTGTCCTCTTTCCACCTCCTGGGCTGGGATTATAGCCTGATAGACCCGTTTCAATGTTTCATTCCAAGAATCTGTTTTCTTTTTAACATTAAAGCAACCACACAGAGCAGTAACAACAGAGAACGACTAGGGCTGGGCATGGTTGCATTTGCTTGGAGTCCCAGTACTTTTGAGACTGAAGCGGGAGGATCAATTCAGGGTGGGCGTGGACTACATTAGAACCGGATTCAGAAAACCAAAAGCAAGACAGAAGAGTCCCAGCAGACCAGCTACTGAAGTTGAAGCCTTGGGCTTCAGCATCTGAGTTGTGGACACTGAAGAAGATACTAAGAGAGCTCTTTAGCACATGCCGCTTCTGAGACTCCATCCTTAGCACCACAACGGAGAAAGGACCAGATAGTTCCTGCCCACCGTGCCCTGGGACCCAGAGCAAGGAGCAGACCTGCAGTCATCCACTGCTGCCAGAGACTGTTAGGGTCAGACTTTGGGGGTCAGAGGGACCTAAATTCAAGGCTTTGCGTTGGAATATACTCCTGGATTTGTTTCCTGGATGTGAGCTGAGTTATGAAATTTTCCTAAGACTTGCTGATCTTGCCTGTTGAGGCTCTTATGATAAGCAAGAGATTCAGAGCACAGTGAACACAGTCCGGTTAAGCAAGAGATGCCAGGAACCAGAGTTTCAACACTGTGTGTATATGTATGTGTGCATGTGTAAGTGTGTGTATATATAATCATAATGACCAAGATCCAGCCTCATCTAAAATGTGTCTCAATGGCTTTCAGAGTGTTTTCCTGAGATTTTCATAAAAGAACATCTGTTAGAGGAATTTTGTTCAGACATTCATGACAACCTCAGTCTTTACTTGTGCTCATATCAAGCAAAGAGGAACCAAACCTCAATATTGTTTTACACCTTACCATGTTTTCCTCTCTGTGTGGTGTATGTGTGTATGTATGTTTTTGTTATCTGTGTCGCTGTGCACAGGTATAGATGCTGCTGGTGCATACGGATGCCCAAGGCTCACATCCGGACTCACCCTCAGTTACTCTTCTACATTAAGCCAGGATCTTTCCACTAAGTCCTGAATTATAGTTAGGCCCCGGCATATAGGTGAGTTTCTGGGTATTTGACCCCTATTCCTTATTCAAGCAAGACGAGTATTTAAGCATCAAAGCGTCTCCCATGACTCTGCTTTACCCCCTCCCCCTTAAAAGGATAAGAGACTTCTACTCAGCCAGATATTTTCCTCAACAACATCACACACAAATAGTGCTCCTCACAGTGGGCTCAGCTTTAGCACAGAGAAGGGAGGGAGGAAAAGGTGGCTTAGTGAGAGAAAACCACAGGCTAGAAACTAGTTTTGACAAAATCTCAACACCTGGTCAAGCTTTCCCCTGACGCCCGGTGAGACATTGTGCTTTCAGTGTTTGCTTCTGATTTTCCCCCTGTCCGCTCAGGGATGAGGGAGACCAAGAGCCTCTGAGGTGCATAGTCACATGCACCTGGGAGCAGGTGGTCTTCATGCTGTACCCTTTCTCCGTTGGAATCACTCAGGCCTTGTTTTAGAATGACATCATGCCTGCAGGAGCATCATTCTAGCATATGGCATGCAGATACCACGATAACAAGGGCAGAGATGATGATGATGATGATGCTGAAGATGGTGAGGTTATAAGTGCAATAGGGCGTAGTGTAATGGCTACAGATGATGACCTGTACTAGTTCATTAATGTCACCAACTCTGGAAAATCTTTAAATGCTTTTGTGTGTGTGTGTGTGTGGGGGGGCAGATAGAAGCTTCTTGGCTGGGGAGATGTCTCAGTTTGGTGTTTGCCTTGCAAGCATGATGACCTGAGTTCAGTCTCCAGCACCCACATGGAATAAGCAGAGACAAGCAGATCTCTGGGGTCTAGCTCTCTAGCTAGTCTAGCCTTATTGGTAAGCTGCAGGTCGGTGAGACCTCTGTTTCAAAATAGGGTGGATAGTGTTATCAGCAAACTGAGTTTGTCCCCTGGCTTCCATGTGCACATACACATATACACATGCATTTCCACACCCATGTGAATGTGTACACACGTGCCCTCACACTCACGGGCACACACCCATACACAGAGCAATGCCTATGTTGTTTATCCTGTGTTGAGTGAACTGGAAGTTGGAGAACATTGGGGCAGTTCATACATTTTTGAGTACTCAGAACTGAAGCACTGACCGTACATTTTGCTACTCTTCATTCTCCACCCCTCCTCCTCTTCTTCCTCTTCCTTCTCTTCTTCCTCTTCCTCCTTCTCCTCCCCTCCTCTTCCTCCTCTTCCTTCTCTTTTCCCATTTCCCCATCCTCTTTCTTTCTCTTCCTTTCTTCCCTTTCCCTCTCCACCTCCTCCTTTATTCTTCTTTCTCCTTCTTGTTCCCCACCTCTCTTAGCTGTCCTTATTTGATGCAGTATGGGAGTTGAAACCTAGTACCACGATGACTTTGGACAAGAACACTGTCACTCAGCTCTGCCCCCAGCCCAGGAGCATGATGTCTGGATAACGAGTTTGAATGGAGCAGCTTTGGATCACAATGACAAGTTGAAGGATGCCATGTCTTAACGGGGGCACATCCTCTATGCACAGCTTAAACTCTCTGGCCCAGTGGATCTTAAGTGCCTCAAGAGTTGACAATCCATGTGCAGTACAAAGTCTTCCACCTTTACCCTGACTTAGGGATTTCTAGGAGCAGGTTAGCCTTCAGGAAATCTTCGGGTACATGAGCTGGGAGCAGCATGAAAGAGAGGACTGCTGTTACAGTGTTGAGGTCTCAAGAGTGAGTGATGACCAACCATCTCAAGGTGAAGCCTCCTGGGGTTATCTCACTCATAAGGTGACCTCCTATTTCCAACTCTGGGGAAGAGCAGCATATACACAGATATGCAGGTCAGAGCACAAGTTAGGGATTTATTCACAGCCAACAACCCTCTCTTTCTGTTCAGTTGCTCTGCACCCCTAGGATACAAAGAAAGATTATTCCGGAACAGTTTTCTTCTGCAGCTTCCGCTCTCTCCTAATCCATCTGTGACCAGGAAGCCTGGAGCATCGTCTAGGTTTACCCTATCAGCGGGCAGGGCACAGAGCGACGATTTCTCTAACTACCCTTCACTTCCACATTTCCCTTTGCAATAAAAATGACCATTTAGAGGGTGTAGCATCTTCCAGGAAGGTTCTCTTCTTAGGAAATGTAAAGCTAACTGGGTCATTTAGTAACAAGTGCGTTTGTTTTTACCTCCTGAATGAGTCTGCTTAGTAATGTATCCCAACAAAATCTCTCTTGTAAAACAAAACAAAATAAATAAAAAAAATATATAAAAAAATATCTTCCAAGAAGACATTGCCAAGGTGATTTCCGCCCCCCTCTCAAGTCTAATATCATTATGTTGCCAAGTCTAAAACAAATTATTGCTAGGGAAGTTTGGGTTCCTACTGCCTTCAAAAAGCAGAACAAAGGACAGCAGAAGGCTTTAATGGTATTCACAGAAAATATTTCTGTGCTGGGTGACAGTTAATAGAACTGCATTGACCTCCCTGGTGTTTCTTACAGTCACAGTTGTAATCCCATCCCAAGCAGTCCCCTCATTAATGCAGAACATTAAACACAACTCCCAAGTTATAATACAGGCAGTGGCAAAGAGCACCTTGTCTGTGAGCTTTGTCTTGACATGCAAGCCATTTGGGAATGTAGCAAAGGTGCCACAAAAACTTATCCTGTGTACAGACATTATGTTATTGCATGATGGCCTCTTTTCTTTTCCTTTCCCTCTTTCTTTTCCTTTTTCTTTATTTTTGTTGCTGGTGTTGCTTTGTGCCCGGATTAGTCTCTCTCAAAATAAATAGCCAAGATGTCGAAGGTAAGACTAGAGACCTCGTCATGAGGATTTAATGCCTTAGGCTTTGTACTGTGTGCTTAGACTGGATTCTTATTTTTGGCTAATCCTTAGAGTGGCCACCTCCACGCCTATGGTAGGTGCTTCCCCTTGTTCATGGGAAGTGAAGCTTAAAGAAATCATGAGCCTTGCCAAATTTCTTCCACTGTCCAGGGAGCTTGTGACTACAGCTGTTACACTAGTTCTATCACCTATTATGTTTGTCTGCTATAGTTTTTCCTTTATGAACTATGGAGATATTAGGTGTATATTTGGCTCAGAATGAATTTTTTTTGTTATAATTCTTGTCTTAGGGAGAGGGTTCTTATTTGGTATCCCAAGCCAGTGTGTAACTCACTGGGTAGTCTAAGCTAGACGTGAATTTACTCTTTAGCCCAAGGAATCTTCCTGAATATGCCTCCAAAGTGTAGATGAAACACAGGCATGTGCTTCAGGCCTAGCCACTTATAACCATCCTGAGGCTGTAAATCAGGAGCAGCTGGGTTCTTAAACAATTTAAACGTCCACCCTTTGGTGTTATTGTTGGATTTGAGCTCCCTTGAACTTACTTGGGAACTTTGAGTTTTATTGCTTTTGTTCTTGTGGTGGTTTTTGTTGTTTGATTGCTTTCTTGCTTGTTTGAGACAGCATTTCACTATGTACCCCTGGTTGGCCTGAAACTTTCTACATAGACCAGGCTAGCCTCAAACCCAAAGAGATCTGCCCCCCACCTGCCCCAGCCTTCTGAGTGCTGGGATTACGGGATACCACCATGCCCAGCTACTTTGTGTTCTTAATGTCTAGGAATGGCTGAATTCTCCTGGAAGGGAGTCAGTGTACTTGCATTAGGAGAGACATTTTAACTGAAAGAGTCCCAACGCCATGTGAGAATTAGACACGAATATCTTTTAGGTATACTTCCCACTCTGGGGTCCTTGAGATCTCTACATAAACTTTAGAATAATATTTTGTTGTATTTATTCATTTTTTTCCTGCTCTGGAGATGAAACTTATCCAAGGCATCTGACATGGTGGCAAGAGCTCGGCCACAGAACTGTACCCCAGTGGCGTTAGGAATAATTGAATAGCTCTAAGGCACAGGATGCAAACCAGGGATCCTCAAGATGTGGGGTTTTTTTCCCCACAAATCCCTTTTGACCAGTCCTTGTCTGGTTCAGACAGTCTGTGACATTTTATTTCATCTAAATTCGAACAGAGAGGAAATTTTCACCTTGTAGTAAAGTCTCCTTTGCTGGGGGTGGGGGGGTCAGTTTCTAGAACTTGAACTTGAGAGACATAGTCCATCCAAATGAGTCCTTGTGGAGAGGAATGTATGTGCGTGCCCTCTTCCTTGGGAGTCTGAGGGTGTGGCCATGATGTGCAGCTGGGATATTCAAATCCTCTCTATGTCATAAAGGAGAAATATTTAAATACTCCTATTTTAGAGATTTGTCTATGACTGGATATAAAATTCCACATGAGAAAATATAATCTGTGTACTCGTGGGCCTCAGAGGCTATTGTATATTTAAATGTACTTCCTTTTAAAAAATCAATCAAGTTTAAGTGAGATGGCATGTGAGCAATACTACGAATGCTTTCGAGAACACTTCCTGTGTCACAGGAAGCCGGACAAGATGGAATCCCAGGCCTTCTTACCCCTGTCCTTTCTGTTCATCTCAGTGCTGTCAAAGCCAGTCCTTTACTGGCTCGTTCCCTACCTGCTATTTCCACTGTCATCATGAAGTAGGACGCTAACGTGGATCTAATAGGTTACAGAATTATTCCTCTTGAATTCTAAAATATCTCCGATGGGTTTTGCTCCAAGGGGCCAGGGGCACCTGTTTGACCATTTGCCCAGATAGAGAAAAGCCAGTCAAATAAGGGGTGGGGAAGCCAGGATCATATGAGGCTCTGACATAGTATATTATTTTAACAAGTCTCCAGATAATATGTTTTAATAATTCTCTTTCAGGGTGTGTGTGTGTGTATGGTTGGATGGATGGATTTATGGGTGAGCTTGTTGCAATTTACTGTGAGAGGTTCTGGTTTGTATTTCCTAAGGCCCATTAAGTTTTTCCTTTGTACTCTTCCATGGATCCCACAGTTAATGTACCTGTTGTCGAACCTGTGTCGAGCTTCAGCCCTTACATCATGTATTATCATGATTGTCCTCAGCCATCACAGCCAAAATGAGATCTCTCTCTCTCTCTCTCTGTCTCTTCCCTGTCTGTCTCTGTTCTCTGTGTCTCTGCTCTGTCTCTGTCTGCGTTTCTCTGTGTGTCTCTGTGACTCTGCCTCTCTGTGTCCTCCCTCCCTCTCTCTCTCTTTCTCTCTCCCTCTCCCCCTCTCTTTCTTAGTAGGTTGAGAAGCCACCAACCAGCTTCCCTAAGGCAAGCTGTCTGCAAAGGAGCAAGCCAGCTGGCTTGGCCAAGGTTGATCAATGATGAGAGGCAGGCTGGGTTCCAGGTCCACAACAGCCACTCAGTGGAGAGTAGGTCAGCGGCTTCCCCAAAGCCAATTACCTGGCAGAAGTCTAGGTGCCTGGTGCTAGCCAAATTCCCTGAGCCTGATGGTGCTGGTGGGGAGTCCATCCTGGGCTTCCTGGCAAACTGGACCAAAGGCAGCAGCAGATTGTGCCTTCTGAGAGCCAAGGGTGGCTTTGTGGCTACCAGAACAGCGGCCGAAGGCCTGCCACTGCCATTCAATGTTATCCAAGTAGACTGCACACGGGGCACGGGGGCACAGGGCACTGTGAGCACTGTCCTTCAGGTGGGAGAGGCCTCGGGTGTGGAGCTGATTCACAGACTCACTCTTAACTTACTTGGCTGCATGGTATGAACATGAATCATGTTGTTCAGGGAGAAGGATTCAGATGTGGTTTGGGAATCAGGAGGCATTGTTGAGACCTTTGACGGGTGTGGCAGGACTTTCACTAGTTTAAAGGCACCTTCCTTTGTAAGTGAGATGGTATGGGAGGGAAGGCAAGAGGAAGCAGAGAGACCTTCCTGGGCAGAGTCGTGAGGCTCACTTCCTTTTCTAGGGATTTCAGGATCACAGGCTCTTCCCTGGGACCTCCTTTCTGCTTGCTCTTCCCTCCTAACTCTGGGAATGATTTATCATCATCTTAGCATATCCAGACTGAAGGTGTGAGCTGAAGGGTAGAACATATATGAATGCTAGTTTATTTGCTGTGCCTGGACTACCTTAATGTATTGCTTCTACTCCTAACTAGGACTTGGTTCTAATTTTTATCCATGTTCCTCAAGCCGGGTGAATGACGGCTACCCTGACCTCAGTATTGAGTTATTTTCAACTCATGCATAATTTGGAAGTATTTGGAAGGAAACTGGATTGTTGGCTGATGCTTTGGCCTGTTTAAATATTTGTTCCTGCTTCCCTCACAAATGCACCTCACTCTTTACAATATCTAGAAGCAGGCTGAAGTGTCTTCCTCCCAGGAACTCTTTTATAGCTGTCAACCCAAATGATACACGTTTTGGGTCCATGTCACGACTTTTAGTCAGCATGGCTTCTATTGGCTCACTCACTCATCCTTCCTGGTAGCTCCGTCCCACTCAATTCATGAAGCATTAGGTTGGCATGAAAAGTGCGCATGACACACTGGGGAATGGTGGTGTTCTTCTGTTTCTAGATTCTTGGGAAGCTGAGGCCAAAGAGTGACTTGAGTGCAGAAATCTGAAGCCAGCCTTGGTAACATACTGAGACCCTACCACAAGAAATCTGCCAAATAGAGGGAGAAAGAAACACAGGAAGAGAAGAGGGACTGCGTTAGAAGGCTCTGTCCTCTCCGTACGTGGTCCTTTTAACTATCACCATCAACTCTAGTCTGTTATGTATGATTTGTTGCTTTAACTTCACATACTTCCTGTTCTGGAAAATGTGAAGTTGTGGTAGAGATGGTGGCAGTGGCTAGCACCTGCCCTGAGGAAAGCCTGGGTGTCCTCTGACGGTCCCATCTCCCATTTGTAGCCTTCAGTCTTCCACGCTAGCACTGCTAGGTTTTTGCTTTGTGAAATACATATTTCTCAATGATCCTGAACTTTGTATAGAACTCTGCAGAGTCATCAGGTAGTGTCTAGAGGGGATAACATAGGGGAAAAGTTATAACCTCAACTCCACTAACAGTGACAGAGTAAATGTGTTCCTGTGTTATGTGTCTTTTAAAGGAAGGAGGATCTCCTGTTATCCCCGAAATGTGTCTTTGACTTTGGTTTTTGCTTCAGCGCTGAAATTCTTTCATAAGTAAAGAATTCTATTGCTACTTTAATGCCACTCAGAAACTGGCCTTTTTGAATGTTCCTAAGATTATGGAGCTCAGAATCCACCCCGCCCTTGACACTCCCACTAACTCACAGTTACCGAGTTTAAACTAGCAGCCTCGGTTAAGGTATTGATTTTAACCTGAAGCCCAGAGGGACACAGGGCTGGAGTCAGCTGGACTCTTAAGCAGTCCTGGGAGACCAGAGTCATTTGCACATCGGAAAACAGCTAATGGGCAGGGAATTAGGGCTTAGGTAGGCCTGTCCCTTCTGTCTTCCGTCCCTCACAGCTGCTATACGTCCTGATAAACAGGCAGGCAGACCCAAGACACTGTATTTCATTTCTTTTCTCTCTCTCTTAAAAGTAAAGTTTTAAGAGCCTTTTATTTCTGATAAGGACTCAGGTAGCTCAGGTTGGCCTCAGACCGACAAGAAAACTGATCCCCCATCTCTGTCTCCCAAGAGCTGGAAATACAGACATGTTGCTTTGTTTATGTGACCCCTAAGGGTCGAACCCAGAGCCTCATTTTTGGTAAGGGAACACTACTCACTGAGCTGTACCCAAGGCTGAGTATTTTTTTAAAGAAACTCAAGGAAGGGAAAATGATAGCTAGCCATTCTTTTTCACATTGCAAAATTCTAGTAGTAGTGAAATACTTTGCAAATATCAAGGCTCTAATACAAATCCCATTGGTGACATACTTGGAAGTTTATCCTCTTGTGTATCATTCTGCATGGAATATTCTTAAGTTTTTGGGCTGCCAATTACTTGTAAATTTCTTCTTTAAAAATGTCCTATTAGCATGTATTCTCTATACATGATGGGTGTGTGAAATTTTCATGCATGGATGTGAGGTATTCTGATCACTGTTACCCCGTCACCTTCTCTTCGCCCAGGCCCGCAGCTGCTCTTACCTCTCCTCTGCACAGATCTTGTACGTCTCTTCCTGTTTTGGATATTCAGCTGGGTTTCTGGCATATATCAGACTTCAGTAGGTATGAGCTGCTGTTCTGACTGGGGCAATTCCATCCTTACCCAGTGTTTAGGACCCTAGTGGTTCCACCACACACCACCTTAAGCATCATCGTTTGTGTTTTGTTTTGCTTGGCTTGGCTCTCTGCAGTGAATGAGGGCACTGTTCACAGCAGGCCTGGGTTGTCTTCACATTGCTTTCTCTCCATGACTCGCTAGGGTCAGAGGTCCCCGGTAATGCGCTGTGTGACTCCGGCCTGAGCCATTTGTGTGCCCTGGAGATCTGAGGGTAACAGGCAGGGTCAGCATAACCTGCCAGATTCTCAGAGACCCCTCTGTGAATTGTGGGAGGACAGTAAAAAAGCCTGTCATGGGCCGAGTAACCTTCCGTCCATGGGACTGCTTTTCATCGGATGGTGCTCACTTTGCCCGAGTATAACTGATGGGGTCTACAGTCAGCGCTGCACATGCTAATGTGCTCATTTGATTCTAGCAGGACACAAACCTCAGAGGGCCACTGCGGAAGAAGGGACTTTCACCTCTATCTAAAACATTTCACTTCACTTTCTCCCTAAAAGTTTATAGGTGTTTTGAGCTTCTGACAACACAGGCTTAAAGATGTGCGTAGCTTGGTTCCTGTCAGTGCTTTTCTGGACTCCTTAAGTTATTCCTCAAAGCTGTTCCTCTATTCAGGGAGGTAAAGTGTATCTATTGTGTATCCTGAAGAAAAGAAGGGCTTTCTTTAATCCTTCCTTCTCTTTCCAGCCTATCTCCTTTCCTCCACCTTGGAGTGGACTGCAGAGTGTAGAATCCCTGTCACCTCAGCCCTGTGTGGCACCTAAGCCACTTCATGCTAGTTTCATAGGGAGGAAGGGTTTCTGAGGGCTGGGAGGAAGAAGAGAAGGTGAAAGAGAAAAGAAAAGAGAGAAAAAGGAAAAAAAAATAGATGAGCCCAGTACAAATGGCCAGGCTGTCCGTTTCACTTCTAACTTCATTTCTTCCACACCCTTCTGTACAGAACACCTTCAAATCCCAGGATACTGATGAGGTCAGAGCTGATATTTTGATGTTTCTCTCTACTGCCCTAGTACACAGTCCCATTAATTTTTGGGGCTGGGGAAAGATGTGGCAGCCTCGCTGTTTGTGCCTTGACCAGCTGATCACATTGATGAGTTACACCCCCCACGCCCTCTCCCCACTCCGCGCATTTGACTTCCTAGGTGGATGTGTTTCTGAGCCCTTCCTACGCTGACTTGTCACTAATTAACGTACTTGGTGTGGATGATATTTAAGTGCCGGAGCTTAATGAAGTTAGAAAAAGGATTTGGATGCCGTTGTGAAGTCTTCAGATTATCTGATTTTTTCTCTCGGGAGAACTGTCAAGTCCAGAGGCATTCTGAATGACTTGGGATGTATTCCATTTTGTTCTTTAAAAAAAAATGCTCTTTTAGTGGAGGAGCTGAAAGAGAAGCCCACTGGCCGCCTTCCTGACAGAAAGCTGTTACTCTCCTCTGCAAAGTGGCTTCTTGGGAATTTGCAAGTCTTTGAATGCTCTCACCTAATTAAAGGGATGCCTGGGTCTTTAATTCTCACAGGTAGGTCTACCTTTGACCTTCCCATGTCTGGGAGTTGAAAGTAAAGTCACTCATCCCAGAGAGCTGGAAGCTTTTGCATTTGGATGCTTGTCCCCTTTCTGAAGTCTGTGTCTTCCTCATACCAGGCTGAAAAGGACAGGAGGGTCGGAGTTCTATTCAGGGCTGTGCAGTGAATTTCTTGTCCATCGGCAGTCTGGTGCTGACCATGCAAATGCTGGCTAATGCCTTCTGCTAGAGATCAGAGAAGCAGTAATTTGTCATCAATAGCTGTAATTAGGTTTATCTACCCTTTCAACCAATACCATAATCTTTACCAGGTTGTTATTGTTGGTGCCACGGAGAGGAGTTCTGGAAAAGTATTTTAAGGATTGATTCTGAAGCAGATGCTGTCCTTTGGGGGTTCTTCTTCTTATCCCCACCTCCTCCTCCATTTTCCTCTCAAATATTCAAACGCTTCCTCAGGATGAAATGCCGTGGGAACGTGCCGTGTATCTGAAGAATAATTAATATAATTGACAACGATGTCGGTTTTCTGCTGAGGTGTGTTTCTCCTAATCCCACCGTGCAATCTTTAATATCGATCCAATTGTTAGGGAGTCTTGTCACCCGTCACTAGCCACACCTGGGCTAAATATTTCCAGGACCGTGCATCCTTAAGCTATGGAGTGTTTCCACTTGAATTATAATAATTTCACAAATCGAGTTCCTTTCACTCTGATGATGAGTGCACACACACACACACACACATACACACACATGCATGCACGCACAGAGCCTATGTGCAGGGAACGTATGTAGTATGCACGTGGTGCTGGCCTGCGTTTGACAGTTTATTCATTGTGTACATTTCATATAATATCACAAGTGGCACGTCCAAGTGTCGGAGTCTGGGCAATAGGAGCTCAGCACTTAAAGTGTCCAGGTTGCACCTGAGCTGGCTGGAGCCTGCCAGCCCCTGCGAGCCCACTGAGAGCATCTGTCTCGCCACCGCCTTGCTCATGCTGCCTCCTCTGCAGGCCCTCCGATGCTTCTGACTATGAGCATAAATCATCCACCTGTCAGGAGCTCTTGCTGTCTGCATTACACAATGTGGCTGCCTTCCTTTGGAGGCTGTGTGAGCAGGAGATGGCTGCGAATGGTTTGTGTTGTTTTACATGCTACCCCGGCATTTCTTTTTGCTTTAATGAGGGGATTATGGTAGTGACAATGGCTTTTAGAGACAACGAAACTCTCCAAGAAATTCACTTTGTATTTTGGGTATAGCTCAGTTAGACTCGCCCCTCCAACCCCAGCCCTTTTCTTTTAATCCCAAATAAAGCAAGGGTTTAAGCATTTAGGCCAAAAGAACGGGATATTTCACAAGGCCAGCTGTTGACAGCTTTATGTAATGGCTTGAAAACATCGTCCTCCATGTGATGAACTTAAGTCATGAAATGAGTTGCTGACTCTCAGTTACTTCCCCCTTCCTCTGGCTCTGGCTTTTCCTGTGCCAGGCCGCCTCTCACCTTCTTTCTTCCTCTGCTGTCTTTTCTTACTCTGTAATGGAGAAAAATAAGAAAACAGCGAAAAGCTACTCAGTCATTTTAGCTTCACTGATTGTTGACTAGTAAACAGATCATGTTATAAAAATGTCCCCTTTGTTTTAAATTGTAATGCTGCCTGGTACGTTTAGGATGCCTTCTATAGCTGTGTGTGCGTGTGTGCGTGCTTGCGTGCGCGTGCGTGCGTGCGTGCGTGCGTGCGTGTGATATTGAGTAAGAAAAAGGTAGTATCTTTAAACATTAATAGGTGGGCCCTTCTGGAACACGTAAGACTCTCACTCAGGGTATATGTAACCACGGGCTGTGTTGGGTGAAGTTGGGGGAGTGAACATTGAAGTAGATTCCGTGCTCCTGACTTCTGACAAGGTTTGAAGCGGCTGTTAGCCTGGTGCTCACAAAGCATAATCACAGCCAATGTGTTGTGTTGGGTATGCATGCATAGCACATGTACAGGTATTTTTTTTGTGTGTATACATGTATGGTATATGTACATATGTTTTATACAAACCCATTCATGTTCACATGTCTAGATCTCATTGAAGAAAATGCCTTTAAAAAGACATTTGTGTCCATGCTGAACACAATATGACCTGCTCTGCCTCAGATGGAGAAGGAAAAGATAGAGTTAAACCATGTTCCTGAGAGCCTAGGTCTTCTATAGCATAGTTTTTCACCACTCAGAAACAATTTCCCCTCCGTAATTCTCAGCAATTGTATTTAAACCATTTTCTCTCTCTCTCTCTCTCATATATGTGTGTGTATGTATGTGTGTGCATGTGTGTGTATATATACATAATACACACACATATATATATACACACATATATGTATGTGTATGTATATATATACATATGTGTGACATATATATATATACATATATATATATATATATATGTAATGTATTAAAAACCAGCACAATAGGGTTATTTGAACAATGGACCAAAAAATTCATAACTTTTAGTTATACCCAAAGATATTTAATGAGTTGAAATACCATAGAAGAACATTTTCCCAGTATTTATAAGACACACAAAGCAAGTGACCCTCAGATCCTGAATAAGGAAAATCCCAATATAGTAACATGGTGACAGGTCTTCATGCCGGTGGTAAAGTGACCACATGGAGGCACAGTTTGAAGACAGAAACTTCTAGTGCATGTTTTTCAAAGGACACTCGGCCTTGGTGTATGACTCGTGGAGAATCTGAGCTCCACGCTGGGAAACCCTTTGAGGAAAGAAAAGGTAGCGACATAGATTCTTGTTCTTTGCGTCCCAGATCTGTTTTCCTTCTCTTCTCTATGGCTCTCCCGATGGACTTGGATTCCTCAGGGCATGTATTTCATCATCACCATTTTTTTTGTCCTCGCCCCTGACAAATCTAAATTTATGTACATTAAGGAAAAAGAGGAAAGAAAGCAGGAGCGTTTGAAGAGATAAACGCAACACAACACTGACAAAATCAGATGGAAAATCTCCGTCTTTTATCTACGGAGAAATTAGGTTTATCGTCAGGAGAGCACCCTCTTTTCATTTTCTGAAAGGTGCTTTTTGACAGACCCTTTGCAGTGGACGTCACACTCACAAAACATGCTGTCACAGGGCTATTTGAATATGGTGACAGGCTCATTATCACATTGAAGTCTCCTGACAACACTGCAGAGGGGAAATGGACAGGGCTGCCAATCAGCTGTTGAAAAGATTGTGGGTGAAATAGGGTTTTTTGTTCCAAGAACAGTAGTACAAATTGACTGCATTAATTCTTTTTATTAGAGCAGTGCGCACTGTAGTTAAGGGTTGCACTGGGTTTCCATTATCAACCCCTGTTTGCAGAAGGTTTATCAGCTGGCCGGAAAAAAAAAAAAAAAGGCTTTCCAGATGAAATTTGGCGGAGGTCGAGGCCTTTTCCTATGACACTTCGCCATGAGTATGTGTGTGTTTGTTAGTTTTGCTAGTAGTTTGAGCAATTGTCAAAATCAGGTTTGACAAGGAGGGAAACAAACTCCCGACATCTTCCTGTTACTCGATGGTCCTTGCTGGAAGGGAACGGACTAGCTCAGAGTTTGTTATTCAGGGTTAGAGCACTGAAGGCTCTGAATACAGAAGTTGAAAGAACCCCTTACGTTATAGAATGTCCCTAAGAGTGGCTTTCGTGTGTCAAATTGCTCTCAGGGTGCTTGTCACCTACTCCTAACTTATTGGTTAAAAAGCAACAAGAATTTATCAGCTAAGTTCCCTCCCTTGTGTTTTCAAAAACAGCAGCACTGTCTGGCTCTTATTGGTGACCTCTGACCTCTTGTTTTTGTAGTTCCGGAGAGGCCATTGGCTCTCAGGAACTAGGGGAAGGAACACTGTATATGTGTAGCCTTTGACTTTGACTTTTTCTTTTTAAATACAAAAGAATGAACTAACTGAAACATATACTTTGAGAACTGGCAAGGTAGATGAATGGTTAATAGTGTATATAAGTGTGAATACCTGAGTCTGATCCACAGATCACAGGGTTGAAGGAGAGAACTGAATGTTTATGTGGATGCTCACACACATCTTACACACACACACACACACACACACACACACACATGCAACATGAGCAGAATAATATCACAAGCATGTACACAGTTATATATAATATAAATTATGTAACATATATAATATATGCATTATTCAGGGGTCATTTGAAGCCATTCATGCACAACCACAGACATTGTAAGCTTTTCTTTTTCTTTTCTTTTGTTTTCTTTTCTCTTTTCTTATCTGAGCACCTTGTGAGTCAGATTGGATCTTTCCATTCAGTCTCCCTCTTCAAGGCTCATCCCAAAGCCCCCAGACTCTACATTTCAACCAAAGCAAAGCTGTTTCCCATTGCATTCCTAGGTCGCATAAGCCCGTGCAGTAATCCCCGTTCTGTTCACTGCCTAAGTCACTTCCCAGTGGTGAGACACTGCAGGGACCCACAAGAGGACCATTAATTTTCCCTGCCATTTGGTGTATTGCAGCATTTACACACTTGATTAGACTCTGCTCTGCTGAAAAAAAGTTAGCATTCCTATATATGAGCAAAATTCTCCCCTGGGAGTGACTTAGATATTGAAGCTAATAAGTGCAGTAGAGAAATCCTACTTATCTTTCTGAGTTATTCTATTCTGATTTAACTCACTTACTCAGCCTTAAATTCATTTCTTACAGCGATATCTTCCATCTATAGATGCACCAAGCATAACTATGTAGCTTGTAAACATTGTGTTGTCTTGTAAAATTTCCTTTCCACTTTTGAGTTGACTAGAGCTGCCAGTATCCTTGAAGGTCTACCACTAGCAGTGGGCTACAGCTGCTTCCCTGGCGTGGTAGCCTCCTTTTATTCATCTAAGCACTCAACAGACTATGTGTCTAGACGGCCCTTTGAGTTTCTCAGTTCTGGGCGGTGTTCTCTTCTGGGTGAAGAGACAGACAATGCTGCAGAGTCTTAGAGCATCCTGTCTGGATGGTGGGAGGTGAGAGAGCATTCGTGTCATGGAAACACACAGCAGCATCTGACCTGTTCTGGTGATGTGCCCAGTGTTGCCTGAGCATATGTGGGATCAGTGAAGATGGGGAAGGAACAGTGTTCCAAGGGGAGATATTAGCACACAGTCTGGCCCCCAGGTCTGCAGAAAGAGGTTTGCTCTTTTGAAAGAAAAATGCAACACAGTCACTAAGGGCTCAGGGACTGGGTGGAAGAAAGGTTACCCATGATGCAATGTGGACTGCAATTTAACCGTGAAGAATCTTGAACTGCAGTGAAGAATTTGGATTTTGCTTGGTTACATGGGGTGATTCCGAAGGGGTCTTCTGTCTTGATTTGGAGCAGATTAAGTTGTTACATTTTAAGAGGAACACTGTAGCTACACCCTGGGGAATGAGGGAATGAGTGCTTGAGCCTAAGGTCTCAACGCTGTCGTGCACCGCCGGATTGAGGGAACTACATCCCCTTTCCTTCTAGGTTAGTTCTGTGATTTCTATCTGCCATCAAATTAAAACTGGAGACTTTTGTGCAGAAGAAACAGCCTTAACCCCAGAAGTGAGATATCAGGAGTCATCTCCAGGCAGGATCATCACTGGAACATTTATAATATAATCCTGTAAAAGTCAACAGTGATTTATATTCGTGAACATAGCGCTTACTGCAAGGCCAGAATCACGGTGAATTAGCACAGGTGACAATGGACGATGGTATAGTCCTTTTGAGGCTGAGAACCTACTGATGATAAATATCATACACACACTACTTGAGAATATATCTAAAGACAGTACATCTCTGGGCTCTAGGGTTCTAATTTATTTTGTGTGTGTGCGTGTGCGTGTGCAAGTGCCCACGGAAGTCAGAAGCATTAGAGCTAGGTTTGTAAAGGGGTTGTAAACAACCTGACATGGGTATTGGGAACTGAATTCAGGTTGTCTGCAAGAGTTGTCTGAGCTCCTGACCCCTGAACCAACTCTCCAGCCTGGTCTCTGGGTTTCTTCTGTAGTTCCTATTCTATAATGGTAGTAAGAAAGAATTCATCATGGAGGAACATAAAGTATATCTCCCAGAGAACAATAGTCAGTCTTTGGAGATCAAATCAATTTCCAGGGTTTCTATCTATCATTGCTCACGTTCTGTAGACGTAAAAGAGAAAGCATAGGGCCATTTTCATTATTTTAGTATTTGAAAAATTCTGTCATGTAGCATGAGAAAAAAAGTGAACCTAAGTCATCCCAAGAGACTATTTCACAGTTATCAAATAGTAATTTACACTAGCAGGGCTGTACTAATGAAACTTGCATGAGAGGATGTGAGTGTTTGCCTTCTCTTCCTTCTTGGCAGAAAAGTTGTCTAAGAGCAGCCTAAAGCCACTGCATCTACCCAATCTGGCGGACTTTTACCTTCTCAATGAAGTACACTGTCAGCACTACAGGCTCCGCTCCAGACAGCCAGGAAATGGGACTTCATTTAGTTAACCCAATTAAGGCTTGAGTAAGGGTGCGTTACCGATGTTTAGTCCATAACCCTGCAAGATGAGTGTGACTCCTCTGTTTTCCTTTTCTTTAAACTGGCATAGTTCTGCAGAGACCAGCATTCCACTAGATGGAGCAGAATGGCAGCAAGATATGAGGACGGAGCAGAGTGGGCATTGCAGAGTGGGGACTGGTGCAAGCAGGAAAGGATGGATGCAGGGCTGGAGTATGTAAGCAGCCAGAGCTGGTGGGACTGGAAAGAGAGGATGGGCTGACCAGAACATTTGTCCATTGAAATGAATGCAGAAGGAATTAAGGGATTTCCAGTGTTACAAAATGAATCCATTTTATGTTTTTAGTTTTGTAAGTGGGTATGTGTATTTATGTTGTGTGTGTCTGTAAGTGCGTGCGTGTGTAGGAGTGCATATGCATATTTGTATGCTACAGGTCAACCTGGGATGTCTTAGGTGTTACTCACCTTGATTGTTGAGACAGCATCTCCTACTGTCATGAAGCTCTACTGAGCTGCAGTGACCCACCAGTCTCCACCGTCCCAGGACAGAGATTACAATCCCGTGCCACCATGCCTAGCTTTAATTAATTTTTTTTAAAATATGGATTCTGGGCATTGGACTCAGGAACTCCTCTTTCCAAGGTTGAACTGTTTCCTAGTCCACAATTGCTTACATTATGTGAAGTCACACTTTATATTAGATTGTGCCATCTTGATCATATAAGATTTGTTTATGTCAGTTTTGAAATGAACATCCTGAACATAAATGAGCAGATCAGCTCTCAGACTGGAGGGATGGCTCAGCCAGGTAGATGATTGCATCCAAACCTGATGACCTAAGTTCGGTTCCCAAAACCACATAGTAGAAAGTGAGATCCAACTCTTGCAAGCTGTCTTTTGACCTCCCTCCATACATGTGCTGTGACACACATGCCCCCTCCCTCCACTAAAATGAATGAACAGTGGCTCTTTTATTTTTTTTAAGAGCTTTGCTCTGTTTGTTTCTTACCCTCTAGTGCCTCAGTGGCCCCAGCCCCCAGGACTGCTGTTTGTTTTATGCCTTGAGTCCTCAGGGTTTTGATGGAATCATTGGGCACAGACATGGAACCTAAAAGAGCAAGACCTGTTCCGTGAATAAGCCTGCTGTAGTATACTGCCCTGTCTGCCTGCCTCCTTGTCTGCCATGGTCCTGACTCTCTACTGGGAATTAGTCTCACTGCCTCTCTTGACCGTCAGCTGACCCTCATATCTTTTGACCCCAGGATCCCCTTATTCACATAATATCTGCACTTTGTTTGCAACAGTGAGAAAGTGCTTACTTTCTTCTAGTCTTGAAATTTCAGGCTATGTTGCCTTCCTCTCTAGAGCCCTCCTCACCCTTCCTCTGTTACTTCCATTTCTTACTTCCGTTTTAGGAAGTATCCATATTCGAAGTGACTCTCAGACCTACACGAATCCTTGATGTTTTGTGAATGTGGCTCATCCACTTCTCTTCTTAAATAGCTTAATACCTTTCCTTACTATTAATGCTACATGTTCTTCTCATTGACTTTAATCTTAAGTGCTTTTTTTAGTATCAAATTGTTAATCTGGTTTGACTTACCTAGTTGTTTTTCCTGATATTAAAATTTACACTCAGCCAGATTATGTTGATTTCCACTGGTGGATTGCCTCCTATAGAGTCCCCTTGTTATCCTGTGTGAGGTATACCCTGTACTTCTTTGGGCCACCTATAACCATAATAGAACAGAGATTTTTTTGTCCTCCATTCATTGCATTTCAAGTTGAATAGGACCCACCATGAATCTGTAGCCTGCCTGTGGAGATCTCTTTTCCTGCAGGTTGACACGGGTTCATTGGTTTATCTCATTTGAGGAGGAGGACGCATTCCCTGGGACTTTGCTGAGCAGCATAGCTCAGCTGCACATTCTTCTGAAGCCCCGATCAACTTCCCCGCTGCTTCTGTGTTGCTCCCAGGATTTTCATGGCGATGATGCTGAGTACGTTTTGAAAATACTATCCCAGTGCCTATAGTCTCCCACTTACCTGTGCAGAGGATAACCCCAACCAACAGGGCATTGTGTATGGCATATAATTTTAAATGGTTCTGTGCCATTGAAAAAGAATTAACTAATCATCAAGCAAAACAAATATGGAAAGTACAGAATAGAAAAAGGAATAAAAATACATTTCAGAGAGCAAGTCCTGTTTGTATGATTCCTGAGTCCAGGCCTTGATTTTAATCTCCACTCTAATGTGGTAGGGAGCACAGTAAGGGTGCATCCTTCAGAGGAGCCTGTGACTTCCCTCTTCTGGAGACCATAGACAAGATCATTTCTGCCAATGTGGCTTCTTCCTTCCCCATATTTCTTACCTAGAGGAAAGGGAATCCTCTAGTTCTGTAAGTATATTATCCTAGAAGTTGGGATGTGATTCCCTTGAACCTAGGGCTCATCTTTTTATTGAGATGCATCCTTGTCTATTTTGAGCTTCATTGTTGTTAGCTTGGTTTCCACCTGCTTTAGGCAGGGACCATTCTCTTTGGTGGAGAAAACTGGGAGAAGAAAGAAAAGGAAACACGAGGGCAGTGTTGCCTTCACTTAGCCATATGTTCTGTTACAGCATTTCATCAGCAGGGCTCCTAACAATCAATAGACATCAACATTGGTTAACTTAAGCACAACGCAAATGGATTTGGGCAGGAAGGTCAGTAGCCTGGCTGCCAACGGAACACTAGAGAAACAGTCGCAGGGAAGGAGACAAACCACAGCCATGTACATCGAAGCCCATCAGCCTGGTGCACAGTGGGGGCCAGCACAGCATCAGCTCTCACTGAGCAATGGGTGGCCATGGGATGAGCTTCCAACACTCCTGCCCCTGAGCCATCCTCTCTCTTCAGGGATCAGGCTGGGGATGTGATTCTCCTGCATGCCCCTTCCCCTCCTGCTGGGGCTCTGCTGAGCAAGTGTCTCGAGTTGAGTTGTCCTGAGGTACTGATGGGACCTCCTTAATAGGTAAATGGATATTTAGTGTAGCTACAGTTTCTAAGCAAATGGAAATCAAGGGGAGTATAAGAGTATATTAAAAAGATATGAGTCTTGACATGTTCTATAAATAGCAGCTCATTTGTGAATATTATTTTTTATTTATAATTGCTGCTTTTTGTTGTTGCATTGTTGTTAAAGTCAAGTCTGTGAAAGAATAGTAGGACTGGGCCTAGGAAAGGTTAGAACCAAGGCCTACGGGGCTCTGAACTTGACCACACCACTTATCTCTAAACTGTAGAAAAACCATTTAGCCTTTCTGAGAGGCAGTGTCATTGTCTATAATGTGGAAATAACAAGCCATACTCTAAAAAGTGGTCCTAAGGACTAAGGATCTAACATTCTAAATAGAGTTCATGTTTACAGACTACTTCCTTCACCCTTAAGTCATGTGGGGTTGTGAAGGTACTGTCTTCTCTTTGACCTTGTCAGCAGTTTAACATATTAACATTAAATATACACATGCTTTATTTGTTTATCTTGAAATAGGGTCTCATATAGCCAAAGCTGACCTCAAGATTATTCTGTAGCCCAGGATGACCTTGAACTCCTGGTCCTCCTGCCTTTAACACATAAATGCTAAGCTTACAGGTATGTGTCATCATGCTCTGTCTAACAATTATATTGCAAAAGCATAGCTGACTATTAGTACCATGTTGTTTTAGTCTATTATATTTTTCATTATGAAAGCGAATATTTAAATTTCTTCATGATGCTCTGCTTATGCTGGGAGGCAGAGGTATTAAGGCTTGAACCCACAGCCTCCCTTATAGTGGGTAAATGCTTTATCACTGAGCTGTACCTACCTGTTCTTATGATCATTTTACTTGCATATACATTTTGTTACTGTAATCATAAGGTTTATATTAGTTTTGCATATATTTCCATATACACAATAAAATTCATACTCATTTAATATTAATTCTGCGATTTACTTACTCTTCCCTTCATGTGTTCATATTCCACTTCTGTTCCTTTTCTGTTTACTCTAGGGTAAATTATCTGATGTATCGTTGTAGCCTTTGGATAAATTCTGAAAGAAGAGAGCCCAGCAGGTGCTGTTGGGGTTTTCAGCCATGGATGTGACCTAGGGAATCCCTGTGCAGATTCCCTTGAGGTTTACACATGCAGTGTGCTTGCTGTGTAGTCAGGCCTTAACTTTCCTCACCGCTAGAAACCACAGGACTCTTGGCGTATTCCCTGGAGGATGCTTTGGTTTCTACACTTACCGGTATTTCCACCCACACGCTTTCTTGTTTCAAGAGATTGGAAATATTAGTTCTCTAGATAAGGTCTCTTTTTGCCGAGATGTGTAGTGATCAGGCAAGCTCGCCATGAATTGAAACGTTTGCACATTGAGAGCTACAGTTAGGTTTGTTCCTTGCTAGTTGTTAGTTTTGCTAAATGCAGATCGAGTAGCCACTAAGAGCTGATTACTCTGCTCTGTGCCAGGCCTAAAGCTGGAAAACCACATGACTTCTCTCCCTGACAAAACCAGGCCAGGGAAAGGACACACAGCACTCATAAGCTAAGGAAAAATGAAACATTATGGGCAGGCAGCTGGGCACAGATCAAATGAAGCACACAGAACCATCTACGTCAAGGTTGGGAGGTCAGGGAATGCTTTCTTCAGAGTGACAGCTGAAGGAGTCCAGATTGGAGCAAAGAAGAATGCCATAGTCAGGCCCTGGTAGAGAAAGAGAGCTGAGCCTTTGGGAAAATGCAGGAGAAACTCTGAGATGGCAATGGTGAGAGATAAGGCTGACAAGAAGGGCTAGATGCTTTAGAGATCATCCCAGAAGAGCCTGTGTCTCATCTACACAGTAGTCAGAGACACAATGAAGGGCTTAGCCTTGGGCTATGATTACAGTCTCATTTTTAGAACAATGAATCAGACTGCTATGTGGCCAAGGGAGAGGAAGGCCATTGACATAGATACCATAGATAGTTAGGAATTGACTTCAGTAACCCAGGGCAGGCATGGTGTATATAAGCATGGACATAGAATAAAATACTGGAACAGTGCTCAGTAGTAGAGTGCTTCTTCAGTGTGTACAAAGACCTAGGTTCAATCCCCAGTACTAAAGAAAAGAAAGGAAGGAAGGATGGATGGAAGGAAGAAAGTAAGGAAGGAAGGAGGGAGAGAAAGAAGGAAGAGAGAAATAAAGGAAGGATGGAAGGAAGGAAGGAAGAAAGAAAGAAAGAAAGAAAGAAAGAAAGAAAGAAAGAAAAGAAGGAAGAAATAAAAGAAAGTAGAACAAGGAGGAAAAAGAAGAGGAAGAGAGGAGGAAAAGGAGGAAGAGGAGGAGGAGGAGGAGGAAAACTGAAAATAAAACATTGTTCCTGAACTGAAGGAGTGACAGAGCCAGTGGGCAGAAAGAGGGTTCGAGGGTCAGGACATAGTAAGTGAGGTACAGGTCAGACAAGGCATTGTCACCACTGACCCAGGTGGGGTCTGCTGCATCCTACAGCTTAGAGAACCAACAATGCAGGGTGGGATGTGGGGGTGAGGTTCAACATACTAAGTTTGGGGTGTGACCCAAGAGTGGAGTTCAGGAAGAGAGAAAGGCAGGTGGAGCCATGGAGTGTTATGAGCCTATGAAAGACAAGGAAAGGCAGGGAGACACTCGCTTAAACAGTTGGAGAGAAGGATGCCGACAGAAGATTCCTAGGGCTCCTGGGAGCAAGTCCAGATCAGAAGAGTGGACTCTAAAGAAGACAGAGATCACGCAAATGGGATGGGGTTATCCAAGAGAACCACAGAGGCCCAGAAGGTGGAGACTGGGGGAGGAGGTGGGAAAACAGCGAGAAATGTGCAATGAGCTAATGGGTATCTGTGGGTTCAGGAACAGGAGACCTGAGATGATGCTCACAGCAGTCCCATTAGGCTGACGTGGGTGGAAAATAATTTTCATCATTGTGGATATCATAGATAAATCATGAGCATGCCAAACTTTGTTCAGTCCTGACTATGAGAGGGGAGAGAAGTAGTGACCTAAACAAGAAGGGAAGCTGAGGCAGAGGGAGAAAGAGGGAGAGACACAGAGAAGGAGGAGCCTGTCCAGAATAAATGTAACCAGAGTGGAATTAGCAGCCAACGTATTATTATGTGTATACAAGATCATTCCGTTCTGCCAGACATACAGCACAGTATTCCACTTTATAGATGAAGACGCTAAGTCAGCCTTACCAGGCTGTTAGAAGGTCTTGTGCCAGGTAAGCACTGGAACTGGGATTTGAACCCAGGCAGTCTAATCCAGAGGGTAGATCTGAGTCACAGCAGCTGCTACCTTCAGGGTTATCAACCCCAGCCACTGGGAATTTGACTTTGTGTAGGGAAGCATGGTATTTAAAGGTAGAAAATAAGAAGGAAGACCATGCTTTAAGGCTCAGCCTCATACGGAGCGTAGGCGATGAATATGGATTCTCTTTTCTCCAGCAGACCATGGGTCGGGAGTCTGCTTAGGTTAAGTTGGCACAAAAGGAATCAAAGGGCACTATAGACTCATTTCCTAGGTGACAGGAAATGAGAGTGTCTTACCTAAGTAGAGAAACATTGAAGGAGATATGGGACAGGCATGATAGCTTATACCCGCAGTTCTAGTACTTAGGGGATTGAAGCAGAAGGATCACTATGAGGTTGAAGCCTGCCTACATTACATGGTGAGTTCTGGGTCAGCCTGGGCTTCATAAGAAGTCAAAATCTTTCCTTAATTCCCTCAAAAGACCTTATTCACTTTCTTTTCTTCTGGTGCTTGATGCAAGTGGCAAAAAGAAAGAAAGAATGAGAGAGTGAGAGCAAGAAGGGGGTGGGGGGAGACAGAGAGACAGGGAGAACAACGTGATTTACAAAGCATCTGGAAACGTGAAGCCAAATCTCAGTAAGAACTTCATGGATGGAAGCAGTCACTTGAGAGCAGGATGCAGAGAGGAGAGTGGAGTCCTGTGTTAGGTCATGACGAGCTTGACTCTTTTCCTTACATGGCTGAGGAACGTCCCTGTGGTCTTGAAGGCAGGTGTGCTGAGTATGTATTTCAAGCATATTTCCTGTGCCAGGTGGGGCATGCATCGGATGCCTTGATCAGCTGTCATCAAATATGTCACTTTTTTGGAGTTAATACTTGGATCTCAGGGTCATGGCCATTGTCTACTGTGTAGGTCATTGGGTTTGTTTGTTTGTTTGTTTTTCAATTTTGAGAAATTTTGACAGGTTTCCTAGATACCAGAACTTTTTCTGTTGCAAATGGTGTCCTTAGGCTGCTAAGTCCCTGAGCTTTTCCTCTGGACTGAACAACATTTGAGTACAGTAGCAGAAAGTGTCAGTGCAGATGGAAATGAGCGGACAGACTTTCTTGGCTTGGTTCTAGGTGTGTTCCACATCAGGATGCTATGGTGCTAACTCCCCTAATCCTTGACAACCATGAAAGAAGAACAAGGCTAGCACTTGGTTGTCATCCTCCAGGATTTTGTGCTTCTTTGAGCTTTCTGGTAGGCCTTATAGAAATGGTATTGGCAAGGCATATTCTGGTCAAAAGGAGAGTGCTCTGTCTTTCCAAGCTGTTATTGATCTGAGAATATGAACTTGCCTTAGGGAATATGACTCATCAAGGATGGACTGGAGAGACGACTCAGTGTATGTCATGAGCATGTATGTCTTGCAAGCATGAGGACTCAGGTGCAGATGGCAGCTGCTCTATGAATAGATGAATGTGGTGGCCTGTGCTGGGGCCCCGTGATGAGACATGGAAGGTGGACAGACACGGGCAAATCCTTGCAAACTCCCTGATCAGCTGTCTTGCCCTACTTGCTGAATTCCCAGGCTAACGAGGGACCCCATTATTAAGAAAATGTGGAAGCCATCTACAGACTGGCATGTCAGGCTTCCTCTGACCTCCACATGGGAGCCCCAAATTATATGCCCACCCCAACACATGGACTTTCCCTCCTGTATAATATAATCATTGAAGGAATAACTTGGGGCATGTGAACATATTTCTCTGAGCTCAATAAACCCTTGCTCCCCATGTGGTCCTACCCATACTCTGCATTTGTGTGTGTACATGAATCCACAATCTATGTTCATCCCTATATGAATTCCAGCTTGTATTATTTCCAGCAGGTTTAGTGTTGAGTTCCTTTTAACCTCATACTATCTAGAGGGCCATATTTCCTAGCAACATGTCCCAAGTGTAGACATGGTTGAGTGTTGTCACTGGGACTTTCCTGCTCCACAGAAAAGTGAGAGCTGGAAATATGCACATCAATGTGTTCTTGTCTTGATATATGGTGGTCAGATTTCTTGGGTTTGGGAATTAGGTGCACAAGGATCCTTCTACATGCATGGGTACCACTGATCCTTACAACCCCAAGAGAAGATCTGTGTTCCCTTCTGTTATCCAGATTCTAAGCAGTTAGAGTCACTGTTTTCACTGATACCACCTCAGTTATATGTTTCACTAGGTATATGGTAGGCAGTAACTGGTAGGGTGAAAAGTTTTTAAATGCTATCTTCTATCAGAAATACTTAGATCATTTCATGACTATAGCTACCTCCTTCCTTAATTTTTATGTCTTTAAATATTACCTTATAAATATTCTCAATATTTAAAATATTCTCAATCTCCTGTCCCCACTCTTAGCAACAAAACCCAAGGCTGTAACCAATGACACCTTTTTTTTTAATTAAAAATGTAGAATTGACAAAAATACTCATTATGTGTGACCTTCGATATCACACTCTTGGTCAAAGTCTTAAGCATATCACTGGGTGTTCCTTTTTGTAGTGTCATGAGCTGGATGGGCATAATTTCCCAGTATAACATAAAGAAAATAAATTCTTTAAATTGGATAATAAATTGGATTTTTGTCCACTTGGAGAGGGTAGGTCAAGGTTAGTGCTCTGAGTGCGTTAGCCGGGAATAAGCAAGCGGAGTGTATACATAAATATCACTTATGTGCCACTTACACATAAGTGATATACACACATATACACACCCGGAACTGGGTCCAGCCTCTTATCCATATTCATTGGCTTGATATAAAAGCAAAATGGGGAGGGAGTGTTCATTGGGAAATATTCTGCATCTTGACAGCAGGCATCCAAAGTGATATTGCTGAGGATATTACCTCAAGGGAGAGCAGATTCCTGTCAGTAGGCCAAACACACTGAGGGGTTATTTCCCCTTCCCTATGTGCTCCAATGTGCTGCTCTGCCTCAGACCCTTTCCTTACATGGGTTTAAAAGATGGTTAGTGGATACAAGTCATAGAACAACGGATACAAGTCATAGAACAATGGAAGGCAACTACCTTTCAGGAAGATGCATTTTTCTAAATTCCCTCTTCCCGAGGCCCAGGTCACATCAAACAGTGAATATTTTCACATGCAAGTAATTAAGCGTGGTATGAACACATGGGAGGAAATGTGAGAATTGGTGTGTATTATCCAGTGACCCCAGACCTCCATCAAGCACACTTGCTGTCCAGAATGGTCCTCCTTGGTTCTTTCTACTGGTTTGCTACACATTTATTGGTGTGTCCTCCGAACTATGTTGGAGAAAGTGAATAACTGAAAGGATGAATAAAATTCTGAATCAATGAAGAGGACTCTCTGGGAGCACTCTAGCTGAACAGTACTCTCTGGGAGCACTCTAGCTGAACAGGACTCTCTGGCAGCACTCTAGCTGAACAGGACTCTCTGGCAGCACTCTAGCTGAACAGGACTCTCTGGCAGCACTCTAGCTGAACAGGACTCTCTGGGAGCACTCTAGCTGAACAGGACTCTCTGGGAGCACTCTAGCTGTGAACTGGCAAATTTGTCATGGAGGAGAAGCTGATCTGAAGTGCATTAGTAGTGATGACTGACAACTGGGCCTGGTCTTGTCTAAGTGCATTGTGAATATTAAGTCATTTCTTTATTTCATTTTTTCTTTTTCTTAAATGCATCTTGCTTCTGAAGGATTTGGGGAACAGTGGTATTCAAGCATTTGTTCAAAAGTCCAGGATGTGGCTCAGTGTTGGAGTGTTTGCCTGCGTGTTCTATCAATAGATATTGCTTTTTGAAAGAAGAAAGAAAATAGTCTGTTTAGACTCATATACCTGGTAAGTTACAGAGCAGAGATTCAAACCCTGGATCTGGCTTCCAAACCCAGGCTTTCAGAAGAGACTTGGTACTGTTTGCTTACACAGAGTGGAGGGCTCCTAAATTGTGAGAACAGAGATGGATTGCTTAGCTTTCAGTTTTGACCTTTTGGTGTGGACCGCAGATGGAGACAGCATAGGCTTTGCATCTTCTTGACCTGATGCTAGTAACTCAGGATATTGATAGTTCACAGCTCCTGGGTGTTTCAATCATGGGCTCTCTACATGGTTGTTGTCTGTTAGGTACTCATGGTTAAATTTGCCCACAATGGTCATGTATGTAAGATCTACTCTGTAGAACATGCTTCTCAACTTCGTCTGAGACATGCAGTAACTTCTCAATTAAACATATGCTGTAAAAAAGTGGACTCATTTTAATATTCACCTAAGAACACTATTCTGATAGTAAGTACACTGTGGAATAAGGACCCCTTAGACTGTGTATTGTTATCTGTGGTATTTTGTCTTTCATTACTATCACATACAGATTAGAACATACCAAAGATAAAAATGAAAGATTTTATTGTTTGCTACAGTGTTTAAACATAACATTATGGTTCTAAAGTAGCAACTATATAAATAATTTTGTGTATATACTTATGCAGCAGCCAGTGCAGGTGGATAAACTTTTAATTCTCGGTTTTTCCATATGCCCCCAACTCTCTGTCCTTCCTCTCCTTTTCTTCCATCTTTCTTGAGGTGGGGGTCTTGCTATGTATCCCCTGGTGTCCTCAAACTCATTATGTAGCCCTATCTGGCCCTAACTCAGTGTGGTACTGCCTCAGTTTCTCCAAGTGCTGAGCTCACTTGCTTGTGATACCACTCCTGGCTAGTTACCATTTCTCTAAAAAGGAGACACGGGAACAATGGAGAATATGGTTTCCTTAGTGAATTCATTCTGTACAGTAGAAGGAAAAATAGTCTCAAATATTTTGCATGGTCTTTTAAATTTTTATTTTATTTTTTAGCCTCTTTAGGTAAACTTCTGGAAACATCATTTGATATTTCCTTTTTGTATTGAGTACTTTTATAAACCTCCCTCCTACATATATGTACAAAACAATACACAATATTCTCACATACTTATACACAAACACATGTGCTCCATCCCCCAAAATTTGCAACATCAGGACACTGCGGTATTAGGAAGTTTCTCACTCTGTTGACTTCATAAAGTCAAATGTTTTTAAAGGCATAAAAAAAGGAAAATGGTGAAAGTCATATGTATTGCTGTGACTTTGTTCCCTGTGTGATTTTCTAGGGCTGAATGCCAAATTAACTTGCCATTCATGAGAACTCTGATTCTGACAATGCCTACAGGGTTCTAGTGGATGGGTTTCTTCATAAATCACATGTCTCAAGGAAGCCGAAGTGAGGTATGTCAATGTCATGCCTGTCACGGAATTCCATTGTTATCTCCGGGCTCCTCGCCCTTCCCAGATGCCTTCATATATCTCCCTTTGAGAATTTCCAAGGCCTTGCCAACCTCCGGAGTTCACAGACTTTCCAGTGGTAATTCCTGGCATTAAATATATAAGGCAAAGAAAGTAAATCAGTTCTTAAAAACTATCTACCATATATAGCAACTATTTATTAATTTATATGTAAAATTAGGTAACCACATCTGTAAGTTTTTGAAAGAAAAAATAAGACATGGGAGACTAGAGAGATGGTTGAGGAATGAAGAAAACTTGCTGTTCTCCTCTAGGACCTGAGTTTGGTTCCCAGCACTCTTGACAGACAGCTCACAGCCATCTGTCACTCCAGTTCTAAGGATCCAACACCTGCTGCTGGTTTCCAAAGGCACTGGCACAGATACGACACAACTCACACACACACACACACACACACACGCACACACCACACTCTCACACACATACACATTCAAAAAGAAAGAGAGAGAGAGAGAGAGAGAGAGAAAGGAAGGAAGCAAGCTTTAAAGAAAATCACATGGTACCAAATGGGATGCATTTGTGCTGTCTGTAGACCATGTCTCTGACTCTTGCCAGACTGTGTATACCTCAGCTGGTCCATGGAGGCTGTGGGGAGAATCGGTACAACCTACACCAAGACTAGGAAAACACACAAACCAATCAGGGCAGATCCATCACATATCTGTCTGTTCCTTCGAGGGCAAGTTTAATTTTACCCTCGAATTCAGTGTGATTTGGATATTACTGTGTGAGTCTTGTTAAAATATGTAAATAGGGCATTTGCTAAACTGCCTTTATTTAGTGTTCTCTTAAGTGATCATAAAATTTTAATGACTATTATTACTGATACTCTAATAAGTACTTCAATGAATTTTCTGGTGGTTAAATATAATTTGTATCTGACTCTAGAATCTCAATATGGGAATTTTAATATTGAAGCATTACTGTAAAATATTCACGCCGTCAGCCTTCCATATTGCAATACCGTAGAATAAATGCATGTTGATTTGAACTTAAATCTTTCTGACACTCACTGGTTTGGGTGTCATGAAATCTTGTAATGCATTAGCCATTCTGCCCAGAGAAAGTAGCTCACATTTTTAGAGCACTTACAAACCGATGTTAAAATTCTTCTTCTCCCCAACCCAAGGAGGCCCTCACTTTCACAGCCTAATTTTGGACCCGTCCATGGGTTATTTCCACAAGAAGATAAGGTGAGGCTTTCAGGAGCAGTAAGTGCTCAGTGGGGTAGGCCAGGAGGTTGACATTCCTGTTATCAGCAGCTTGTTGGATGGAGAGGCATGGATATATATCATTCATTGCTGGATGTTGAAATACTCTGGGTCCCTTTGAACTCTGCTGGGGCGGGGGAGGGGGAGGGGGCACTCTGTCTTCATGTTAAAAGTCCCTAACCCAGTAGTTTTGTATGTTTTAAGGAGGATCAGCCATTAGGAGCAAAAGTCCCCTTTCTTATGTAAAAGATTAGCAGAAGGCTAAAGCTACCCCTGGGCCCCTGATTATGTGTCTGTACTCCCGTTTGATTTGGTATTAGATATGGGTCAGGTTTTTAAAACAAACTTCCTGGGTGTCCTGCTGTAAGTCATGAAAAACTTTTTTCTTAATGCTTTATAAATACTGTCACCTATCTGTAACCTTCAGCCACCCATCATTTCAGGAGCACTTTCATGTGACCTTTGGTTGGTTTAACTGAAGTCATGCATAGCCTGTGGTCTGTTTGCAGCTTTGTGGTCAAGTGGCAGTAGGTGATCCTTATCTGACTAATGCAATATACTGAAGCCTTAGGTAAGGGAAGCTAAGAGGTAGTTGGCATCACAGAACACATACTGGAGACTTGGATCAGATACACATTGGCGGAGTTTTTGTTATGAAAATGTCACCTGATGGCTGCACAGATTTCCCTTGAAGAGATTACCACAAATACTGGGGGTTTATGCACCATTTAAAAAAGAAAATGGAGGTAAAGAACTGGTATGACAGGATTCCTGAGAGAAAGAGAAGGCACTGTCTTTAGGGGGAATCTTTGGGGGACACTTACTCTCATCTCAGAGGCAGAGGAAAGACTTCAAAGTTAATAATGTTGCTTCCACCTTACTCTTTATTCTCTGGTGCTCAGAAGCAAAGGTGAAGGCCAGCCCCAGGTCCCCTGTGCCCAAATAGAGACACCACAGGAATAGCAGGAAGAGCTTCTGGAGATAAGAGGGGGCAAAAGGCTAAGGGTGAGGAGAGATCCCCTTGGGGGTTGTGGCCATCTGTAAAATTACCGAAATCCTTAGCAAAACCTGGAGCCAGACAGAACTCAGGAAAGATGCAGAAATGTAGGCGGGCTGGCAAGCCTGTGACTGCAGTTAGTTATCAGGGGGTTCAGCAGGTCCCACCTCAGTTGCACTTATAAGCCTGTGAAGAAGTAGATGGTGCGCTAAGGAGGGAGCTCAGTGGATAAAGCACCTGCCTCCTAAGCATTAAAGATCTGAGTTAGTGTCCTCATAACTCACATATATCCAAACACAGCAGCACACACGTGTGCAATCACAGTGCTTCTACAGGGAGGTGGGCAGCAGAGAGGAGAGAAGACAGTCCTGAGGGTAGGCTAGCCCAGAGAACACAGCCGAGGACAAACAGGAGACCTTCCTCAAGAAAGGTGTAAGATGAGGAATAATACCTAAGGCTGTTTTCTGACTACCACATCATCAACATGTTCACACTGACGTGTGTGTGTGTGTGTGTGTGTGTGTGTGTGTGTGTGTGTGTGTGTATGCGTGAGCATGCACCAATACAGTGACTTACCATCCAGGCCGGGTACTGTGAGCTCCTATGGACAGGGTGGTGCCATGTGGTCCATTGAATTTTAGGATGGTTCCACAAGTAGGGGGTATTTCAAAATATCTATAAATAAATACTATCAATGCTCATAAGCCTGCCCACTTAGGTAGATCACATAATAATCTGTAGAGCAGAAAATATGGTGCCCCCACAGCTTACCTAATGTACAGCTTCATTTCTCTAGCACAGAGCGCTGAGAGAGTCTGCCTTGGCTGGATTCTTTGTAAACAAAGTCATTTCCCAGATATTTCACCTAAGGCTGATGTTAACCTGCCTGGAGGCTCGTGGTCAACAAAAGTCTTCAGGGACAGATCTTTAGTCTCTTTGAAGTAAAAAGTCATTGCCTGCTCTGTGGTGTGACAGGCTTGTCATCTAGACAGGTCTGAACGGAGCGAGAGACAGAAAGAATCAACTTTCCAGCCATGCTACCAGTTGAGAAATATTAGATAGTTTCCTTAATCCACATCCTGATTCCTCAGTCTTCTCCCCAACTAATCCGCCTTTTGTCATCCAGGGGATTAGACAATTAAAGCACACTGAAGGGACCTTCATGTATCTGGGCTGTGGGTTCTATCATGCGTCCCTCAATTATTTCCTGGAGTCATTTTTTTCTTTGTAAACCCTCACAACGATGTCAAGTTGAGTAAGTTAAGACACCCTGCTCCCTGGGCTGTTTATGCCTCGCTGCCTTATTAAAGACACGAGCTAAACAGAAAATGGAGTATAAATATGTTTGATGAGTCATTTGAAAATTTAGCCAAGGGACATTACAATTCACTCTTGAGTCCATTTTTAGAACCAAGTCTTCCAAGACTCCTCTCTGCGGGACACTTCCCCTGTAAGAACTGACAAGGCTGTGTGCCTTACTTTATTGTGATACTGACATTTAAACAATAAAATAAAGCCATTGAAAACAAATAGTAATGCTTTAAGTGTCTGGGCTGTCAAGATATCAAATTATATAACTTGGAAAAAAATCAGAATTCATTGTTAATGGTATGCACTTAACACGGAGGGTCGCGGAGGACTCTGCCTGTGCACATTCAGTCTCCGCGTTGGAGCGCACGGGCTCTATTCCTTTAGATAGAATTGACTATATCCTCTTAAATGGACTTGACTCTAGCACAATCACTGTATTCAAATGTCAAAAAGAAGGAGAGAGGGAGAGAGAGGGTGTCACAGAGGGTCACAAATTGTGTTGGATTTTGACAGATTGTAGCCTTGCTTTACAAGAGTGGTAACATCTCATTTGTCACTGCTTGATCTGTAAGCGGGAGAATGGGAGCAGAAGGCCCTCCATCTCCTACAGAATTTAATCGCTCTGAGGCGGACAGTGGTGGTGGAACCAAGCCACCTGCGTACACAGTGCACCGCTGATCTGTTTTACTAATCCCCAGACAGCTGAATGAGAGAGTGCACCCTCTCTCTATCATCTGCGAAGGGCGTGTTTCTATAAAGCTTAGGTATGGAATTTGGAGAGGAGGGAGACACAGTTTGGTTGAGCCAGGACAACATGGAACTAGGAAGATACCCAAAGGAGCAAACCATGAAACCATGAGACTAGCAGAGGGAAAGCTGTTTGGGTTAAAAAGTCAGCAATGCCAGACAAGCTTTGAGCACCTTCCAGAGGGACTCAGAACACTGAAACTGGTTCTTCATGCATAGCCATTATCTCTCAGATATGTTCTGTGTTCATGTGACTGAAAGACAAACAATAGGTGAGAAGCTTAGAGAAGACATTTATATTCCCCAGGACCCTACCCCTGAGAAGGAGTTTAGAAAGCCACCCACAATGCTGAACATCAGAGATGCTCTCCAGAGACGTCTACACATGGGACAGACAGTAAGATATGGGTCCTCTTAACACTGATAGGTGCAGAAGGGAACATTCCTGATGCCATCCACTGATGTAAGAGTCAACTTGCCAAGAATCCCATCACGGTAGCTGGGCACCTCCCTATCTGTGGTCCTACAGGAGGACATGTTAAAGCTCCTTAGCAATCCTTTTGGTATCTCATAGACAGAATTCCACATAATCTATCTGAGGGATTAAAAAGGAGCAATTTCATAGCACCTGCGCCAAAAATAAATTGGGATATGAAGAAGTGTCAAAGCCATCTCTTTTTGTTCAAGGTCTCATAGAGCATTCCTATAGTGCCAGAACCTTGCAGGCTGAGGCAGGAGGATCTAGAGTTTGGGGTCAGTCCATGCAACCTAATAATGCTTTGATTCAAACAGCCAAACTAGGGGTTGTGGCATTCACACAGTCTCTAATGTGTTTGGCTCACATGAAGGAAGACCCAAGTTTGATCCTCAGAATTCACATAAAACAAATCTGGTGTAATGATGTACATTTGGAAGCCCAACTCTAGGGAGGTGGAAGCAGGAAGAGCACTAAGACTCTATCCAGCCAGCCTAGCATAACTGCAGAGCCTAGGATCTCAGTGAAAGGCCCCATCTGAAAAATTCAGGTGGGTTACATTTGAGTTATAATATCTGGGGTTGACCTCTGGCCTCCACACACAAATATACACTTGTATGATCACACAGAAGAACACATATAGGCAGGCACACACACACACACACACACACACCACCACCACCACCACCACCACCACCACCACCACCACCACCATCACCTAACTATATAGAATTAAACCAACTCAAATCAATCAAACAGCTGCAACAAAAACCTCACATATTCCATGTTCTGAAGATGGGCTTCTTGCCACAGAGAAGAAGGCAGTAAAAAAGGTTTCATATAGTTTCATACTCAGTAGGGACACTTTTGTGATAGGATGCTAACATGGAAGCAACCTGTGACATGAGCCAATTTTTCTACTCATAAGAAGTCTGGTTTTTAAATGAACAGTCAAATGGTTTCATAAGTAGAGCCCATTTCAGGAAAAGTCCCCAAGAGTAATCTAGAACTTTCCAAAAGACTTTCCCTAGTCTTCAAGGACTCTCTCCATAAATCAAAGAAAAATTTCTCTGGAATTCCTTTAAGGTGCTATGGAAACCAGAAACAGTTTACAATGCAGTTGGCAAAAGCTAAAAAATGTTGCTGCTGGTAATGATTCTGAGGTTGTCGCCACCAGGGGGAAAGGCCCGCACTGGGGGAGTTATCCTGCTTAGCCTGGCCTCTGCGTTTACTTGGCTCACACCTCCTGTAATTCCCAAGCATGGCTCTGTAAGCATTGGTGAGTAGGAGGCGTGTGTCTCCTCAGCCCCAAGATTAAGTTACTCCACCCTGTGGCTGCAGACTCGCAGGCAACTACCCCCAGCTTATGAGATAAAAAGTCCCTCAGAACAGCCTGCAGGAACTTGGGTTTTATAATGGCAGCCTGACAGGAAATGGTTTTGACACTGACGATACAGTGGATGAAACAGAAGAGGTCACTGGGGAGATCCTTCCTGCCTCAGAAGATCAAGCTGTGCTGGGGGCCGGGGCCCAGCACAGAGAAGAGGTGAGGGACTGAAGAAAGAACAAGGCTAGAGCAGAAGGAGGCTCACACTGTCAAGGGAGTCTTGGATACCTTTAGACGGTGTTTTAAAGTCGTGAAGAGACACCACCAAGTTCCTTTAGGTCTTTAACATTACCCAAAATATCTGTTCATCCACTTGACTCATAGCCTCCAGAGTTAAAAGGATTCCTTTCCAGCCCCAGCTTGCTACCTCCTCTCCTCTCCTCTCCCCTTCCCTTCCCTTCCCTTCCCTTCCCTTCCCTTCCCTTCCCTTCCCTTCCCTTCCCTTCCCTTCCCTTCCCTTCCCTTCCCAGTCCTTCCTTTCCCTCCTCTTCTCTTCCCCCTCCCTCCCCCTCCCTTCTCTTTCTTTTTCCTCCTATTTTTTATCTCTCCTCTCCTCCCTCCTTTATTTCCAAGAGTATTTTTTTTAAATCTAATTAGAACTACTACTATTATTTGTATTTGTGCGTGTGTATATGTGTGAGTGTGTGTGTGAATGTGTGTGAGTGTGGAATGTTGTAGATGTGGGAGATGAGGGATATTGACACCCTCTGGCATAGGTTTGGAGGTCAGAGGGAAGCTTTGAGAGTCAGTTCTCTCCTGCCTTTCTACGGGTTCCAAGATGAACCCAGGTCATCACCCTTGCATGGAAGGCACATTTCCACACTCAGCCAATTCCCAAGCCCAAGAAGAAGCCCCGAGAGTGTCAGGTATATGGAAACTGCCATTCATTCTACCTGTTCATAACTCAGCCTTGGGGATTCTTCCAAATGTCTCTCTCACTGTTCATCCCCTACCTGCTGTAGTGCAGATCTCTAACCTTCCTCACTCAAGCTCCTGAAATGATCCCCAGTGAGGTCAAGTCCCCCACTGTCTCAGGAATGCCTATGTCGATGCTTATCCTCATCAGTAGGCATAAAACCACCATTCGTCTGTACAATCTGTACAACGGCGATCTTCCCCACAGTGCAGCATAGGTTTCGGCCATCTTGTCCACCCATGGCCTGCTTTTCATGCTCCTATATCTTTGATATTCATTCTCTCAATCAGAATGACCCCCCATTCACCTCTGCATGGTGGATTTTAGTGTAACTAGAAAAGAGCCACTCCTATCTTTAGTCTTTGGGCCAGATCAGTTGCTTTTCCAACTGCGCATCCTGCAGGCCTCTACCTTAGCACTGAGTGATTGGAGCGTGCTACTAATTCCTCCAGACCGTAAGCTCTCTCTGTGTTTGGCCTCCACTCCTTGGTACCTTGAAACACAGCACGGTGTTTACATCCCAGGACATCTCCCAGCAACAGTGCTGATTAGATCTTAGCACCAGGTATTCCAGAAGACATCTGCTGGAGGCTTGCTTGGATTTCATGCATGCGGTACACGTGAGTACACGTGTGTGGTACACGTGAGTACAGGTGTGCATGTCTCCGTGTGTTACATTTGCAACTGACTACATCTATATACACTTTTTACAGATGTCTTTTTGTCTAATGCCTCTACTGAGCTATGTTAATGTCAGTTCTTTTTACTGGTTCCTCAAGAGAATCTGGCCATTGGCTTGGTCAGAAGGAAATATAGGATAGACATACAGACAGACATACAGACATACATACAGACAGAAGTGCAGCTCCATATGTCTTCCTAGGACTTGCAAATACCATCCTAGAAATCATTGCTCATCTTGATTATTTTCTTCAGGGCAGTGTGATACCTGAAACTATTTGTGAGTGATATGGGCATTTTCTTTACTCTGAGCATGGACTTATTATTCCAGTTAACACACAGAAGACACCACTTAGCACCTAAGTGCCCAGTGTCAACTGAGAAGCACACATTTGTACATACATTTTATGGCATTTTTGTTTCCTCTCTTCCTACAGACATGGAACTTGAGGCTCTGCTGCTGTTTGAGTTGTCTTCCTAAACTCGTGGCTAGGCATAGCTGGGCTGATGGAAGGTCAGTCAGTTTTAGCCCCTAGAGTGATGTACATTTCCTCTTCATAAGCAGAGACTGTTTAAAGATGTCTACCCCTTGCAACCTAAGTCAGTTGGGAGTGGGTGGGAAGGATGTTTCATTGTTCCTCGAATGTTTTCAGTCTATAAGGCTCATCCATTTAGCATATTACAGAGACAAGGACATGAGTGCTGGATGCAGTTGGCTGTTGGGGAGATCACAAAACCCTGTTTGTCTGGACTTGGTGTCCTTCTGCCAACAACAGCAATTCCAGGTTGGAAAACAGGATGGTTTTCAGACCATGAAGTCAAAGAAAGAAAGTCAAAGAAAGTCTCTTGTACAACAACAATACAGCCCTCCCTCTTGTGGCACCTTGTACTCTTAAAAACTGTTGGTCTGTTTTAATAACTTGTGCTTCTGTGGCTTAAGATAGGACCTCTGAATTGAGAAAAGCATCTGCTGTTCTACACTGTACTGACTACCAAACAGTTCATGGGAAATAAAGGGGGCCCTTCCGCTGCAGTGAACCTAACGTTCATGGAGACTGATCGCCCGTGAGGGGTGACACATGCTGGTGGAAAGCCACAGGAAGCCATCATATATTACATATGGGAGAAAACTTTCAAATGAGACTGAGACGTGTAAGACACGAGGTGACAGCCACCACCAGAAAGAATTGCAGAACAAGATTCTGTGTGACAGAGTGAACTCTGTCAGAACTAGACAACGCGTGCCCTCATAGACAACATGTGCATTAACTACACCCTCATATCAGCAGCAGGGCCAATCTTGTTGTTCTTGTATCTGCCTTAACTGTGCCAGAATATTTTCAGGAGGAAAATAAACGGTGGCCAACGTCGTTTTTAATTAAGATTATTTATTTAGTTTACCTGAAACTATTAAAGTTGCTCTGTATGCCACTTTGCACGCTTCATAGATCAGGTGTTGTTCAAACCTTAACCCTGTTTACTGCTTTTCTTACCTCTAGAAAGACAAATTAACCCTGAGCTACATCTCAGCCCTAAACACATAATTTCTATACACCTGACCAAGAAGTAGCTCCCATTTTGCAAAGCATGAAAGAGAAGGTGAAACAGAATTCCAGGTCAGTACCTAGGAAAGGACCTCACATAGCAGGACCACAAGTACCTGCACACTTTCACACGACACAATACCTCCTTGCTTTTCTCCCCTCTGTTGCTCTGGATATACTAATTTTAGAGGTGCTCTGTGGATAGGAGGAATGTGGTGACGCTGTTTTTCTAACAAGATGCAATCTGATTGCTTCATTAGGTTTTAATAATATGGTTGGTGGTTTCTGCTTCCTTTAAATGAGTTCAGATCCCCGAGAACCATCAGACCAGGGTACTGTATCACTGCCTCTGGCCAGAGAGACAGGTTAAGCTGACAGCTGTGGTGCATCAGCAGTTAAGCCCAAAATAGAACAGTGGTTGTCTACATCCGGTGCTTGGCCACTGGGATAGCCCCACCTGTACAGAAGGCCAGTGGTGCTGTCCACCCCAATCCTTCTGGTCACTCGGGATGTAGTCCATCAAAGGAGGATAAGCTTATGATGCTGGTGACTTGGTGAATGTGCGATTCCCCAAGAAGGACTTAGGATGGCTAAAAATATCGTCTCCTCTCTCAAAACCACCATCATTGCAGGAAAGACTGCATTGAATTTATAATTTGAATGCCCACATTAAAGCACAAGCCCGCTGTGCACACACGGAACACCCACTCTTTCAGGAGAGTGTCTTTGGAACCCAGAGTCATGGAAAAAGCAATAAAGGATAATATTTAAGTTGATAAAAGATGCAAACATGGCTTTATTGAGTTTCTAAATTCAAATTAAAAGAATAAATATCTCATCAGTGACACTAATTAAAGATTGGTCAAAGATTTGTCTGTGTCTCCTACAGCAAATACCAATCAGAACTGATAAAGAGAAGTAACATTGATTGGACTTCAGTTCTAGACAGAAGTGAGGATCACGGAGTCTGCTTTCACAGGAATGCTCACGTGATTGCAATTGAGAGGGCCATGAAAACTACGCTGTCCTGTTGCTGCCACACAGGGAAAGTCTGGTGTGGAGTCACTATCAGAGATTTCATTGTAGAAACTTCTGGGTTTTGTTTGTTTGTTTGTTTGTTTTTGTTTTTTGGTTGGTTCTGTGTGTTTTCAAGGTTTTCAATCAAGACCATGGCTGTTTCAGAAAAAAAAAAAAATAGAAGCCACTTAAAAATGGAATGAACTTTTAAATCTTCTTTATTTTACAATTATTCTTTAAATACCTGCTTGTTTTCTAACAAGAGACAGAAAGGGTAAAGATCTAGTTTGGGGTCAGAGGAGGTGGGCCGGTAGGGTGACATCACCCCACTGCCCACACCTCAACAGTTAAACATTATTCATGTGTGTAGATACATGTCTACTTGACGCTGCTTTTGCTAGCAGATACATGAAACAGTGAAGTTACAATAACTCCTAGCTTGACCCCAGCATGCAACTGTCATCCTGTCTTTTCTTTTTTTTTTTTTTTTGTATGTACTCGTTACATGTCAGGCACATTAAAATTCACATTTAAATTTCAAATGAGTTAAATACACCATGGCTTTCAAATACATGACTGGTTTTTGTTCCTCTCATGTTATATTAATATTAATATCATGGAATCTTCCATACCCTTGCATTCCTTGCTGACTATCTGATAATTGGGTTGGGGAAGAGTAGCCGGGGTCATCTCCGTTTGGCTTTATCTCTGCGAGGGAGAGGGTGGCCAGTAATAGAAGGAAGGAGAGGCCATAAAGTGGTAACAAAAAAATTGAAAAGAAGATTGAATCTCTGACCAATTTGAAACATATCCCAGAGAATCCATAGAGAAAAAGATAAAGTGTGTCCATGAGTAAGTTAACTAAACAGGTTACCCACAGTGAGAGCAAATGGAGTTAGCCCATTGTCCATGTTTAATTTCCTATTAGTCCCTGGCGTTTACTACCATGTCTGAGTTGGGGCATCTATAAATTCAGTTAAATACAGTGCATTGTCTAAACCTATCACGGCTCCAATCAGTCACCCTGGGTGCTGATAAGGAGCCCCTTTTATTATTGAATCTACAATGGGGAGGCCCTGCAAGCTCTGAGATAAGGGACAGGTATTTCGTGGTTTTCTTTTTCTTTCTTTCTTTTTTTCTTAACTTATGGGGGCAAGGAAAGGCAGGTAGTGGGTGCCACTGCCCCTACCTCTCTGACATTTATTACTGCTTTCTGATTTGCTTTATGGGAGCAATGTGATTTTGTTTCTCTGTCTTCCTCTTGGTGGGTTTATTATGTTGCTCTTCAGTTTTCACTTAAAGTCCATGAACCACAGAGAAGACAGGCAGGCAGTTGGGTGCTGTTACCAAACAGAGCACCAGAAACACAGGAAAGAAAACCTAGACTTCTCAAGATTCTGGGACAATCAAGGGCCTCTTTAGAAAGTTCTATTCCTTCACCCTTAAATTCCAGCTGTTTTTTCTTGCAGGCTGGGCACCTCGGGATGAAACTCAGTGGTTTTTTTGTTTTTGTTTTTTTACTTTTCTGTTTGATAGTTGCATTAAAATGTTTGCCAAGGGTTCCTGTAAGAATTGAACTTCAGTGACCAGTTATTGTAGTGCTATCAGAAGGTCAGATCCATACACATCCCAAAGTCTTCCACACAGGCCACATATTTTTTTTTCCTTTCCCGTTGTTTCTATTACTGCTTTAAAGCTTGCACAATTACATGACACCATCCATCCTGTGACTAGGAGAACACAGGCACCCATGTTTTTCCCTTTGAGACATCATTGTTATTTCATCTCCTAACTTTATGTTTCCTAGAAAGATGTTAGCTCCCATTTCTAAGAGATCTGGGTCTTCCTGTCACTCTCAAAGACACCACTCAGGTGCTGGCTGCTGACCCCGTGTGAAGATCAGCAGACTCACCTACTGTACACGTGGTTTTTAATGCGATGATTGATAACTTGCAGACAGCCCATATGCCTAGCCCCTGCACACCCATGAGCATGCAGATCATGCTGCCTTCATTTGGTTTTATGAGTTTGTGCTTGCTCTTCCCCAGGCAGATGTTTTGTTGCAGCTGGCGTTTGCTTAGTAAATCAGTTCACACGATGCAGGTCTATTTCCCTGGCCAACAGCAGGAATGAGACGAGAAGGGATTGCCTTTATCAAGTTCCAGTTTAAGTGCTTCTTGCTTACTTTTCATCTGTTACCGAGGACTGAACCCAGGGCAAAGTGCTGGCTAAGCATAGGAGATGGGCTACACTGCACACCCAGTCCTTTGGATGCATTCATTGCATTGGCCTGCTTTTTCTTTTCTTTTTTTTTTTTTTGTGTGTATGTGTATATTTAGGTGTGTGCATGTATGTGCTTTGGTGTATGTGGGTGCACATGTATGTGTTGTATGTGCGAGGACAACCAGGGTGCAGTTCTCAGCACTTTCCACTTCTTGACACAGGGTTTCCCAGTTGCCTGGAACTTTGTCACATAGACTATGTTAGCTAGCTCCCCAGAATTTAGTAATCCTCCTGTCTCCACCTTGTGGCTAGGGTGACAGGCATGTGCCATGTATCATCACACCTGACATTTAATGTGAATTGTAGGGGTCTCATGTTGCTGAGGTCCCCAGACAGTACCACCTCCCTATCTGCATTGGCTAGGGGTTTCTGTTTGTTTCTCTCTTATGAAACCCAGAGGTGAGCTTACCTCAGGTGCAGCATCTTCTCCTACACACTGCCACTTGCTAATGAGCCAAATAATTCTTTGGTCCAGTCAAGGATGGCATTACAATAGATGCCAGAGATGTTTCTCCCCCACAAACATACTTCTGTGTGGTAGATGACAAATGATGCTATTGCCTTGCTGAGGCTGAAAAGTTAAGAATACTTTTCAGATCCTAGAACAACAGGTAAGGATGTTAGGTGTTGTAAGCCAAGGATAATCATGTAAAGATAGTAGTTATCAGGGATGACAGGCTATCAGCAACAGATTATCAGATGGAGACAGTGAGCCAGACGACCCCTGATGTCACACAATGCATTTCTCAAAGAAGGTTCCTGCAGTTTAATGATGATTTACCTTTCAGTTATAAATGTCCTCAGAAGCATACAGGGTTGTGAGGAAGCCAGGCTGGGACTGTGGGCAGGAGCAGGGGAAAGGATTGGATCTTTCTTTCCTCTTGGATGACTCAGGGCAGTGTGGCTCTCATCAAAGACCATTTACAGCCATATTGAAATTCATGGGTTTTTTTTTTTTCATTTGTTTTTGTTGTTATTTTGGGTTTTGGTTCTTTTGCATCCCCAATAGTGCCTTTGCTTTGTTGGGATTCATTCCTGAGTATTCCAGTTTGACTTCAAACTCTCTATCTAGCCAAGGGTTACCTTGAATAGCTGATTCTCCCATTCTCACTTGGGGAGTGCAGGGTTCCAGCTGTGTATAACTATACCTCCTATATGGAGTGCTGGATACTGAGGTCAAGACTTCCTGCTTGCTAGGCAAACTCTCTGAACTGCATCCTCAGCCCTTCATGATGTATGTGGCTGAAATAGCTATACTCATAGCAAACATCCACAAACTCGTGAGCATTAAGCTAGTGTCATGTACACCGAGCCAGTGATTTTGGAGAACTGTTGATTAAGTGGAATTAAGAAAGTGAATAGGATGTGAGCTCAGAAGGCATAGTAAGTAAAATAGGCAAGCTGGGCGAGAGGAGGCGTCATGGAGATCAGGTGGCACTGTTTCCTTTAAAGTAGTATGTTAGCACACTCATTGACTAAATAAGATTTTAAGAGATATCAGATATAAAATCTAGAAAACCGATGTAGTTTTCCTCACTGATGTAGCTGAAAACTAAGTTCAGCAATTCAAGTCCAAAGACAACGAACGCTGTGTGATGCTTGCCCCAGAGTTCATCTGTAGCGCTGAAACACGACAGGATGCTTTCTATCCACGGCTCCATGTGTCGCCTAGATGCAGTTTTGCAGTGTGGGATCACCAAGAATTTATTCCACCTGCATTTGCTTCATGTAGATAATAAGAACCACATCAGGGACTGCATTGAGTATTAGTTTAAAGATAAATTCATGCCCAGTGAACTCACATGCATTTTCTGTACCCTGTGCATGCAGAGGGTTCTTTCAGCATGGCAACACTGGAGCTCTTGTTTGGCTGGCTAGACAGTTCGCTGAATTGCAGTTTTGAAACCAAGTCAAAGCCATCATCTGTGAAAGAAATTCTTGAGACACTTCAGCGTGATCCCCGAATACCTTCTGCACTTTGCCCTGACTCACAACCATTGTGGAACAGGGAACATGGCTTCTGCCACCCACAGAGGTTTGGAGTTCACCTGGATCAGGCTGCAAATGATAAAGACTACCGTGGGACACAGGAAAGTGTATCAGCACCTGCTACCAATGTCCCTTAGCTTTGATGTTCTCATCTTGGTTTTCCTGTTTGAGAAGTACAGAGACACATCTGTATATAATTACTGGGGAACATCTTTTTCACAAACATGATACCTTTTCATTATCTTTCATACCAAAGTATTTATGAAAATAGAATAAGGGTAAAGCCTGGGGTCTGTGGGCAATTAGCCTCCCCTAGTCAATGTCACACATAAAGAATGTGTCACCAAGTGGCTGGTGACTCCACACACCCCTCCCTGATCACTGTAAAGTTACTGTGATGTTGGAAGCTGCACTGGGGGACCTCGATCTTCTTGCTGTTATCACAGGCAGAAGCTGTGATGGCATGTGTCGAATACTTCCCGTGCTTGAGGGCATAAAGGCTGTAAGCAGAATGTGTGAAGGCTAGGCTTGTGCAGGCGGGTTGTATGTTGTTAACAGCTGTGTAACCTTGGACCAGTCCATTTAGCTACTGCCATTACTTATTAATATACTACCAAGGTCTTATTTTTATTGAAAGTCTTTCAATAGACTTCAAGTTTTAAGGGTTTGAAGGGGACTGTGAGAAAAATAGAATTTTATAAAATGTGCTATAGAAAGCTTTGAAGATAACCAATAATGCTAATGAGCCACAGAGTAAAATATTTCTCTCCCCTCCCCTCCCTCCCCTCCCCTCCTCTCTTCTTCCCTCCGATCCTCTTTTCTCCCCTCCCCTTTCCTCCTTGTTTTCACTTCCTTTTATACCTCTCTTTCCCTCTTTTCCTTCTTCCTTCTTTATTTCCTTTCGTCTCTTTCCTTCCTTCCTACCACATTGTGTCTATATCCCCTTGTAAATCAAGGTAATAACATCTGACTCCTGCTGAATAAAATAATATTCCATCCTGTAAGCCAGGAAGAAATTCACACCAAAGCTATCAGAGAGACAAGGGCAGTGGGCAGTCAAGAGACCACAATGGAGGGATAATAATTTATACTAAGTATAAGATTCTCAACTCATCACTTCTTGCCCAGACTAAAGTTTATTGTTATTATTGATTCACCATAAAATTGTTTGTTTTGTCAGGACAAACAGCTAATAATGATCAGAACCTCCCCAGTTACTGTTTTAAATAATGTACCTTCTTGTGTAGCCACAGAGTTTTGGCCTAGTTTCCAGGGAGATTCCTTCCCAGGCTACTGTGGCCCTCCTGTGTGGATACTGGCCTGAACTATGCACATAGTACCCTCTCTAGTGAACCTAGGAAATCTCTGGAAATCCTTGGCGGGAGCCCCTGGAAGGCTCAGAGCAGCTGGCTGCCAACCAGATTTCCTTTACAGGGAGTCCCTTCCAACTAGCAGCCCATTGTGCAAGCAGAACCCTGGCCAGCTGCCGACCAGGGACTCTGTGCAAGCTGGGGGGTGGCTGGGAGCTGGGACTGACAGCCAGACTCCCACCCTTCAGCACATCTTTAACTACACCCTACACTCCAGGCAGGCCTCTGTGAGGCCCTGAATAATCCACAGTGCCAAGTCTCAGAGAAGAGCTGAGAGGAGTACACAGGCTGTCTGTCTTTCCTGGTAGGCTAAGGGAAGGATGGACAGAAGCCACATCAACCAGGGACATGTTTGCTTTCTGTGATTGACTTTGAAGCCAATCATTCCTTTTTGGCTCCCTTCTTTCTTTCTTACTTTTTCTTTCTTTTGGGGGATGGAGGAGGCAGAAAGGGGTCTCAACTATGTAGCTCTGGAATGTTCTACATAGGTCAGGCTGGCTTCAAACTCAAAGAGATCCATTTGCCTCTAAGTGTCAGGATGAAAGGCCCCACCACATCCAGCTGATTCATGACAAACATGTATTTGGAGAATTGAGTTGAATAAGATTTCTGGACAAAAAGGACATAATCCACAGTCCTGAGCTGAGAGAGAGAGAGAGAGAGAGAGAGAGAGAGAGAGAGAGAGAGAGAGAGCCTGCATAGGATGCTTTTTCCTTGTCTCTCTTCTCCCCCACAATCCAACCTCGGTTTCCCCTCCACCAACTCCAGATAAGCAGCAGGCCCGAGTCAGATTCCATTTCACCACCACACACTCTCTATGGTCATCTTTTAATATTTGAAAGGATCATTTGTTAACTGGAAATGGTCAATTTTTTTTCCTTTGGCTTTTGAAATATAATTTTCAATTTTTAATTTGATTCATTTAGATGAAATCATTAATCAGGGTTGAAACTGAGTTAATTTTCTGGAAAATAAATGAGGCTGTTAGAGTGAACATTATTAAGTGGCTCTTTGTGAGAAAGAGCTAATAGCTGGAAACAGGGGAGACTTGGCGAATTGGAGCGCTCAGGCAAAATCGAAAGGATTTTTTTTCCTTATTAAGTGAAATAATTCATTTTAAAAATTAAATTGGAGGATTTTCAGCATTAAGCATTATAAACATCCCATTAATTATATCAGAAATGGTAAATAGCAGTTTCGAAAAGTTCTAAGGAAAATTACAGTCTCTGAGAACATACACAGCAGATCTCTCTCTGTATGTATACATTAGGCATATGTAAGTATGTATATATGTGTATGCATATAATATAAATGTATATGTTATATGCATATATAATTTATGTGTGCACATAATACATATATAGATATACCTATATATACACAATTACATACATATATAAGTAATACATTTTTGTGTAGATGTGTATCATATGTACACACACACACATATATACATAATATATACACATACATATATACTAAATATAATACACACACACACATACACACATCCCTGCCATTGAAACACACACCTAGTTCAGAGTTCTCTTTCATATTATAGATGATAGGGCACATAATCTCTTGGGATTTTATTATCAATTGGAAGATCTAATGAACCAGTTTTTGTTTGAACCTACTTCACCTCTTCTGCCTCTTTCCCAGTTATTAAAGCCTTTGGCTGTGGCTGTGTCCTGGTGTCCAAGCCTGTGATTTTGTCTCCCTACCGCATTCCTCACAGTTGGCATCCCGTGCTTTCCCTTTCTGTTAATAGCTCACTAGTCCTGCTACCCTGGCTCTCAGTGGCTCCAGCACCCACGCTCACGGGTTTGTTCATCACCTCACTTGAAATCCTGCTGTTCAGAGCCCAAACAGTGTTTCCTCAGTTCCCCCTCTCTGCCTAATCCTTGTCTTTTAAGAGGTTTTTATGTCAGGACGGTAAGTCCTTGATGGCATGGCTCCCTTTCTCTACATACAGCATTTAATTTGCTGCTTTTCATCTACTAAGGCAGAAAGTAAGGCAAAGCACTGCCGCTTTTAGAGCGCCTTGGAGAATAGGCTCCACACCCAGGCCATATCACGCCCTTTTGTCCCCTTCATCTGAACCAGAGTCAGATATGAGCCCTCTGCCCCCCAAAAGACTTTTTACTTTCTCTCTCTGGGGTTCAGCATGGCTCTAAATGGTTGGGATCCTGAGATCTCAACCTTTCCTGTCAAAACAAAACAAAAAAAAACATATAGGTTTGGCAGGCACCTGGCCTTCTTAATCCCTGTCCCAGGGAGATTGCAGGACACTAGCAAATCCATCACCCCTTATAGCTGCTATTCCTTAGTCTCCTCACAAGCTGAGGTTTTCTGATGAGCCATGCTCCCCCTGTGCTTGTAGTTGAGAATCTTATATAAAAACCTCCCCAGTAATGCATCAAAAGAGGTTTGTTTTTACTTTTTTTATGTTATTGTTTTACCTCCATGTATGTCTATGTGCCATGTGTACACAGTGCCTGGAAAGGCCAGAAGAGGGCATTTGATTCCCTAGAACTGGAGTTACAGATGTCTGTGAGCCTCCATTTAGGTGCTAGAACTGAACCCAGGGCTTCTGCAAGAGCAATGAGTGCTCTCAATTGCTCAGCCCTCTCTCCAGCCCATGTATGTATGTATGCATGCATGCATGAATATATGTATGCATGCTCCATGTATGTATGTTGTCTCAGGGTAGTAATGGAGATGAATCCTATGTCTTTGTTCATGCTAGGCAAGTGGTTTCTTACCTCTAACATTGTTATTAGATTATTCATTAATATTCCTGTTAACTACTCTTATCAAAGTCTAGACATGTTGGGAACAAAACAGAAAATCCCCTGATTATTCAGCAGTTGTTGCCTTTATTGCAAACATGATAGATACCCAAGCAGCACTCCCCAATGCCCCAAATTGAATTAATCAACCTATCCCCCTCTGGTGCTCACAATCAGTTTAACACTAGGAATTGTATGGCCTTGGTCCTCATGATGCTGTGGCCAGATCAGTTTTGGTCCAAGTCATATAGTAGACAGATGCAAACATATGCCACTGATTGCAAAAAAATTGAATTTAGTGACTCTTTGGACTTGGAAGCCCGAGCTTCAATTCGCTTACTTCAGAATTGACTGCTTTGTGCTGGGTTTGACCATCTGTCCCACACAAGACCTGATCAACTCACACACACATACACACACACACACACACACACACACACACACACACACACACGGAACATTAATATTGGCTAGTGCTGCTAGCCCAAGTCAATGCAAATGTTGAATGTTCACAAGCAGAGATCTGTAAAGAGGTAGCTAGCATGTTCCCTTCCCTCTACTTATACATCTTCAAGTATCATAAAATCAAAGTGAGCTAGTAGAAGCAGCTCATGCCTTAATTTCAGCTCCCTCCTGGTAGGCTGGCTCCCCTGCCGGGTCAGTTCTGATCCCCTTTAAACATCTCTGCTTTTGTAGACGAAGACTTACATCCCATCTAGGATGCTGTGTGATGCCTGCCCCACACCCTGTTTCCCACATACACTGCAAGTGCTTGCATGAGCTCATTTGCAGAGAGTGGAGTTGGCAGTCTTATCAGGAGAAGAGAAAGGAGCCCTGAAGATGAAAGCTGGTGTGGTGACAGAAGTTTTTATTACTTTGGGCAGTAATGGAATGCAGGGTACACAGGGTAAAGTGACGGCCACCCAGACCATTTAGGGAGAACTAGAGCAGTAATCATGTTTTATGTTGTTCCCCATCTGCCTTTCTCTGTGAGCCAATTGACACCAGGGATGGGGCTTTTATTGGATGGAAGCAATTGAAGAGGCCTGGGCTGTGCTTCCTGGGTGCCGTGGGAACTGGTTTTGGGGCGCCCCAAGTCCAATTTCAGTTTATGAAATATAAGAGGCAATCCTTGTCTTTTCTACTACACTCCTAAAAACACCCAATTCAATGAATTTGGTGCCTGTTTTTGTTGTTGGAGCCTTACCACTTCTTTATACTCAAAGCAGACAGGTGTGTTGACTGTGTGTGAGGGGAGGGTGTGCCATCAATGTTCTGTGTAATCGTTTCCATAATCCAGCGCTGTAGAGAATACAATTGACTCTTGATCCCAAGGGCTTCCGAAGAGTTTGTGTGTACGATCAGCTTTGTTACAGAGCTGGGAGTTGAAGTGAACAGCTAGGAAAGGCTTGCGCTTTTTCAAGAGTTATGCTTGCTTAGACAGTCAATTAGGCCCTACTCCCAGGACCTATTCGTCTCCAGAAATGGAGAGAAGGTATGAAGAGGGGAAGCGATATTAGATGTCTGCTACAACTTACTGAGATATTACAGGAACTTTATAGTGTTTAAAGTTCTTTGAAACATACTTCCTGGATACAAACAGAGCAGGTCCGCCTTGTTGCCAATGTTACTCAGTGGGTTCCACGATGGTACAAGTAAACAGATCCAACTAGGATTGGTTGTGTCAGGAGAGAGCCCGGGGTACAGGTCATAGGTGCTTCTGTCATGTCGGAAGGCCCTATCATCTTGCTAGCTCACCGAGTCACTCAGATGAGGAGACCCAGGTGCTTTCAGACCAGTATATTTGATATTCAATAAAGCAATCCCAGGTAGTCATAGCAATGTTGAAAAACATAAATTTTGTTTTCTATCATTCAAAGGTATTTTAGCATGTGCTTACTTTTCATTATGTCTCCTTGAACATGGACAGCAAGCATTTGCCAGGAAAGAGCTTTCTCTTTTTATTTCCCATTTAGGAAATAGACTGCCTACTTATGCACAGGTCCTCACACGGCCTACCCTAGAGAGTCCCTTAAATTCATCTTCCAGACCCGTGTTCGTGTTCTACTCCCTGAGTGATAGACAGTTCTTATCTACCGTGATGGCACACAGGCTAGAAGGTGACAGGCCCCAGACGCCTTCACTGCCAAGGTGCTGACCTCTGAAGCTCCTCATAGTCTCCTCTACTGGCCGTTCCTCCGTTCATGTGTATTTCTTTTCAAGGAGTTCTACAGCACTCAGTGTTCCCTGTGGGCCAGGCACCCTGTCCTGCCTCTTATGACTTCCTGCGCTCACTCTACAGGAAAGGAGGCAGTGTCCCAGTGCTGTAAGAACCACACAGAAGGCAGGGAAGGACCAGAGCTGTGCTCTAGCTCTAACTATCCCGAGTGTGAGCAGCGGCACTGTGTCGTAACCTGAGTGCTAAGACTCCCGTCCACGGGGGTGGTAGCAGCGGAAGATCGCTTTGGAAAGCTGGGAGTGGAGGAAGATAGTTGGGGAAAATCTTCCCTGTGGGTTAGATGGCTGTGCAATAGGACTGATGAGACCAACACACATTGTGCAAACCTCAACATACCCCAGCTCCAAATTGTATTTAAATAGGTATAAATAGTATCTTGAAAAGTCATTATTTTCTAGAAATAGGGGAATTTCGAAAAGCAAAAGTGTGAAGTATGGGAAAGCATACTGTAATACAGATGTGAATTATTAGTAAGAATAAGTAGGAGAGTGTCAAGAGATGTAGCTACTCTTTTAGTTATCATGTACATGGATATATGTTTACATAATTACTATCTATTATTATATATATTATATCATTAATATAATTATAATATATCATACATATATATTTATTTTTATTTACATTATATATTTATTTAGACACTCATATATTATATATCATTAATGTATTTCATCATTATTCTATAGTGATATAATTATATACATGATATAATAATATGTTATCTATAATATATGTCATTAATATATAACATAAAATTATATATACTATATAATACATTATTGTAAATATAGATTATATCAATATTTTATATATTAATATACTATACAAAATAAAACAATATATTATAAAAGATATACATTTGTATATATTATATACAATAATATGTACTATATATGCATATATGATATAGAAGTTGAGAGAAAATAAGATTGATTGATAGATGAGAAATAGGTAGATGATGGATGGTAGATAAAGTAGACCCATCCATAGCTATATAGATGGATGGATGGATGGATGGATGGATGGATGGATGGATAGACAGACTGATAGACAGACACATGGTTAGATCTTTTCCTTTCACTTAACAAGCAAGCCGCATATATCCAAAATTGATGGAGCAAGGAGCCGAGCCCAGGTCTCATGAATGTGAAGCCAGGCTCTCCTCAGTCTGCTTTTTCAAACCACTTGGCAGAGATGTTCTCGTGGGTTTTGATATAAGATATTATTAAAAGTCCATGTGTGTGCACGGAATGAATCCTAAAATTATCACTGGGGATGTGTTCAGACTTATTTATGTTTCCCTGAGAATTCATATCCATCAACTCTATCAATTACTTCAAACTTTAGAAAACTGTCCAGACTTCACAAGAGAGCAGCGTCGAAGTGTAATTAGCTGGGTTTTCAGAGGACCGATTGGGATGCAGGTACTTAACAACAGTCAGTTGTTATCAGTAACCTAATCTTCCAAGCTGTGGTTGGCCAGTTGTTGAGTATGGTCCAAATAGAAAAGATGGGTTTAGGGTGTACATGTGGGTTGCAAAGTCAGGTTTTAATTGTCTTTTTTAATGTCCTTAAAACAAAGAGCCTGTATTTCCATTTAATTAAAACAGTAAAGTTGAGTTTCAGATATATGGAATTCACCACCAACTATCATTGATTTTGTTAATTTCTCTTCTGTTCTTTTTGCTTCTAACCTCCACCCCCACCCAGATAACTAACAATAAAGCACTATCCATTTTCATTAAAAAGCAGATCAACAATGAAGAAGACAGATCACAGTCTTGCATACGCTAGTGGAGAGGCGTGTGGCTGTTACTCATTTGCGCTGCTCAGTAGGTACAATGGCCACTGCTTTCCCCCACTGACTGGTTTCTTTCTGTCAGTGTGGCTGAACAGAAGCTGGTCACTGGTAAGGAGGGCTGTGTGTGCCTCTGATGTTGGAAGGGTTCCCTGCAACCCACACTGTCTCAGAGGTTGGTACCTGCTTCCATCTCCTCGCTGGTGTGCTGAGGAGCATCCTCAGTCTGTCCTAGAGATGCTACATGACAATGGGGGAAGTTGCTTAAGTGATCCATTAACTGAGAAACTGATTTCCTTCCAATCAACCTCTCTGACAAGATGGTAGCAATAATCTGAAACTGTGGTGATCCCAGGGCCATTAATACCATTTGAAAATATAGGTCGAGGGTGCTGGGTAAAAAGCATGACGAAGAGGAGTTTGACATATTTGATCGCAGATAAAGCTAAGATTTTGGAGTATGTAGGGGAAGAAGGAGAAATAGAGCAAACTATTAGCGGAGAAGTAGAACTGTAGAGGCAAAACTGTCAATGGCTGACAGGAGCTCCAAGACCACTGTATGTTCACTGCCACAAACTGTGGGTTTCCACTTCAGAGTCCACGCTTCCATTGACTTTCAGGACTGCAGGCCAGTGATGTTACAGCACCCCTGGTCATGACATTGCTCCATGCAATTCAGGTGGTGATGCTTGGTCACAGAACTGACCCACTGAGCCCATCCCATCATGTCAGGGGACATGGCATCGGCCTCTTCCCTGGGTTGTGGCCCTATACCAGGCACTTTACTCTGGGAAGTGGTGCTTGCCCACTTCAAAGAAGTAAAGATGTTTGCAGCCCTGTTAATGTGAAGTCATTATTCCAGTCCATAAGTTTACTCGCACATTTGCATAGGGTGATGTGGGCTTGTGAGTTTCTGTTTTATTCAGGGAGTTAGACTCCACTGCTGTCATTGATTTCAATGCCCAGTTTATCCCAGACTTATGTAATGGAAAGCACTTCTAGATGGCTTATTTACCTATTGATTGATTGATTGATTGATTGACATGCCTAGGTCATTTACACTTCACCTTCTTGCTTTTCTGTTACACGGAAGCGGGACTTGTTTATTTTAGGTGCTTCTAATCACAGGTATTTCTCCAAATACCTTATTTTCTTGTGGTGTGAGCTGACACTAACTGAGGTCCAGATGACATTTGGGTTTTTTCTATATTGTAACTAGCTCTCAAATCGCATACCATAAGGTATTCAGTAATTTGTTTCAGGTATGACTGTTCGAATCCACTCCTACAGGTTTAGGGCTCTGCTCCTCTGATGAGCAGTTTCACAGAGCCTTGGTCCTCTCTCTTGGTATGCCCCCACCACAATGTTTTCCAATTCAGAAGCTCCTTTAAACTCATTGGTTCACTGGCTGTCATGGATAACTCATGTCATAGACACTAGTGAATCAGTCATTGGTGATTAGCTCAGTCTTTGTCCCCTCTTCCTTCCAGGGACATCTGGAAGGTAAGAGCTGAGCATTCCAAAGTTCTCATAAAAGTTTTGTTTTTCAAGAAGCCAGAGCCCATTCTGAGGCTATCCATGGGCTCAGCAAGCTCACCTTATTGAAACGTTCAAGAGAGTCTGTCCATGTTCCTCACTTGCAAAGTTGCAAGGAGTGTTGAATCAGGAACCAGGGACAAAGACCATACATTATAACTTGACAATCTGTGTTAGTGTCACATCATGTTGTCCCCAAGCAATGGCCAGGTGTCAGTAAAGGAGTATGGTATGCATGCAGTGTGTGCTTGTGTGTTTGGAGACATCATGTGGAGGCAGGGTCTCTTGATGAATAGCTTGTTAATTCTAGCTGATGTTACTAGCCAGTTTGCCTTAAGGATCCTATATCTCCATTTCTCCCGAGTGCTTCATTATAGGTGACTACCAAACCTGCCTGCTCTTCACTTGGGTTCTGGAATCTAAATTCCAGGCCTTTAGCTTTCAGGAATGCAGCTCTTTATCCAGTAGGCTCTCTCCCCATCTCACGATATCTTCTCTATGTTAGTATAAAGGGTACTGGAAGTAAGAAAACAAAAGCAACATACTGGCCATATCTTCCCCAAGCAATCTGGGCTTATAAACCAAGTGGTAGTTAAGGTCCTATACTGATGGTTCTCAGTTATGCTCCAAGTGCAAGTTATGCGCTGACGTTAATTAATCACTTCCATATCAAAACCAACTGTACCCTAAAGCCTGAAATGGAGGTCATTAATACACTGAGGTCTCAGGAACAGAAAAAACATTAAAATTATAAGTATATATTCATACCGATGGCAGGCATGAATTAATTCATAACAATACATGTATGAACAGAAATGGTCCAGGTGGCGTTGTCTGTTATTGCTTTACGGGTAGGTCGGTACTTTCTGGTTTTGTGATATCAAGAAGGTATAGAAGAACCAGGAGCCCAAGGGGATGAGAGATGTAAGATGGAAGAATAAAATCATTTGCAAGCTTGTCAAAAACTCAAATAGCAATTTCCTTAAAAAAGCCCTAATGATCAGTGGCCATCAATCAAATTAAGCCATCAGATTGAAAACGAAAGTGAAACCACAGGTTTAATTCACATATTTATTGCTGTTGGTTCACAGTAATGATTGAGCATTAGCCAGGGGGAGCGTGTTAACATACCGTACCTATAAAGGCACAGAGAGCTTTCACATACCTATATATATATTGTGCTTTTTATATTGTTACTGATAAATAACATGGGAGTCCATCCAAATCCCAGCTCATGTAACTTCCAAAGGTGTGTGTTGTAAAATGAGAACGGAGGCTCAACATAACTGTATCAGTGAAGAGTTGTGCTTTGGAAGCAGGCACACCCTAGCAGCAGCATAGTGTGTGCACTGATACTCATTATCATGCATTATGTTCAGAGAGAACACTGTGCTTAGCCTGCATGCTATTCTCACCCAAAATGCTCATTGCTCTGTGTGTGTGCGTGTGTGTGTGTGTGTGTGTGTTATGTGTGTGCATGTGTGTGTATGTGTATATGTGTTGTGTGAGTATGTGTGTGGGAATGTTTATGGGTACATATATATGTATGTATGGGAGTGAGTGTGTACATGTGAATATATATTGTGTGTGCGTGTATGTGTGAATGTGTATGTGAGTGTGTGTATGTGTGTGCATGTGTACATGTGAGTGTGTGTGTATGTCCAAGTGAATGTGTGTATGTGTGTGGCACTGTGCATGTTTTCTGCTCCTCGGTGAATTCTTGGAAGATTATTTTTCTTTTGTTTCTTTCACCCACAGTTTATTTTAAAATGTGTATTGTATCTTTGAAACTCCAAAGCAGAAGGGGGAAGGGAGGCGAATCCTTCTCTTGTAAAAACAATTATTGTCCTTATTTTTTTATTTATTCATTTTTGGGTTAATTTAGTCTGGCTAAAATTACATACATATTCATGGTTCTTAATAAGAACGAGGCTTTACTCTTAGTTAGTTTCCATAAATCTGTTCTCATAAGCACTTGATCGACACCCACTCTAACTCTTGGAAGGAGATTTCAGACTATCCAGGAACGCTGCTCACAGATCTCTTATTTTGTTAACTCTTTCCCCCAACCTCTGAATGCTTCTCTACAAGACAATGTTAAATTACACCTTCTTTCCCCTTAAGTTTCAGGAGAGTGCAAGACAGGCTCTGTAGGAAGCTTTGGAAAATGTAAAGGGAAGGAAGAAACAACATCAGTATATTATAATCTCAAAAGGAAAAGAACAAAACTTACAGTTGACCACATATTGTAGTCAAAGTATAGACTGTTTATCTATTCCTAAATGCACTAAACTATTTTTAATGATTTATTTTATTATTTAATTAGAAGAGTGAGTGTGTCCTGTGTGAGTATGCAGGTGTCTGTGGAGGCCAGGGCTTCTCCTCTCCCTGGAACTAGAATCCTAGGCTCTAGCTTATGTCTGGAGCTACAAGAGTCCTGGGAAGTGAATGTGGGCCCTCTGTGAAAGCAGTACATGCTCTTATCTGTGAACCATATCTCTAGCTCCCAAGCAGAGTTTTAAAATTGTAATTCAAATCTGGCTCTAAGCATTGATTAGAAACAGCATTATAGACAGTGAAATACGTTATAATTCTTCTAAAATATGATGCTTCTCAAAATTCTCTAGCATACATGTCTACATCTGAATGGAGTACAGTTAGGACTCTCTTCAGTTTCCTGTGGATGCATGTGGGGTTTATAATGCTCAGATTATACTGAGGTACCAAGAATATGATATTGTTCATTAAACTCCCATTCATCACACAGGTGTGGTTGAAGAATAGATACGGAAGTTGTAAGCATGATAAATTGTCTTTTTAATATGATGGAGGTGCTAATTGAGGAAGGGTTTGAAAGCCTCACTTACTTAGGCAATCATCTTGTATAAATAGAAGTTGACAAAGATGTATGTTTTTACTTAGTAGGTGCTCCTTACATAGGAAGAACGCCCTCTGTCCTTTCTCTGCTGATGTGCATTAAGCTTCATTTAACATACAACATAGACTATTCTTTTTAAAAGTTTCAGTTATATACACATGGTAAACATTAACAGTCTAAGTTTCCAAATATGTCAAAAGATTTTTTTATTTTAATTTTATGTCATTCAGAATCTTAGAAAGCCTATTGCAGATGATCCAGGGAATCCCAGAGTGAAGTGAACAGCCTCTGGAAAAATGAAATAGTTGTATGGATTACAGTTCATGGAGGGGTGATTACTGTGGAGATACATCTTTGCACGTATTTCTGTTTTATCCACGAGAAATGGAATATTGTTACTGCTGGGATGTCTCTATAAAAGAAAATACCTTCCTAGATGTAAAGCTCCCTTCACATGCTTTGCATTGTCCCTTGAGCTGGCAGAACTTACAGGACATGGGCTCCATTTCTGTGCGAGGTATTCAATAGGGTGAAGAAATGACTTCGGATGCTAACGCATGACTGTTCACAAACATCCCCTGCAACAACGTTGGCTATAAATATCGCACCGTCATTTTGAAAGTATGTCTCCTCACAGATGGCTTTTCATCCTGTTATAATCTGTAGATAGATTTGTACTTATAAACCCACTCCCTGCCTGTTTGACTCCATGATTTCAAATACACTGTCTGTTTTGCAATAGTGTATTCAAAACCAAGACTGTTCCAATTCATTCCCTGCTAAATGGACGAGATTTCGTTCCACTTTAGTTTAAAAGAATTCAAACTCAGGGAGAAGTCTCCATTAGTGTAATTCTTTGTTAAAAGTTTTTATGCAGCTCTTTAGAGTATATTGCCAGCTTGCTAGATGGAACTGGACATGCATTTGAAAAGCTTATTCTGTATTCTTCATTTTACATTTTATCATATCTCACCTTTGAAAGCCAAAGTTTATAAGCACCAGGGATGCATGAATAATATCAAATAGTGTTTTATATATATATATATATATATATATATATATATATATATATATATGTGTGTGTGTGTGTGTGTGTGTGTGTGTGTGTGTGTGTGTTTAACCTGTGTTCCTGGCTACCACTTACATTATGTGCAACCCTTTGAACTTCTCTCATTTCAGGGTCACACACATGCCATTGGTAAATGAACAAACTCATTTTATTTGAATGGAAGATTAAATCTATTTCAGCCATTATTATCTTGGTTCTAATTTACAAGGGATTTTCTTTTTCTTTTTACTAGGTTGTTTGGCACCATGAGATCTGAGCATTTAATAGGATGCAGGCAACAGCTGATGCTAACACTCTCCCAGCACATGTCACTGTCCTGCAGCCACACCCTCATGGCCATACCCTCATGGTCATACCCTCACAGGCAAATACTTGGGGGCTATAAATCCCAACTGAACCTTCCCATTCTGTAATACCACAAACAGTGGGGTTTGGGCTTCCTTTCAGTTGATGTGCCAAATACCAAGACCAAAGGCAGTTTAGGAGAGGAATGCGTTATTGACTTCCAAATCTTGGTTGCTACCCTACATTGAGGGGAGTCAGAATAAGAACTCAAGCAGGGATTTGAAGCAGAAAGCATTGAGGATGCTATTTGCCAGCTTGCTCACTGAGGCTCATGATAAGTTAGCTTTTTATATATATACCAGGACCACAGGCCTAGGGATGACATTAACTACAGTCAGCTTGGCTCACCTACATCAGTTTAACCAAGACAGGATGCAAAATCTTTTAAAGACTCCAGCTAAGGAGATGTCTCAGGGATACAGCGCTCACTTTTCAAGAACAGGATCCTGACGTGGCCCCTGCACCCACACAAAAGCCGGTCATGATGATATGCATGATCAGTGATGGAGAAATGGGTTTTATTGATAGATAGATAGATAGATAGATAGATAGATAGATAGATAGATAGATAGATAGATAGATAAGATAGATCTGAAGAGCTCACAGGAACCAGCATGGCAGTCCAGCCAATCAGTGAGTTCTGCATTCACTGACAGTCACATCAAGAAAGACAACTAATATTGGTCTCTTGTCTCTCACATTTGCACACACATTTGTACATATACCAATAAGCATAGGTGCACACACATGTGAATTTATATGTATCACACACATGATGGAGTTAAAGAAGAGTAAAAAATTTTAAGTTATTTTTTGTGAATTATTTAAGATTTGGAATAATCTAAATAAATAAGTGTTTTCTAAAACAATATGTAGGTGTGTGTAAATCTGTTTTAGAAAGATCTAATTTGACTCCTCATACAGGAATCTTATACTTACATATAACTAAGTTAGACAAGGAGGAAATGAGCGAGAGTAAGAATAGCTTTTGTACCAGCTTCATTCATTCCCAAATGTGCAAGCTCTGAGCTTGCTCACTGTCTCCTTTAGGATGAGCTTAAATGCCTGAATAACTAAGGAACAGGGCCATCCAAAACTTACGAAAAAAAGGTAAAAATGTTACATTTTTTCTAGTCTTAAGTGTGGCGGCCCAGTGCTCTCTTGATCTGCCTTGTGGTTCTGTGGGTTCAATTTCACGGTCTTTCATTTCCAAGGCCAACAGGGATTCCAAGTGCTGAGAAGCCAGCCACAAAGGCCCTGTCGATGGAGCAGGGGCCTCATCCTGCCCAGCAGTGACCTTCATGATGGATTAGGATACCTCTGCTTCCCCGGATGCCTGGGCAAGGGGGCATCCCTTCTGGTTCTCCTCATGGCAGCAACGTTGAGGGTCTTAGAACAAGTCAATTTCTGAAATCTCCTCTTGAGCAGAAGCTGGTATCTCTGTTGTAGAGGCCTGAGTTACAGGGTTAAGAGAAGCTGTGGGGTGACCATTTCTTTCATGTTCATGTTTGTCTCCTGTATTTTGCTAATCAGTGCACAGACAGACAGACAGGCAGACACACACAGTCACACACACACACACACACACACACACACACACACACACACACACACGGCTGTACTGGTCCTGATGCTATGTGAAAATAGGATCCAGCTGTCCAGTGTGTTTCATGCTTTATTAAAACACTCAAGTCTTCAATGGTGTGATTGTGGCATTGTGTATGTGAAGGTTTTTGCACTGTGCCTTCATACCCTTGAACCTTCATGGGGCCTTTTGTTTCCCAATCTCCGTTCAATTTTTTCACTTCTCTTAAAACAAACATTCTTACTTTAAAAGTCAACTCCCATCCTTGTGTCACTGAAAGTCACATTTCCTGACCATGTCACTTCCTTCAGAGTTACTCTAGCCAGACCTTCTGTCCTACATACCCAATGATTCCCTAACCCAAAGGAAGTACCTTTAATTCCTGAAGTCCAATTCTTCAAAAAATAATTATTTTGATTATATGTATAATAAAAACAAATGCTAATTATACATATAATAAAAACAATTGTGTGTGTGGGTGTGGGTGTGTGTGTGTTCGCCTGCATGCATGTATGTGCACCACTTATGTGCCTAGTGCCTGCAGAGGCCAGCAGAGGTAATCAGAGCTGCCAGAATTAGACTTAAGGATGGTTATGAGCTGACATGTGGGTGCTGGTAACTAAACATGGAGTCAGTGCTCTAAACCCCTCTCCATCTCCATAGCCACAAAACTCCAGTTCCACTTCCTCAGAGAACTGCCTGGAAGGCCCAAAGCATGGTTTTTCTGTTCTGAGAGTTCACTTCTTGTAATGCAGAAAGGGCCAGCAGAACATGAGTTTGCCACCAGCTCTCCTTGACCACTCCGTAAAGCCTAGTGACAGTGGACTGCTGAGCCACCAAGAACTGACATGCCATTCCAGCATGCTTCTCTGAGTAGACTCACATTCCTTTACAAGATGCAAACATTGAATAAACGTGGTGGATGAATTGAAGAAAATCTTTGCCATTATTCTCTATGATTGCCCATGGGAACTTCTGCAGTGAGTCTCTTTCATGAGGGCTTGTTTGGACCAAAACATGCCAACAATTTTAACTGACAGGTGCTAGGACAGGGTCTGGATGGTTAAACTTATAACCTTGTTAGAAATGAGTTCTAATAAAAAACGCTTCTTCCATTAACGTGGGACTAAGCGCCGACTCAGTAAGATTTTAAAATTAGAGTTTTGTGTTGTAGTCTATAGGACAGCTTGAGCAACTGGGTCATTCAATTTGCACTTCTACATAATGAGGGCATAAGTGAAATTCAAGGATAATTTCTAATAATTTCTAAATCACTACCAACATATAATATGATTAGTTTAAGCCACCAGTTGTCACACTTGGCTTCCATCAGGGAAATTCCAGCAGTTGGCTTCTTCTAACTCCATGGACATCAAAAAGTCATAACTGACAACCTAGCAGCCCGAGGCTTAACTTCAGCTGGAAATCTATGAGCAATTACATACTGATGGTTTTACATAAAGGCTCAGAATGGTAGGATCTTTTGATTATGGGAACTTTGAGGCAAGCACGCCCACGTGGGGCCTGCCCCATCCACAAGGAGTAACTGATCTGCACCGTGTACTTTCTACAGGGCACACTCTTTCTCTCCACTGCAGTGTGTGCCTCTTTTTATTTTTTTCTAACAGTCCATTTTACTGACACCGTGAAGGTCATTCCCCAGGTGTTTAGATTTATAATTCTTGATATAAATGTCAATATAAACTTACACATGGTGAGTTCTCTTTTCAAAGGAAATACTCTGCACATGAATGGTTCTCAAGGCTTAGTGGATCAGGCCATGGAATTAATAGAACAGACATAAAAATAAGCAATATTGTACTGATTGAAAACGTTTGTTCATGCGTCATCTGTATCTGCATGTCTGTGTGTGTACAGTAGTTGCCTTCACTGTGTGTGTGATGTGTATCTCTGTGTGTATAGTAGCCCCTCTGACTTGATCTCCAGAATGGAAAACATGTATGAAATCTGTCCTATTCCATTCCATGTACCACAAAGATAAAGGTTGCTTTTCATCAGCTGCAGTTATCCAGAGATGATAGTATGTTCCACTGGGGTGAGAAAGCAGTAAATGGGAAATTCTGAAAGTATATTTTAAAGATTATCCATTGAGATGTGCATGGTGGAGTCTCAGGTTGTTTTCTTCCCTCTGCCCCAAGTGTGGAGTTTCCCTTTCCCAACATGTCTCCGATGTCTACCACCAAGCTGTCAGTCACTCGGCAGCTGACTAAGGCCTTGGCTGGAGGCCTGCACATGTACACCATGGTGGTCTCGGGCTGCCATTTTTTGTAATAATAGAGCTAAGTCGGAAGAGGCTGAAGGCGTGGTGATGCCTTAGTCCATGTGCCGCTTGCTTCTGTGAACAGTGAAGGCTCTTGATTTAAGCAGAGGTAAAGCTTGACCAAAATGTGAAGGTGACCAAGATCTGTGGTAAGATGGAACCTGTCATCCAGGCTCTCGTAAGGAAGAAGAACTACGATATTGTGCGTGTTTTCTCTCACCTCAACCAAAGAGTAGAGCCACAGTGTGTAATGAGAGCTCAGCCAAAATGGAAAGGTTCACAGATTCCTCTGTGTGTGTGTGTGCATGTCATGTGTGTGAGTGCATGTGTGCGTGTGCCTGTGTGGGTGCGTATGTGTGTGAGTGCGTGCATGCATGTGTGTGTGTGAGCATGTTCGTGCACGTGTGTGTGTGTGTGTTTTGGTGGGGATATAGTTCATATAGAGTTCAATGCTGTGTGTGCTGTCAACATTTACCAAGTATGCTGCCCATAGTCAACGGGTCTGTGCACACATATACCGGAGCTTCTGGATAACTATACATGATGAGATGCAACCTTGATCTTCCTGGTATATGTAATGAAATAGGTCAGACTTCACACATGCTTTTCATTCTGGGGATTAGGTGCTGTTTAGTTCAGTGACAGAGTTCTCCCAGCCCATGTGGCTTTCAAAATACCCACTATTTGGTCCTCTTCTGCTCAGTGTTACCCAGTCCACATGTCTTATTCTTAGCTGAACCCAGATGTGGTGGCCAACCCGAGGCTGTCTGTAATCTCCCCGTGTCAGCCTCCCCTCCACGAGCAGTGGACATTGATCTTTTCCTAATGCAGCAATAAGCTGCAAGCATTTTTTAAATGGGTATTTTATTTGCTCTATTATCGGTGAGAACAAAGGGAGATGCATTTGGCCAAGGTCAGTGGGAGAGGCAGCAAGACCCACGCCAGAGAGCCTTCTGCTGTCGGCTCTGCTAACGCTGCCATTTGGCTCCGGTCTCCACTGACTGAGGATCCAAAGTATGTTACATTTCCAGCTGCCCAGCCACTTGTCAGACTCCAAATCTGTGGTCACTTCCATCTTCTTAAGTATTTCATTCATAGACTCTTGGAACTGGAAGACAGCTTACCACGTGGTCAGATTCATTCATCTGCTTCCAGGCAGGAAGGCAGTAAAAGTGTCTTGGGAAGAGAATTTTTTTTCTTTCATTTGTCAAATTCCCCAAGTCCAGGGACGTATGGTCTTCCCTGTTTCACATTCAGTATTTAAATAAAGCTCTGAATAGAATTCTCACATGTTGGTCCTTCTTAGAATCTGACTGGCCTCCCCTTTGCCATCAGCTGTGTGTTTCTTTGTACAGAGTCTGGGAAGAATGCTGAAATAGTGAAATGCGGCATTCTGTTTTCCAGCCAGCTCTTGTGTGTGTGTGTGTGTGTGTGTGTGTGTGTGTATGTGTGTGTATGTGTGTGTGTGTGTGTGGTGTTTCACTGTGTTTTGTGACCCTCATGTTTTTATATCTTTCAAAGTATAATATACCAGCACACTAAGAAAATCAGCAAGCAGGACTTACAGAAAGAATCACCAAGAGATTCATTTATTTCATGTGCGCACTCTAGACAGAGAAATAGAAATAGAGCATTCAAGCAGACAGAAACACCTGATTAATAAATGATACATAAATGCATTTGTTCATCTCTTTTTGTCTTCTTTCATGCTAATTGTTTGAGGTACATAGCAAGTTCACTGATGTGAATATACAGCTAAAACATACCACAAAATCATTTGGCCGTATTTTTGATCCTTTGATCCAGTTTCAAATAGTGTGTGGAATTCAGCTGAATATGCATAGCAATAGAATGTGCTAAAGTCTGTGTTTGGGCCAGGGCATGTTTCTGATGTACACAGGAAAGCTGTTGACCCATAGGATAGACTAAGAAAAGCTGGCTTGGAAAACCACAGAGATTTTCATGGGAAATTCTACCTCTCCCTGCATACAGGAATGACAGCTGGGACTTTGACTCCCAACATCCAGCCTTGAGCTGCCTCATGAGCAGACAGGCCTGTTTGCTGTCCTTGGCTCTCCTTAGAATTGAAAGTCTGCTGGCCACCTTGTGGGTACTTTGAGGAAAGGTCTCTGGTGACAAGTACCCATAGAACATCTGTCAAGAAATTCCCTGCTTGATGCAAAACATGGGGACTCAGGGCATTTATCCTCTGCACACAGCAAGGGTTTTTTTCTAGCCCCTGCCCCCACTCTGCTTAAATATAGGCTACTTCTAAATTCCTGTAGAAGCATTTGAAGACCATTTTTCCATTCTCCCATTCCCTCCTCCCTCCTCCCCACCTGCCACCTTCCTTCCTCTTCTTTCCCCTTCCTCTCTCTTTCCCCCTCCTCTTCCACTCCCCCCCCTTTATTTTTTCAATTTCTTAGACTTGGTTTGAACTTGCAATTTTACTGCCTAAAGCTCCCAGATGCTGAGAACTCAGACATGATCCGCGAAGCCCAGCCTAAATATTCACCTCCAAGAATATTCAGTCCTGATCTGGTAACCTACAGTAGAGCATCTCCTTGGCTCCATCTGATGGTTTCTTGGTTACTTCCATTTTATTCTGCTGAAGCCCTAACTATGGCATCTTTGAACTCTGTTTCCGTCATCCTCTCTACGACAGAATGACTGTGATTCTCAACCCACCAACTTGTTAGCCATCTTGACTTCTTATTTAGTTTATGTTCGCATGATATTGCCATCTGACTAAACCTCATCTGGGCTGTTGTTGACAGCGAGTTTTCCCATAGGGTCTGTGAATGTGTCAGACTACTGTTGTGTTAAACTTCTTGCTGCCGATGTCACAAGAGACTAGAAATGCCACAAGAAACCTGCCGCTTTGTATGACGCTTGGACATGTAGATGTTAAAATTATACCTACATTTAATTGCAATTAAAATGATAATTTTCTATATGCTTTATGTATTGGGTATAGTTTTCACTAAACACAGCCTGAGAATATAAACAAACCATTTCTTGGTATATTTTGTGGTATGCTTTACTCTGTTACTTGTTGGTATGTTGGTTTGTTTGTTTGGTTGCTTGCTTGCTTAATAGGGAGGGATACATATAGACCGAGCTAGCCTTGAATTTACTATAGGATGGTTACAAGCTTCTGATCCTCTTGTCTGCTCCTCCAGACTGCTGAGATTAAAGCTCTGTTTCACTCTTGGTTTGTTTGGTGTAGGGAGTTAAGCCTGGGACTTTATGCTTGTTCAGGAAGCAACAGGCAGAATGAAGTACACCCTCAACTTCCAGATTTGTTTTGGATGTTACAGTAAAATGAAATGTTTAAGATTTTTAAGACAAAAAAAAAAAGGGAGATGTGGGGGAGGTGGCTTACTGTGCAAGAACATTTACTGTGTATTCATGAGGACCTGAGTTCAGATGTCTAGGACAGACATAAAAAGCCAGGTGTAGCATGGGGCCCCCTGCTTCCAATTCTAGCACTTTGGAGGTAGAGGCAGGAGGATCACTCTGAGTTTGAGGCCAGTTTGTTCTGTGGAATGAATTTCAGACTATCCCAAGCCACATAATAAGAGCCAAGTGGAGAGAAGGTCGGCGTGGTTGGCATGGTCGTTGTGAGTTCACCTGAACCAACAGTATGCCTGGAGCAAAGGCAAGGGTCTCGGAGGATGGGGAATACCAGCCAAGCTCCTGTTTCAGTAAGAGACCCCGTACCAACGGAATAAAGCACAGAGTGACAATAGCACTCTGGAATGTTCCATGGCCTGCAAGCATAGGCACCCCCATGTATGTGCACAGAGCACAAACTACACACACACACACACACATACACACACACACAAGCAAACCCAGAAAAAAAGGGAATATTTTCTTTTCTTTTTTAAAGACAGCGCCTATGTTTAGCACACACAGGCCAAGCGTGCACGCCCCTGATGGGAAGGGAAGAAATGGTGCCTTTTGAATGAGAGATTTCTTTAATTACACCAAGGAGTTAATAATGGTAGGCGTCGTATATTTAATGCCATGCTCTGGATGTCCCTCTCCCTTCTTGCCTTTTATTCCCCCTTCCCCCTCACAGAAACCTCAGCCTGAGCAGAAATAAAAGGTTCAAGGCTTGTCAGCATTAGTTTATAGACAGCTGTTTAAAAATAATGAGATATTGGGTATTGTGAGGCTCAGGGCTGTCTTGCCAGACTCATTCATTTCCATTCACCTTTTGTCAGGATTGCAGACAGAAGACATTCAATTAAAACGTGTCACCTGTTGCAGATGACCTGATTGGTACTTGTGTGTGTCATAGATCTGGCCTCCATACTGCTACGGAAGCATGGTCTCTGCTAAACACTTTGTGGAGAGTGGCTTCAAATGATTGCCATTCCCTCTTGGGCTCCAATCCAGGTCTTGCAAGTTCTGTGCAAGGGCTCTGGAGCCAAGCAAGAGCTGTGGGTTGCACCTCTGGGAGCTGGGAGTCAAGGAGCTTTTTGGGATTTTTGTGCTATGTGCATTAATCCACGTGTGCAATTTGGATGTACGTAGAAGCTAATGTGACTTCCAGTGTGAGCTTTCCATGTTAATCACCCAGATGGCTGTCAGGGGCCCTAAGAGAAAGGACTGATTGTTTGTTTATCTAGAAGACAAGACACTTTAATGTGAGTTCTATCTTAATATCTCATTTAGAGACTAAAGTCTCTCTGCTTCTCTTTCTCTTTCTTTCTGTCTATCTCTGTCTGCCTGTCTCTCTTTCTGTCATTCTGTCTCTGCCTGTCTCTCTGTGTGTTTCTCTTTCTCTCTCTGTTTCTCCTACTTTCTCTGTCTCTCTCTGTCTCTGTTTCTCTCTGTCTCTATCTCTCTGTCTCTGTCTCTCTATCTCTCTATCTCTCCCCCAAGCCCCTACCTTCCAATCCCTTTGTGATCTTTCTTACATTTTCACACGTCACAGAATGTCAATGCACAGATGGAGCAGTTTCCAAAACTTGGGTTTTGTGGACCAGATATTCCAGTCAAAGTAACTGAAATCATTAGCCACCACTCAGTGGGGCAAGGGCCATTGGTGGTGCCTGTTAGGACTGTGAACGTTGGCTGCAGTCCCCCTTTGCTTCTGTGCTCTGGCACAGCCAGGCCTGTCTAACGGGCAGGGCAGTGTCCTTTCAACGAGGAAGGAGGAGCACACAGAGTTTATAACCTGCCTTGCTTCAGACGAAAGGAATAGAAAATAAATCTTTTTAATTTAATTTAAAAAAAAATCATCACTGGGTTTGTTCCCAGCCATGGGCTCAGGCACCTGATGGAGTCATAGACTCAGAGTCACTTGGGCTGAGATTGAATGGGGGAAGTCATGTGCCTACTGTTGGCCCTGTTCTGCCTCTTAACTACGCCTGGTCAGGGTGGAGATATTGTTTACTTCAGTAATTTACTTTTAATTTTCTGGCATAGGCATTCTCTCCTACTCTCACCCTCACTCTGTCTCTGACACATTATGGCTGTCCCATTGGTAAAATGGGACAAAATTAGCAACTGTCTCATGGGGTTGCTTTGAGGGTATGTGTGCTAATCCATATAGAATTCGGCTCACCCTGAATGTATAGCGTGTAACAGTCTCAGGAACTTTAGTTTCTTCCATGATATGTCAGGCATGGACTGGCTCCTACAGAGGAAATCAGTACCAGGAGGCTGTCTGTTAAAATGCGAAGAAAGGAACTCAATCTCAAAGCCACATTTAACAATATTCCTGTCTACTTTGAGAGGGGTTACAAAAAATATCCGGAGGTTGGTTTGTCACCTTGTCTTCGATGGTCCAAAAGCATTTAATATGGCTAGGTTTTCCCTGAAGCATCTGCGTGCACATACAAATAATTTCCACTCACCCCCACCTGCTGGGAGACCTATAAATACGCATAGCTGCCCAGATTTTGTCCCAAAGGAGAACCCAACAGAAGCTGCCATAGAAATCCCCAGCACTTGTCTTGCTGCAGCTCCTACAAGAGAAGGTCCTCTGTGCCAGGTCCTCTGTGATGCTCCCCTCAACAGTCTCCACCAGAGACTCGGTTAGGGTCTCATGCTCTCTTCATACAGGGATGGAGGGAGGCACTAGTAGGCAGCAAAGTAACAGGGTAGTGTGCAGTAGCACACATTAACAGGGTAGCTCATGGTAGCTCACAACAACAGTGTAGCAGACAGGAGAGGTGAGGGTCCGTGCTATCATAAGTTTGGCTTTCCCATGCCTCCCACTCCCCCGACCCGACCCCAACCCTGACCCCGGACTCTACTGAGGTCTATTCTGGATGACATTTACCAAGCACCACTGATTGTTTAATACTCAAGTGATCATTTCAAAACTGTATTATTTGTTTCTTTCTTAAGTATTCCGAGGATCTTACCCTTAACATCTTTCAGTAAAGTTTTGCTTTGGAACAATGTAATAAATGCCTTATTTTTAAATTGGGAGAGCAGGTGAGGTATTCTTAATAATTCCCTGAAGAGAAAGAATATGTATGGAGTGCACCTGACTTGATGTGTCATAGGAGGGGAAGTGCTTTGACGTGGGCTGTGTAATGTTATGAACATTTGCATTTGGATATAACATGCTGGCTCAGCATGGGTCGAGCGAGACGACCTTGGCTTGACCCTTTGGCTTTGTTGGTTTGGTTTTTTTTTTTTTTTTCCTCTTCACAGCATTTTTTTTTTCCTCCCTGTCCTATTCCTGCTCTGTCCATTTTGTAAATTTGGACAGCATGTACAATTTGTGACTCCCTAGTGGTGTGTAGGCGGCACACACTGTACATGAAGAAGCCCCGTGAAAAATTCTGGTTAGGTAGGGAATGCCAATTATTAAAATCTTCTTATTTATTTATTTATTTTTTAAAAGATGGTGTTGGTCTGTGCTTGAGTGGACAACCCAGTTGCCTTCATTAACTTCTCACACATACTACATCCTGAGCACGTTATTATTTTTTTTAAAAAAACCACCCTCATGTATTAATTTTTTCAAAAGTATTGTACAAATGGCATCTAAGGAAAAATTGTTTATATAGATGTGTAAGACAAAGGTGTAGTTATTTTGGGTGTGTTGATGTTTGATTCTCATAAATCTGTCTCTCCCAATTACTGGTCATCAAATATGCTATTTATTTTTACTAGGGTTTTGAACCTTTTAAACACAATAGTTTAGGTTGTAATTATTAATTCTGCTCTTCATATTGGGTAAATTATAGCTGAACTCAAGGAAAACTTTGTCTACCTACCTATCTCTCTATCTATCTATTTATATTGAGATGGGACCCAGTCTAAAAAGAAGAAAAAGAATCATGTTGTGATATTTTCTGTCACATGAATGAGCACATTGGTTGTCAATCATCTAAGGCAAAGGAGCTATTCTCATGTGTTCAGAAGTCTGTTTGGGTCTGGTTTAGCCTACATGCTGCTGTTTTCAAATATGTTTATATTATGGACCAGGTGAAAGGGGGCTGTGTCTCCTTGGTCAGATTTTGTTTCAGTGCAAAGAAATAAATTGAATGGCATGGCATAGTGCAGAGATATTTGCACCTATTGTTAGTTAGATTGTCCTTTAAACTTTCACTGAGAGTATAGCCAGATACAGAAAATCATTATGCTGACAGGCACTGTCCCTCCAGGGGTGCATAAAAGGCACATTACCCCAGGTTTGGAAGCAAAGTTAAAAGGCTAACAGTAGATATATTTTATTTGGTCTGAAATATTTGAAAAATTTTTAATATTTGGCTGCTTTTGATTGGAAATGAATTTGCACATGAATACCTTATTATGATCTTCTAAAACACATTGACTTCAGAAAATTTTGCTATTAATTGTTATCCAAACTTGGCAGGAGCACTGCTCTGCATATTGGATCTCTGTCAGGTTTTACTATGGGATTATTAATCTAATGCTTTATGAGTATCAATATCTAGTCGTTTTCCCTACTGTCATATAAATAAAGATCACAAGTCGTAAAATAATTCTTTGTCCAATTGATTTTCATTTTAGAGAATAAAAAGTGAAATCCTCCTGTATTTGGAAAGCTCTTGACTATTTAGGACTGGGGTGGATATGTGGGTGGGATGTAAGGATGGATGGATGGATGGATGGCAGGGTGTATATACAAATAGATGGGTGGATGGCCATGTATCTACCTAGATGGGACAGAGGTGGGGAATGTTAGAGAGTCATTGGGAGCATGGATAGAAAGTCAGTCTTCAAAATTGAAAGAGAAATACCTGGTGATGGTCGTTATCTCACACTGTTGAGAGAGAGAGAGAGAGAGAGAGAGAGAGAGAGAGAGAGAGAGAGAGAGAGAGAACATGTTCACTAAATATTTTTGAGGATGCATTTTCTTTATAGATGCAGTCACTTTGGCTAAGAATGATCCCATATATATCCCCCCATGACCCCACCCAAGAGAACTGAATGACTTAATTCAGGCTCCAGCTGGAGGCAGTGCAGACATACTTAGTCAAAGCGCTAATTTCTTGTGTGTGGTGTACATGTGTGCACACTTTCTTGTGTATGTGTGTACCAATATGTGATTGTGTGTGTGGAGGCCAGGAGTCAATGTCCAGTGTCAGTCCTCAATCACTTTCCCCCTTAGTTTTCGAGCCAGAGTATCTTACTGACCCTGGAGCTCACTGGTTTGGGTCAGAGATCTGGCCACTGCGCGCCAGGATCTTCCTGTTTCTGCCGGTGGGCACTGGGAATACAGGCATGCCTTGCCACACTCAGTATTGCATGTGGGGTCTAGGAGTGAAAGTCAAGCTTAAGCAACAAGCATTTTAGGGGTTGAGCCATCACCCAAGCTCCCATATGTACTACTTGCTAGACAGACTTCATCTTCAGAAACTGAGCAGCATTGGGCTAGTGAGACCGTTCAGATAGTAAAGGTACTTGTTCCAAGCCAGACAACCTGAGATCCATCCCCAGGATCCACATCATGGAAGAAAATAACCAACTCCAGCAAGCTGCCTACTGCTCTCCATAAGTGCACACAAGCACTTATCCCCTTATAAGGCAAATAAATAAAGGTATAATAGATTTTTTAAAAAAAATCTACCAGTGATGTGTGAAATTATATTGGTAATATGAATCCTCTGATAAGCTCTAAGAGAATATTCAGGAGCCCATACACCAGATCTGAATGATCCAAGTGTCTTCTGCAGACTTGTGTTCTAACAATTTTAGAGATGACTAAAGTGCTCTCTCCTCTTTTACTTCATACTCTTTCCTTCTCTCCCTTCCCTCCTCTCCCCCTCTCCCTGCCTTGCCTTCTCTTGCTATATCTAGTAATAGCAGACTAAATGTTCTGCCCAGGTTGAAGTTAGCTGACAGACATCAAGGCTATAAGTAATATCAGTAATGTCCTGTAGGTCTCAGATGGATTAAAATGGAACCATGTAACATAAAGTGGAAAAATCTTGGCGAAAGGTTGCAAGATAAAATTATGAGAGAAGAGGGAGCTTAATAAATGGAGAAAGAAGAAGTGTCAGACTTTAGTAAATATTGATACAGTTATGCAAAGTGGATCCAACAGTTAGAGGAATGAAGCTAGAATTCTGTGAACATGAAATGCCTTGAAAACTATGACTAGAGTGGGGTGTGGCAGCTCACGCCTTTAGTCCCAGCACTCGGGAGGCAGAGGCAAGCAGATTTCTGAGTTCGAGGCCAGCCTGGTCTACAAAGTGAGTTCCAGGACAGCCAGAGCCATACAGAGAAACTCTGTCTCGAAAACAAAACAAAACAAAACAAACAAACAAACAAACAAAAAAAGAAAACTATAACTAAATATACAGGATGGGAGGATACAGAGCTGGGACTTTCTCACCTTCTGAATTCCCTACACTATTTGCATATCCCCACCCACTCTTGGTTCCCATTAGTGTCAACTTCTAAATAAGAATCTCTTGAGGAAATACACTGACAGGTTCATATGGACCAATACTGGATTACATCAATCCCATACTCCCCCAAGTCTGTAGGAACTCTGTCGAATTCAGTCCATGAGTGCAGCCAAGGAGGAATGTAGAGTTCTAGATGTTTCTGTTGACTGGGCCCCACACATGGAACTTTCATGAATGATAGAGGTGAGGGTACAGAATACCAATGCCTTTTATCTGAGAAGCCATGACACTAGCATAAAAGAAACCACTTCTTTGATTAATTTGCATGGAAGTGTGCCTTTGCCCTGATGTATATATAAATGGCAATGTTGATTGCTCTGTATAAAATGCCTTTAATATTTCATAGCCATGGGTAGCCATACTTTTCAAACACTGGCAATTTTGATACAGCCTCCATTTTTTTAAAGCCTTTTTTGTAATGTTTGTCCATTTTAAGTTCCACAGTCTACCTCCCTAGCACTCCTGTGAGATGCAGTTGATGTATTTGATTATTCTTTAGTAACTACCTTAACAGTAAGCCAGTGTCTGTCTCTGTCCACAGGGGTCCGTCTTGACAGAGTGCGTGGAGGTCGGCAGAAGTACAAGCGCAGAATAGATGCTGAGAACAGCCCATACCTGAACCCTCAGCTGGTGCAGCCAGCCAAAAAGCCATGTAAGTACAACAGATGTGCCCTGGCTTCCCAGACACAGAATCCTCCCAGTTGGCACTGTGTATCCTAGTGTTGGCATGCCCGTCCCTTATGAGTCCAAGGAAACTCCTCTCTGTTGGAGAGCATGAACTCTATTCTCAGGGATTGTCTATAAAGAGCAGTGTCAACCCAACTAATGATCTCTTTCATTTCTTTTAAAACCACCTATGATAATTCTCTACTCTCCCTGATTGTGTCTAGTCATTTTGAAGAAGCGTAAGCATGTTAATGCACAGCTTATATAGTGTGAATTTTACATTTACCGGTTGTCGTTATTTGCAGAGGTACATAAAAGGGACCATACTGTGATCATTAGTTCATTGGGGCTGTTAGTTTCAGATTTCACAAGAAAGTGACTTTTGTAGTTTTCCCTAACTAAATGAGTTTGGCTGCTCAACCTCCCAATGAAAATACATTAGGGGCCTCATTAATTTGAAACTATATAAGGTTAACACAGTAGCTAGCAATAGATTAGAAGGAGAATGGTCCCTACTAATAATGAGCATAGGTTGGTGGTTCCATCTCAGGTGCCCTTATGGGTGTTATAAATTGTTTTTAAAGAGCCTGTGATTTTATGATACCAGGTTGCAATTGGAAAGGATGGTTGGTGCATAGCTAGAATGCAAACCCCATTCTCTTTGTCATTAACTAAAAGGGGCTGGAGTGTAGATTGTGGCAATAAATGTATCCCATTTTCCGAGAAATCAGTTAATAGCTACAGTGCCGCCAAGCTAGTAATCTAGATGTTTATGCCTGGCATTCAGAAGAGTCCCTAAGACTTGCTTTGGTAGCAAAAAATACTTGCACATACTGGTTTTATTTTTCATAGAAGACACAAGCTACTCTTCCTTTTATCTCAGTTTGAGAGAAGGTAAGGCTGTTTTGATTTACCTTCAAGGAAAAAGGAAGGGTCCACTTCTAGTTCAAATTTTCCAGGAGGGGTCAGTGCTGTGCACCATCCATGGCAGCATCTGGGACTCTGTTAAATAAATAAAGCAGACCCTGAACTGTAAATGAAAGGACATTTTAACTGTGTTAAAGGCAAAGCAGCCCGTTTTACATAAAATGAAAGCGTAAGTGAACATATGGCATAGTTTCTTCTTGCCTTTCCAGAAAGCATTATGTTGATTATACTTTCAATTGTCCAATCTGGCATCTCCCCCTCAGCCCGAGCAGTAGTTTGGCATTCTGCAGATACAATCTAGGAGTGCATTAAGCAGATTTTGCACATTATAATTAAAAACTTTCTGATAATACAATAAAATGCAATAAACACTAATGCTTAATTGCATTAGAGGGTTAGTGTTTCTTGATTCAATAATGCCTACATTGCCCGTTTCTCATGTACCTGAAGCACACATTGACCAAAACCATTGATAATTTCCTCTACAGAAAGAGAAAGCAAGCGCCGGGCTATTTGTAAATCAACACAGTACAGGGACATCTATCGTTTCCTGTGTAAACCTGAAAAATTGGGAAGTGGCTTGTCAAGTACCTCTGAGAAGATTACAGCAATTGCAGGGCGCTCCATTCGTCTGAGATAAAGAGGGCTCCTAATGAATCGTTACTCATTATCTAAAGGCCGTTGTGTTAATTTTCCTTAGTCCATCCAATTAGTGTGTTTTCGTAACAAACATTTATAAAACTTAATTTTCAGATCCTGTCGGATAGGCGTCAGGAGACTCCACAGGCCTTAACGAGGAGGGAGCTGGGGAGATTTGTGCACCCCTGGCTGGTTGTTTGTGTACTACAAAGGCCCAAGACTGAAAATTGGGTTGTATTGATTCTAATTAGGGAAACATTAAATAAGACTTAGCCGGAAACAGTGCTGTTGGCTATTCTGTTTGCTGAAGAATGGGAATGCCCAGGCTTTGGCTGAATCAGTCTGACCTGCAAGTCAGAAAACCACGACTTGGCTAGAGCAGGCTGCATGCTTCCCCCAGGTGAAACAATAACATCTAGAATCAGGATTTCCTATGGTTACACACTGTGCCCTTGACTGATGCTTCCTCAGAGTCACAAAAATCAAAACTTCTCCCAGTGTAAGGAATACATGAAGTCCCTTCCATGACATACAAGACAAACAAGCACCCCTCCTTTCAAATTCTATACGCCAAAAAGAACATATATCGCCATTAGTTAGTTCTTCCCTAGAAAGTGTGCTATTTGGGACTATTTCTACCCAAATATGACCATTAATGTTAAAGACTACTATCTGAAATAACTGAAATTTCCATGTCCATATTAGTGCATTTTAAAATATATTTTTAGGGTTGCCCATATAAGACCCGAACAAAATCAAACTAGCCATCATTCTAGCCTAGAGTTGGTGGGGAGAGGTCTCAAGAGTTCTCCTACCCCTCTAAATTAAGGAACTCTTGACAGTTGATAGCTTTTGAGGAGCTTGGAAGAGTAAGATGAAAGAGCAAGGGTTGGATTAAATAATTAAATGGCTAAAATACATTATGTGAATTAATTTCAGAGAATCAATGGAATAATATTACACACACACACACACACACACACACACACACACACACACACACAATTTCAGGAAAATGCTAGATATGTCTTAGATAAGTCTCTTTGTTACTTCAGCGTAAGACCAAAGAATGCCAGGTATCATTTGAGGTTGAAGGAGTTAAAAACAGAGTGAACAAAAACGTGTAGCAAACATACTTGAGACTTTAGCTCTGTCCACAAAACTTGCCCCTTAGACTCCAAATTTTCTGGAAAGATATTACCTAGGACTCTTAAATATGTGAATTGATTTTTACCCATTTGTATCTCCTCATGTAGGAGAAAGAATCCCATCTAAAGCTACATCAAGAAATTGAAAATCAGACCAACGAGAAATATCATTCTGTTAGTCAGGCTTTACGGCCCCTCCATAAACCCACACATGCCCCTAAGCAGCAAAACACATCCGAAGAGACACTTCCCATTCGTCTCCAGTGTTGACTTTATGAAGATTTCAAAAGCATAGATCACAAATTTCAGACAGATAAATCTGAAGCAGAGAATGAACTGGGGACAAGAGATGAAAGTAGGAGATTAAAGAATAAGGTGCTCAGAGGAGAAAATGCTGTATCGTATAAGCAGGCTCGTTTTTATGGGCACAGATATTAGCTGTATTTGGAGGGTTGGCTTGCTACAAGGAGACTGGAGAAAGGAGGGCAGCTCCTATTTAATGCATCCCAAGGAGATAGAGTTATATAGTCAGTAATTCATCCTGGCAGAAGGGCTCTGACCTTTGGCTCTTCCTTAAAGGAATTAAAACAGTTAATGACTTTCGTGCCTATTAAGACTATGGGCGTTTGTGGATCTTTGCTTTCTGCATTGGACCATATTTCAATGCCTTCCCGTGGGCTTTTATTTTGAAGCTGTTGTGTGCTGTTTAGTCTGCTCCCCCAGACCCCACTTAAGAATCAGAGAGCAAACCCAAGAAACATCCTCACCTCTATTCCCCGTTTGCTATAAAAATGTTCACAGCAAGACCAGGTTTTCTTTCCCGAAAGCCAGGCAGAGAAATAAATGCTTTGTGTTGTGAACAGTGAGTTCTTTCTTGCTGTGAATTTCCCTAAACACTTCTCAAAGCACACAGGGTGTACCACGATGGAGTATGTGTGTTTGATGGTAGGATACCGCAATTATTTTTCAAAATATGAAATAGCTTAGAGTTTATAGAAGTGGGTGGTTGTGCTGGTGAGCATGGAGTGCTCTGCTCTGACCCCACAGATAACAAGATTGTCTCGCATTTGTTGGTGGCTGAACCAGAGAAGATCTATGCCATGCCTGACCCTACTGTCCCCGACAGTGACATCAAAGCCCTCACCACACTCTGTGACTTGGCTGATCGAGAGTTGGTGGTTATCATTGGATGGGCAAAACATATTCCAGGTGAGTTCTCTGGAAACCCCAAGGAAAGGCAAAGACTGCAGCTGACTCCAGGTTTGTATGTCGTACGGGGGGAAATTTTACATATTTCCTGTGAGATCATTTCTAACTCTCTGTTGTCTGCACTTAACTCTGCACCCGTTTTCTTAATTCCTCCACTTTTATATAGTGAAAAGCCTGATGTTTATAAACTGTCGTGGACTCTGCTTTCTGGCCATTCCCTATTTGAGGGCAGTATTTGCCACAGTGTAATAAAGAACATGAAATCAATAAAACCATTTCTTAGTTACAGTGATGATTTTTATTGTTTTCCTAAGGAAAAAAAATTCTACTTTTTTTTTTTTTTTACTTTAAAACTATTATTTTCAGCATTAGGCTATTGTATTCTTTTTTTTCTGAATATTTTATCTTGGTATTTACCATCTTCACTTTGCCCTTCTCTTTATGGTCACACATTTTAAATCAGTTTGCAATTAGATATTTATGATGAATTTATACACAAAATGAAATGCGAGATGAAGATGGCAGATTTTCTCATACGCTGACCCCAAGCCTATTGTTTTATTATCTTTCTTTCTTAATCCATCCTATAACAGCAAAAACATATTCCAGGCCATATCACAAAAGGAAACATTTTGAAAATGTTCACAATGTGTTTGAATTCATTTTCATTTCCTTTGGCTTTAGCTTTCAAATAGTTTGTAAAGAAGTTTCCAAGTGACAAGAGATGTTTTTCTGGTGCACACAGTTAGCTTATTTCTGTCTTCTTAAACTAGTTTGTCTTTATGCTTTGAATGCTACAGTAATTTCTTTAATCAAATTGATGGAAGTCCCTTTCCCAGCCCACACTGAAACCAATTTATTGGTCATGATACGCCAGCCATGTCGCTAACAGTCGTAACGAACTGTCAGGCGGTATCGCAGTGAAGCTAATTTGAAGTCATTAGGTGTGCAGCGTTCAGGCAACAATTTGTTACAGTGGTTAGGGACACAGCTGACATTTCTGAATAGCTTTGTTCAGGGCAGTTCTAGATGAGACCAAGCAAATTGTAAACTAATTTAAACATCGCTCTGTATTATACCGGCTACTTTGTCTTACACTGTGTGCTAATAAAGCTCTCCAAATTAAGTCAGAACTGGTTAAATAGGTAACTCGAATATATGCTTTGGCAAACACCCACACAAGAATAACAATATCTAGAAGAATACAGTTTGGCCCTGTGATATATGTGGGTTGGTCAACTTAGATTATAATCACACTTACATGGATTTTATAAGAAGGCATACAAAGGAAGGATTTAAAAGAACCAGATGGCTAGGTTTGATGATCCTAGCATTTGTGAAGCTGAGGCAGGAAGATGTTCCTTGACTGTAGAATGATAGCCTGCCACTGGGAAAAAGCCAGGTGACGCATCTGTCTGGACAGTAAATGAAAACCTCTCTGCTGTCGGTGACTGGGTTAAAGTAGAAACAAAAGTAACACCTTTTGAAAAAATGTCTGTAGTCACATTTTTAGATAATAAAGATAGATCATTAATGTGGTAGGCCATTGTTCCATATGTTTATGCCTTTATACGCATTTTTGCTATTTGAATATCTTCCTAATATAAATGGAATTATATTACTTTCCCCTCTCCCGTTTACTCCCCAGCCCTTCCCAACGATACTCCCTTGAAGTCTTCTCATGCTCCCCAACTCTCTAGTTGACAGCCTGTTTCTCTTTGATTATTATTGTTATATACACATATGTACATATGCACATACATATAATTATTCTAACCCACAGCTTCTCATCTTGGCACTACCAATACTTGGTACTAAACAATTCTGTTGCAGCTGGCTTTTCTGTGTATTATAGGATATTTGATAGCATCCTTATCATCTACCAAGCAGATGCCAGTAGCACCTCTAACAAACAAAAATGTCCTCAGACACTACCTTAAGATGCCAGGGGACACTTCACAACCAAGCTGCGCACTCCTCCCCTCCATTTGACTCACTCTCCAATTGAAGATATTTATTCTCCTCTATTCAAGGACAGAGAGATTTGAGGCAAAAAGAAATACAGGCTCTCACATGTGTTTACAGATGTTAACAGAATCTTCACAACATATTCAAGCCCAGTGTGACTCATAGCAATGGCACAATCAATACTAGACAGGTTGAGGTAGGACAAGTGCCACAGTTTGGGGTAGCCAGGGCTACACAGTGTATTTCAGATGAGTCTGTGTAAGCCTTTAAGACTATGTTTCAAAATAATAGCGTATTTAAGTTAAGATCCCCAGCACCCACACAAAACCAGGCATGGTGGCACATGTCTGTCATCCCTGTCCTTGGAGTGTGGAGACAGGAGGATCTTGGGAAATCGCTCACTAGCCAGTCTACCAGTGAGCTTCAGGTTCTGTGACAGACTTCTTCTTCAAAAATAAGGTGGAGAGTAATAGATGAAAATCCTTGGCATTGACCTCTGACCTCCATGCCCCCCTGTCACAAATATGCAACCAACAAACAGCAGTGTGTGATTCCTATCATCATGATGTCAGATTCCTACCATTTCAGTGAGCTCTGCTCAGGTCTCCCAAGTTAAGACATTTATTAAGGCAATATTTTGATACCATCTGGAATTGTCATGAGAAAGACCAGCCATTTAAAAAAAAAAAAAAGAAGAAGAAGAAGAAGAAGAAGAAGGCCAGGCAGTGGTGGCACACGCCTTTAATCCCAGCACTCAGGAGGTAGAGGCAGGCAGATTTCTGAGTTCGAGGCCAGCCTGGTCTACAAAGTGAGTTCCAGGACAGCCAGGGCTATAACAGAGAAATCCTGTCTCGAAGAACAGAAAGAAAGAAAGAAAGAAAGAAAGAAAGAAAGAAAGAAAGAAAGAAAGAAAGAAAGAAAGAAAGAAAGAAGAAAGCAACTGCTCCCATGGCCTGCGGTTTGGAAAGGTCAGAGGTGAATTTACAGTCCTGATTATGTGCCTAAGTGGAGATGGGGGCTTATAAAGAGGCATGCTGTAGTCTTGGACTGGGCAACTTTTGCGAAGGCAGTAACTTTAAATAACTGAGTAGTGCCATTTCCAGTGCTGGAAACAATGGATGTGTGCTTATGTGCTCTGTCATATGCTGGGGCTTGGAACTGGTGGGGGCTGACATTTATTTGCTCTCAGTAGCAATGAAGACGCAGTCACTGGCAAGATGCCTTAAGGCATCTCATTTTCCTAGTTCCCAGAGGGCATTTTAAACGATTACAAAAAGAACCTTAGCTTTTCAAAAGGAAATTCAAAAAACATCAATTCACTGAACCGTTTTCTTAAGTTTTTTTGTCTATTTGTTTTTGTTTGTTTGTTTTTTAATCAATATGCATGTCTTATGAATTTGGGAACATTGTGGGAAGCTCTGTTGTCAAAGCGTGCCTGAGTTCAAGGGCATCTGAGAACTACACATCGCCACGTGGAGCATGGGATGGGGGGGGGTGGGTGGGCAGAGGCAACCAGAGCATAAAGATTAGAGTCACATGTCTGCCTTGATAAAAATAAAATTATGCTCTCTAAAGGGAACCAGTCTTAATAGGTGAGTCTGAAGTCACATTACAGCCAGAAGCGAAGTGAAACTTCCCTCTGGTCTTAACTTTAGAATGTTTTATGTAACAGGATAAGAGTAAAGTGAACTTATACACATGCATGCACATGAATGAGTACACAGACATACACACATGGACACACACAACACATGCAGACACACATGGATACACACATAAACACATAGAACACGCACACTCATACACACATATATAGACATAAATACATACGAACAGTCACACACATGACTCAAGCCTTTGTGACCCACACTCTCTTCCCACACCCACAGGCCAGCTCCTTTCTGCAGTGCTGCAAATCCAGCTCCTTGAGCCTTCATGGAAAGTGAGAGATTCTACCAAAGAAAATATTAAACAAAAATACATAGGGGGTGAAGGGTTTTATCAGTAAATAGAATTAGTTGGTTTGCATTAATAAATCACATGGATGGGACATGAGCTGCTATGAAACACAGCCACATTATCTACAGGAGGAGAAAGAAAGAAAGAAAGAAAGAAAGAAAGAAAGAAAGAAAGAAAGAAAGAAAGAAAGAAAGAAAGAAAGAAAGAAAGAAAGAAAGAAAGAAAGAAAGAAAGAAAGAAAGAAAGAAAGAAAGAAAGAAAGAAAGAAAGAAAGAAAGAAAGAGAAAGAGGAGCACACGGGCCTCAGAAATGCTTGACTTTAGCTGGAGGAGTGTAAGGGCACAAGAACAGATGACGGTGCCCTAATAGCCCTTTTTAAGAATGACAGGCCCTGCCATTAGCATCCCTTTATACCCTTGGAAATTGCTCATGCCTTGCTTTTCTGCTTCCTATCTGCCTGGCTCTTTTTTATTTCTCTTTCAATTTCGTCCGCGCTCGGATAAGCGCGTGCTAACACAATATGATTGAGCTGTAAAATGGAACGCTGTCGCCTCTAATCTCCTTTATGTAGATATGGAGGTTCGGCACACTCCACTCCCTCTCCATTGTTGGCCTTTCTTAGAACAGGCTGCCGAGGAACGAGGAACGGAGGCTCCCACAGACAGCCGAGGAGCTTGGTTTCACAGGGTGTGATAAGGCAATTATCAGCCCAACAGGCAGATCTGGGATTGTTCTTTGTGGCTGATTAGGATATTATTATGTCCTGGAATTTCCTTAGCAAAATACAGCGTAGGCTTAGCAGGTGGCACTTAAAAAGCCGTAGCCCGTATTAGCTGACCCATATAAGTGGCTTGAGCATATTCATGCATCTTGTCGGCCGGCCTACTACTTTAAAGGAACAGAAAATGAATTTGACTAATGAAGTGGGTGGGTGTCATTTAAAAGAAAACGTGGCAGACTTTCGGGTCGTCCTGTTTCCATAAGTTAATTTAACCGATTTCATCTTGCGGCAGAGGGGCTCAAAGCCGAACCTCTCTGGGGTTGAGCCGTGCTCTCCAGCTGACCTGTGCGCCTTGCTCAGCTTCAGTATGGCTTGCTTGTAACAGAACACGTGGGTTATCTGTCATAAAGAAGGGCTTTGCTCAACGCTGGGAACACACCAGACACATTTTTTTCATTAAAAGATAAATTTATTTTTATTTATAAATGTGAACATGCGCCTGTATAAGTTAGGTGCCACGTGCACGCAGCTTCCACAGAGGCCAGAACCCCTGGACCAATTGTGTTTGGGAACTGCTCAGTATGGGTGCCAGTAGGCAACTAAACCTGCCCCCCCCCGCCCCCCGTGAGAGCAGCCAGTCTCCTTAGCCACGGAACTGCATACGGCCATCACGGTCTTAAAACAGTGTCTCATGAATGATGGCATCAGACAAAAATGGGAAGAACTCTACGCCTTTGCTTCAGCCAACGCAGGGCTACTAAAGGTCGAAGAGCAAGACACACTTGGAGTGCGAAGTGCGTTTCTTTGTGTAAAAAGTAGAAAGGACACTAGCCAGTATTTTCCATCTCTGCTAACTTTTTTTTTTTTTAAGATTTATTTATTATATTTATATGAGTACACTGTAGCTCTTTTCAGAGACACCAGAAGAGGGCGTCAGATCCCATTACAGATGGCTGTGAGCAACCATGTAGTTGCTGGGATTTGAACTCAGGACCTCTGGAAGAGCAGTCAGAGCTCTTAACCACTGAACCACCTCTCCAGGCCCTCTGCTAAATTTTAAATAAAAAATTCAATCAAAGTTGCTTACTCACAGGGCTTTGTAGAGTTTTCCTAGTTTCAATTGGTAGACTTTGATGTGATGACAAGAATATTCAAAGGAACAAGAACCAAACTCCATACTAAGACATATATGAGTGTGTGTGCACATGTCTTATATGTATATACACATATGTGTATGTATGTACACACACATATATTATATGTAATATATATGTATATATAATTTTTTGTAAAAAATTTATTTTTTTTAACAAAACAATCAAGGATGTTTGAACATTGGTCCCCAGTGGCACGGTTTAGAGATACAGTTATTTTATTGTTGAAGTAAATTTTCTGTAGAGTCCAATTTTTAAGATTATATTTAATGTTGTTGCCATATTTCCTCCTGGATATGGTTGATTATATTCCCCCACCCCATATCACACCCTTTGAAGACAGAGTCTCACTTAGCCCAGGCTGGTTTGGGTCTTACTCTGGGTCCCTGTTTGACCTCAAACTCCTAGCAATACTCCTGTGTCCTCCTCCTCCTCCATCCTCAATGTGCACGACCCAGACGCGAAACACGTGCAAAACCCCAGAGACAATGGCGGATGCAATGGCCCTAGGGTTAACTCTCATTTTTAATATACATAAAGTCTCTGTGTGGGAAGCATGGGATGCACTTTGACAGTTAAGAAGCAGGTGGTGGGTTGACTGAAGGTGACCTATGCAATGTGTAAGTCATAGTTATTTTGATTCTATATCAGTAAAACTTGACGAATGTTTCCTGGTTTCTTGGTTTAAAATGTGCCCAGCAGAAAACTTCAACTTGATTTTAGGGACCATTTGTTCTTCATCCCATAACTGAGTTTACATGTAGTTGTGTTTTGTATTCCTCTGTGAATGTGTTAAAGTAAATATCTGTGTCTTTTCCTAGTCATCTACTATGTGCTTATGTAACTCTGTTAGATAAGTGGATACAAGTTAAGTGTAGACCCAAAGCCCCGGTAGAGCATAGGGCTGAGTTACAAGGTCATCCAGTTAGTAAACATTTAGAGAACGTTTAACATCCCAGCTAGTTGTATCCCTTTTTACCTATTGGCTAAAGAGCTAATGAAAGTAAAATCAGAAACAAAGAGTTGTAGCTGACAATATTCTATAATTGCACTATTAAATATATTTTGAAAATCAAATGAAGAAAAATACACATGGAAATTATAAATCTCTATATAATTAATTTGTTTATCATCTAAATGTAAAATATTTACAAAGTATTTCTTGCATATGATCCTTTCAGTGCCTTAAATTCAAAAGACCCCCAAAGTTAGTATTCATAGAAGTCGTTCAACAAACTTCTGTTCTGATAAACAAGAGAACATTTCCTTAGCTAAGAGATCATTGTGTGGGCACTATTGTTCATTCCCAGATAGATAAGACCCATTACTGTCATCTATCTTAGGCAGCCTTTAATGACGGAAAGTTTTAGAACTGTAAAAGAGAATCAGGACCCATTAGGTAGAAATGAGTTGTGAAAGAAAGTTAACTGAGGTATCAACCAAGGGGTTCTCCACTTTCTGTAGCTGCCCTTCCTGAGAATGAAATGCAGACCAATGAAAATATCCCTAACAGATTCAAGGGACAAGCACAGCTCCTTACTGGGACCCACAGAGGATGGTCCTCTCTACCCTGTGCCTTGAGTATGACCTGTTACTGAGATGTCTATGAATTATAACATCTGTCTCTGAGAGCCAAGGGTAGTTCCAAGGCCCTGGAAGCTGACCAAGTGTGTAAGATCTGGAAAGCTTAAAAAATAACCAGACTTACAAGGTCCTTCCCTAAGATTATGTCATCAGTGAACCACTGCTCAGGGAGAGGTGCCTCTACGGTAGTTTCCTGCAAATTATGCAGGAGACTAGTCACCCACGTTCCCATAGGTACCCTGTCACTCACCTTCTTGGAAAGCAGCCATGCTCACCAATATATGATTAACACAGGTTGCCACTCACATTCTTAATAAACTTGTTGGCTCTCCAAGCTAGATATGAGTGGATTTTTTTAAATATATGATTAGTGCCCTAGGTGGGGTAAATAGACATGTCTTCATGTTTTCCCGTGAAGAGTCCCATAATATAATTGATGCTTTAACTAATAATTGGCAGAACCTAAGGTGAATCTGGGGAAGGAGCAATTGCGTCATCCTTGAGACGGGTCAGACAAACAGAACTGAGAATGAGTGGCCTGGACTGAGAATATCCATAGGACCAATCTACATACACCTTCCGTCTCCCATGTAGGATGGGATGGGTTGTCTTTTTGCTCAGTGGCAGTGGCGTGCCCCTTTGTGTGCGTGATAAGACATGGAATAGAGGTTGGGCCATGTGACCACGTGAGCACCCCTGTGGTCGTGGGACTGAGGAGAGTTGTCTTTGTCCACATTATATGGGAAGTCATACCTCTCTGGTGAATGAGGGCCACCATATCCCTATTGGGAAACTCCTGAAGCTAAAGAATAGATTGCCATCCCTGAAAGTAGAGTCAATGAGGCAAGGTCATAGGCAGGCCAGGCAAGGGCTTCATGGCCTTTTCTAGGATGGTGGATAAGACACTGAAGCTCAGCTGCTGTCCAGGAAGGATTTGCTCCCCTAAAAATGAGGGGAGTTATGTTCAGGAAAGGCATTAGGATGCCACCTTCTTTGTTGACTTCTAGTTGGGTAGGAAATTGTATGTGGGAGGGGAAGGGTAGGGTGGTATGGAGGTGATCACGTGCTAATTCTTACCTTGGTGAGATAGAAAGGAAAGAGAATATAAATTAGATTTGTATGAAAGCCCTTCCTGGCTTCCACAGACAATGAGGAGGGAAGAACTGACATCTGAGTGACTGAAGATAAGTCTCAGGTCTGTCAGTTGATACAGAAGTGTTGGGACAGGGACTCCTGCATTCAGCTTGAACATGAGAGCCATAGTAATGGCCGACACTGGAAACTATGGTAACCAGGGGATGCTCTACACCTGAGCTGAGTGGCTCAGGAAATACTTCTACACAGAAAAACAAAGCGTTTCACATCCTGGCCTGTGGGGCTGTGTGGCATAGCAGGAGAGAGCATGGAGTAGCTGGAAGGAGAAAACTGCAGTGTAGCTAGTGTCAGTGATTTGAAATCTCACCTAAGTAGGGTTAGCATTTAGAAACACCATCCATGGTTTATATATTCGCTTATACCCTTCACTCAGTTTGAATACAGCCCATAGATTACCTTATCAGACTCTTTTAAAAATACGTTCCTCCCATGAGTCAGCATGATGGCTCAGCATGTAAGGGCACTTGCCAAGAAGCCTGACAACCTGGGTTTGATCTTTGAAGGAGTACACAGTGAGAGGAAAGAACAACCTTCCGCTAATTGTCCTCTGTCCTACTCATGCACCAATTAAACAAATGTGAAAATCAATTATAGTTACCTCCCCTAGTTCATCATAAGGCTTAGGAAGCTAAGGAACCCAAGAGACTCAGGTAGGTGACTAAGGTAAAGGCTCAGAAGTCCTCTCCCTGATATTATGGAAGCAGTAAGCAATTAATGAGTTAGAAGAAACTCTTCAAAAGAGCTGCCTATAGATGGTGCAGGGATCTTTGGATGAATCTTTCATGAGTTGTCAGCCATGCTGAGGTGAGACTTTTAGGTGATGCACCCGTCTTTGTGCCACACTGTGTACGACTCTTCACTCACGATCCCGTAGATAAGCTCATAATCCAGTTACTGTACTGCATGAGTTACTTTCCCCACTGTTGTGAGAAATACTTCTCAAAAGCAATTTAAGGTAGGGAGGGTATATTTTAATGCACAGTTTGAGGGTGCAAGTCACAGCATTGGAGAAGGCATGGGGACGGGATCATGCGATAACCAATCTTATTGCATCTGTAGTGACAAAGCAGAGAGAATAATGTCCGCCCTCAGTGTGCTTTATGATTTTTATTTATTCCTGGACCCTAGTCTGTGGTACGATGCTACCTACATTTAGGTGGGTCTTCCCATAACAGTTAAGCCAATCTAAAAACTCAAAAAGCTCTCAGTGCCTCGAGGTGTGTCTCCTAGGTGATTCTAAACCATGTCAAGTTGACAGTCAATGTCAGCCACCAGAGACAATATCTAGACCTGATTGGAAGCATTTCTTTAGTATATTGGTGGTGCCTATCTGAAGTGAATAGATTTTTCCCCATATCTCCCCGAGGAAAAGCCATGAAGCAGGCCCATTGCAGGTCTCTGCCTCCAGACTAAGCTTTCTCTGCTCATGTGCACTCTATTCTGCTTTACTGTGTTCAGTCACTCCATGTTTCCAAATACTTTTGCCTTTCATATACAGCTATGCTATTGTCTACTCATAAAATGATTGCAATCTTACAGCACATTATGAAATCACAACTTCATAGTAAATCCCCAAATACATTTAAAGTGTTTACATGTCAACTTTGTACATAGTAACATGTTCAGTAGTATAGAAAATTTAAAAGAGGCAAGTATCAAAGTACCTACCCCAACCCAAACATTTATGTCTATATAAACACATATGTTTTATATAAAAATACATAAACGTATCTGATATGATGAATATCATGATTCTCTTCTTGATTTATATCATTATCCGTTTCCTATCTGAATTCTTCACAGGTATTCTTTTGGATGGGCTTAAGGTTTAGACGTAAGACGATTCTATCTGTGTATAATTTTGTTTAATTTTTAGTGACAGCTTCACTGTGTAGTTCAGAGTGGCCTTGAGTCTGAGGTCCTGATGCTTGAGCTGGATTTCAGGCCTACATGGTACTCGGCCACTTGTAAAGCACTTTCACGGGCCTGTTATGTGCACAGTTACGTGCACAGCACTCCTGCTGCTTAGCTCTTTGATCCTCTTTAGAGATGAGCATGCTTGAGAGCTAGGATCTTAGACTTTCCCTGGGGATGGGGTGGGTTAGTCAATGCCCCTGGTGTATTCCCTGTGTCTTTTTGCCCCATTCTCTATCTGTGTCATACC
>NW_028227256.1:185999259-186381759 GCF_978045245.1 Mus caroli
TCTTCCCAAGTATATATGTATGTTCATGTATACACATGTGGTGGGAGGCCAGAAGATGAACTCGGGTGTCACAACTCAGGTACCATGTAACTTTTCTTAGAGATATTTACTTTCTCATTGGCCTTCCCATGCCAAGTAGACTCCTGCGCTGCTAGGCAGGGAGCCCCGAGATCTTCTGTGTCCCCTCTCCAGAGCTGCTATTACAGCTGTGTCTTACCACTCCTGGGTGTTTCCGTGTGTGTTCTGGATGAGCACTCTCCTGACAGCTCCCCTGCCAGGCTCCTGGATACTGTATCTTCTAAAGATAGACCTACAGCACTAGAAATGTTACAGGAATTATTTTTGGCACATTTAAAAAAAGTTTATCACAAATCATAAACAATAAACTCATCTATCCTTTGGTGTTGCCTGGTATGCTGTCAGGATACATTACATCGGATGCCAGCCTCAAGGACTGTTGGCCTTTGGGTGGACAGACGCTTGATATTCTAGACAGTGGGATACATTGGAAGCAGATCTCTGACTAGGGCTTCACTTTGGGAACCTCAGCCAGGCAGCCAGAGGTGATAAGAGTATGGTGAATACAAAGACTGCCAAGGAGCTTACCCAAGTCAAGCAAACACCACAGAGGAAAGTACCTGAGTTCACAGGGTGCGCCTAAGACACAAAGCATCCTCCTCTCTGCCAGGTAGGCGCCTTGCTGTCTAAGAATCAAGGTTCCTGGATAGTGGGCGGTTCATAACATTTGGTTAAAAGTAGCTTGAGGATAACCCCTGACCAGTAATTTACTGGTCAGCTGTCTGACCCAATATACTCTGCCGTGAAACTTGAACTAGATGTGTAAAGGTGACTTTGTGTAGTCACCCAGGACTGCTTTGTCTAGCTTGATGCAATCATCCTTGTTTTGGGCTGCCGGATCGTTTTTTTTTGGTTAGGTCTCAGAATGACACTAGGACCTTGTACATAGTGCACACGTATTCTAATGCTGAATCATCCCCCTAACGTTTGACTAAAGTTTAGACAGGCTGGCCTGAGAATGGGCAGTGTGGCTAGCTCCGCGTCATTAAGATAGCACATTTACAGTGATAAGCCTTAAATCTTCAGGGTGACATTTCACATACATTCCACATTAGTTCCAATTAATGCATACAATAAAATGAAGTATTTACAGGTGAACTTACCATATTCTGGGCCTGACTAGCTGCCTTTGCTAGGGAGACTGTCTCTGGGGTTACTTTATGGCTACTGTACATGGCTTATATGCTATCCAAAGAAATTTTGACATTTTCTTTTAAGTCTATTGTTCGGTAGCCCACTTAGGATTCTGTCTCATGCATAGCTGTCGTAAAGAAGTATCTGGAAGGGAGTCTAACTCAGATGCTAACCTGGCCCAGATCTCAGCTTTTCCTCCATACAAATCTCCTTCCTTGTGCTTTCAAGATCAGGGAGATCGGGAGGGTGGAACTGATGGCCACGATCCGCCTACACAGGCTTTAAGTAACTACACTTTCTCAGAGATGGAGGCCCTGCGCTACAGGTTCTTACTCTCTACAAAATGGAGGGTGCTAGTATTTTCTTTAAGAATCATTCACTGTGGTCCAATATGGGCCACCGAGCTGGCTATCTCTGTCCTTCTCAGGACTGCTGTGGTCCTGTTTCCTCCCGCTGTCAGCGGTTAACTTTTGTCCCTTGGCGGGCTCTGCTCAGATGGTGGGCTCCATGTTGCATCCGCACTTGGCTTGTTACCCTCTTCTCAGGCTCTTAGCTTCCCTTTGTTTATTTGAGGCGACAGGAAGACGGCGTAAAGGCTGCTTAGTCAGGGATATCAGCCTTGTTGGCAGGGGAGTGATTGCCAGTTGAAAAACAAGGCATTATTGCTCATTTTTTCCCTCTTATTAGTTTGATTACATTTGCAAATCAAATCAATCCATCAGACATGATCAGGCCTCGTCCGCATTTTAAGGAATAGTAATCTCCGTCTAATAAGATGCAAATGTGTCACATCGGTAAGTAACCAATAAATCATGGCCTTGTCTTTGGCAATCATTAAATATCAGAACCAACAGTCAATTTTTAGTATTTTCAATTTGCGATATGCCGCTGGAATATAAAGATAGATGGACGTAATTACACAAACCAAACACTATTTCAGTTCATTCCAGACAGCAAATTTAGTGGAAGGTATAACCGGCCTGTCATCTCCCCGCATTATTCCTGCCGGTTCATGCAAAGTTCACCGACAAGCTTCAGATGGACATTGCTTTTCTTCTCCCCCCCCCCCAACTCCTAACAACGTCCCCCACAATGGCAGACAAACTTTGATAGAAGGGACATGAACTGAACTTCCTGATGGCCCAAGTCGGATGCCAACATGACAAGAAGGAAGCATGTATTTCCATCCATCAGAGAGACTGCTGGCAGTGCTGGCTCTCACTGCTTCTGTGTTCCCTCTCTAATAAAATGAACTCACCATTGTAAAAATACAGGAAAACCACCGCAGCCAAACATGCTCACGTGATTTATGCACGCCTCATCTGTTTTGATGGAATACTTTTCCTGGGGTGCAGGGAATGAATAAACCCTGAATTTTTCTAAGTTTCACACTTTGGCACACCCTTGCATAGGTAAAGGGTTCTTTTTACCTGTGCCATTCTCTGTGAGTGTATGCAGATTTACAGTCTGCAACATGTACATTGAAGGGACAGTGTATTAATGTTTAGAGACTGCCGTATCCAGGGATCCATCCCATAATCAGCTTCTAAACGCTGACACCATTGCATACACTAGCAAGATTTTGCTGAAAGGACCCAAATATAGCTGTCTCTTGTGAGACGATGCCGGGGCCTAGCAAACACAGGAGTGGATGTTCACAGTCAGCTATTGGATGTATCACAGGGCTCCCAATGGAGGAGCTAGAGAAAGTACCCAAGGAGCTAAAGGGATCTGCAACCCTATTGTTGGAACAACATGATGTACTAACCAGAACCCCGGAGCTCTTGTCTCTAGCTGCATATGTATCGAAAGATGGCCTAGTCGGCCATCAATGGAAAGAGAGGCCCATTGGACTTGCAAACTTTATATGCCCCAATATAGGGGAATGCCAGGGCCAAAAGAATGGGAATGGGTGGGTAGGGAAGTGGGGGGCGCTATGGGGGACTTTTGGGATAGCATTGGAAATGTAATTGAGGAAAATATGTAATAAAAATATTAAAAATCAAAAAACAAAACAAAACAAAAAAAAAAGCTGTAAATGTGGGGATTCAACTGCAGGTCCCAACGCTTGCGCATTGAGCACTCCTATCCTCTGAATTTCGAGACAAGGTCTGTCGTGCTTGCAGTCACTTTGAGTTGGAATGACTGATCAGGGAGCCTGTTTCTGTGTTCCACACACTGCAGTTACAGGCAGGCTCAGCAACATCTGATTTTTTTATATGGGTGCTGAAATCAGGTTCTTGTACTTGTGCAGCAAGCATTTACCCACTGTGCCACCCTCCCGGCTCTACACACTGGGAATCGCAGTACAGTCAACATGTTCTATCGCAGAGGGTAAGAAATGCAGCTGGGTGGCATGTCTGAGCTGCATATTTTCCCTAACTGTGCTTGCTCCAGCAGCGCAGTTCACTGATCAGCAGTGACAGTTGCCAACAAGGACCCTTCCCATAAGATCTCTATCCCCACCCCAAAAATCTCCCTTTCTCCCTCCCTCCCTCTCCCCATCTCCTTCCCCTCTCTTTCCTTCTGTCTCCCTCTGTCTCTCTCCCTCCTCTCTCTTTCCCTCCTCTCTCTCACTCACTTTCTCTCTCCCTCCTCCTTCTCTCTCCCTCTCCTCTCTCCCTCCCTCCCTGTCTCCTCTCTCCCTCCCCCTCCCCCTCTCTCCACTCTCCCATGTTTTTCCCAGTCCCACATCACACTGTCCTTTTCTCTTCTCTGCAGCATTGTTTACCTTCTCTAGAACAAGTTGCTAAGTGGCATGTGAAGAACATGTGTATCTGACCTTGAAGAACTTGTCTATCTGACCTCAGAGCACCTGCCGCTTGTTTTGGTGGCACTTCAGATTGTCACTCTGTGACTCCAGTGTCTTGACAGATTGGTCCTATTCTGTGCAGTTAGAAGTGAGAGCCCACTGACCAGCCACACCATTCTCTCACTAGCAGGCATCCCTGTTCACCTGGAGCAGAGCAGAGGTCTAGAGTGTGACTTTAAAAGCATACCCGTGTAAAGCCAACAGTAGTTCACCTTTCCATTGCATTATTTACTTATTTATGTGTTGTAGAAAATATGTAATCTAAACCTGGGGCTTCTATCCTGCCTTTGATTATTCAGTTCCTAGATAAAACACACAGGCAACTTTTATATTTATAATAAGCCTTTACCTCTAATGCTGGGCAGATATCTCCTCTCTGCTATTAGAATCTATATACCTGAGTTACTACTTACTGTGTTTCTTCTGGGCTGCTCTTACCTCTAATCTGCCAGCCCTCAGAGCCATGCTTTCTTGACTCATAGCCTATGTGCCTTTCTCATCTCTCCACTTTTTACTTTCACCCTTCGTGGTCTCCCCTGACCCCAAGCCTGGGAACACCAAGCCCCGCCTACATCAATTCTGCCCAGCTGTAGGTTATAGGCATCTTTATTCAGCAATCAGAAGTAACTTGGGGGCAACATCACACAGTGTCACTTGGGTCTACGTGCAGATTTTCCTCTCCAGGGCAACCAGACTTTGGATACCCCCCTCCCCTGCCACATACACACACACACACACACACACACACACACACACACACACACACACACACACTTCATATTACAATACATAGCAGCAGATCAAACCTCAACATTGATGAAAACATAGTGCCTTCAGTCCTTTTCTGTGAATTACTGCCAGGTAGTGACATCCACAGTTCAGCTGTAGCCTTAGTCTTATAACGCTTAGAGACAAGATAACCGTGATACTGCTCACCTGTGCATCAGCACTCATGGGGTAGAGCCAGAAATCTTAGCTCGTCAAGCTTCTCCTTGGCTACATGACAAGTTTGAGGCCTCCTCAGGCTTCATGAGATCCTGTCTCATAAAACCAACAAGAGAAAATAAGTCCCGCTGTCTGTTAGTCATTCCAGACAAGACAAGAGGCATTCATGCAGGACTCTAAGAACGTTGGCCACATAGCTGATCACACTAACATGGACCCCGGTAGAAACCTGAAACTTTCAAGCCAGGGTGGACTTCCTAAAGAAAGGGCTTTCTCAACTATAGAACATATAGACACACTCATAAAGTATGAACAAGGAATTTAACCACTTTATTTTCTAATGAAGCCAGGACTGTAAACAGGGTCTCATTTGTCAGCAGAAATGATAGACATCATTTATTGAGCAATAAAGAACATCTTTTCAAACTTGAAGCAGGTATCCTGTAAATTGGATTAGACTTTAGTTATAGACAAAGCTGGGAAATTTCAAGAAGTCTGAGGGTGTGGTCATCTGAGGGAGTGGCCACCCAAGGGTGTGGTTGGGCAAAATTCTTGGATCAACATAACAAAATCCACAGGACTGTGCCCACTGGATATAGTCTTCTTGCATTATATTTGGGCAGGCAAAGTCCACCATCTTTTATAGAAACAGCTTCTGGGCTCACCCCCCTCCCAATCTTTTCCATTTACATTTGGGGTTAGATTTTTCAGGATCCTTTTCCTTCTATATTTGTCATGTATTTTTTTTAAAAAATACAATATTGATCTTTCCTAATGGTTATTTTACAAGCTAGCTCATGGGTCTCAAGGAACCCTTATAGAGAGGCCATGGCCAAGGATCCCCCCATGGGTGACAGCTGATGTAAGCCAATAGTTCCTGTACCCTGAAGCTCTGTTCCAGAACCTTCTGCTCCCTCTAACCAATTTACATACCACCATGGTATGTTTAATTTGCTATTTCATCAAATCAATAATGGGTCTAATTGAAAAAATTGGCAGTGCTGCGTGCAACCTAACTAGTGATCTCAATGTTTGCCCGCTTCAGAGAGTGTCTCTCAGCTCTGTCAGACACCTGTGTTATTGGTGCACTCCTCTTCCTAATGTGCACAAAAACAAACACTAATACAGGTGGAGCATCTGCACCAATTGATCATGACGCTATGAAGAATTAATCACCTGGCTTTCAGCGCCAAGAATAAAATTTACATCTCTAATGTATGAGATGTATTAACACGCATGCTGGTACCATCAGCTTTGGGCGGCGTCAGCCGGCCTGCATGTGTAGCAGCCTAGTGCGGGTGTCTCTTGTCCTTTGAACTGGGTGGTGTGAGCCTGAAGGGCAGGTCTGAATTCAGAATTTGGTGATATTTCAAAGATACAGATCAGAGACTTAGGTTGTTCCGAGAGACTGAGAAAATGCTGGGGAACCTTTGGACGTGGGCTCCTTGGGTCTGCCCTTCAGACCCTCATGGTGAAGCTTCAAACGCTGAAGACTGTGCCTTCATCCCAAACCCAGGTGGATTCAGCCCAAATCCTCCTCCCCAAGGTGGATTTGATGAGATGTCAGCCCCCTTGCCATTCATTGATTTCTGTTAGTATCCTGATTAATCTTAGAAAACAGCCTCTGATGAAGGACCGCCATGTTTGAAAAGACAAACAACTTGTCTGAAGCTGGTAAGAGAGTGGCTGTGATATTTAAGGTCAGGTCAGTTTGATTCCAAGCCTTGACCTACTCTGCAACCTCAAATCCCTTAGATCCATTTGTCCTCTTTTACTTTCTGAGTTCCAGCCTAGCTTCGTCTTATTTTGTTACTTCAGTTTTAGACAGCAAGATATGAAAAGATCTGCTAGCAAGCATGAATGTCACTGGTTCATGCAGGACTGTTGAGCTGTTAGACCTTGATGCACGTGGTCCACCCTTGGGAAACTAAGGTCCCTCATTAAAACGTTATTTAAAATTCCAAGGCTGTGATGGAACCTTTAGACAAGTGTGACTTTCTGCAGTTCTCAGATCCACGCAGGAGGATGGTATCACTTCTAGAAGGAGGTTTGGTGTTGGGACAAGTTCAACAAGAAGAGAGGCTTAGCTCAAGTTTGTGGTTTGTTGGGTTTGGGAAAATGCTCTGTGAACCAAAACAAACTCTGATGCGCAGGCAGGCCTTGTGGTCATCCTTCCCACTTCAGCCTCCAGAGTTCTGAGATGTCGGGGCTGACGCATATGCCCAATGAAAAAAGACATACTTGAAATCACCCTTACTGTCCATTGAGAATTTATTTGGGAAGGAAGTCTGTTTTTACATCACCCCTCCCTAGTGGTCCCTCTCCATGGGAAACTTTTCACCGGGGAGAACAACTGCCAGCATCTAGATACATCCCACTTGTCACAATGTCGGAGTTGAGGTGAGGAAGAAGCAATGGGCAGGGGTTACAGATGCTCACAGATCCCCTACAGGGCCCAGGAAAGGAGATCCTATCCTGCTGTCTTCCCAACAAAGAACAGGCCATTAGTTTTGAACACCTTGAAAACTGTACTTAACCCCCATCCACAGGAGACTCTCCGGTGTATTGTTCAAATAATTCAAGAGTCAGTTTGATAGTTTTAGGACTCTCTGGCCTCATTTGACGAAATACGTTTTTCATTAACAAAATCAACAATGTTTATTGGGCAGATGGGGTGTATTTGTACCAGCGCAGCAGAGTCAGGGAGGAAATCTTATAGTTGTTATATAAAAATCAAACAGAAGGAATAATAAACTCTAAAAAGTGATCACTGATGTTTGAATATAATTTTTTCATTAATTTCTTAGGAAACATTTATGGGGCTAATTACACATTCACAAGTAATAGTGTAATAGGAGTGCTGAAACCCATTGTATAAGCATGGTGCACTTTAATAAATATAGAAATGGATGCTTAGTTACTAAACAATTAATTTGCTATTATTTTGATGTAGGTTTTAAAAATTCAAGTGAAAAATTTAAAATTTTGACAGAGAAATGTTGTGCATAAACAGTGGATTAAATGTTTATAATAGAGGGTGTCAATGGAAAGTGCAGCTCTTGCATCAAGGGAAGGGATGGATATTAATTTATTCTGAGCCAAATAAGAGTCATTGTGGCCCAGGAACATGGACTAGGGATGTCCCAAATAACATGTGCTAGTGTGGAAATTATTACATGAACTTTGTAGTCATGGAATGGATGCTCTGGTGGGAACATCAGGCTGGTTACAGCAAAGCAGAGGAACCTCTGCCCCAGTGCTGAGATGCTTCTGGAGACATCCTTAGCTTTGGGGTTGGTGAAAGCAGGCGTTCAGTTAGGAGATACCTTTGGAATGTACTAACCTAATGGTTGAAAGGATATTAGGTCAGACATCAAGGTTGGCGATGAAGGGCTATGGAAGGGGACCAATGAGAGCTCAGAGCAATTTGGCTTTGTCTATGACATCTTATCTCTCTATAGCATGAAGTTCTCCTACACAGTCAGCCGGGTTTGTGCAGTCTGCAAGCTAGATGTTTCTGTTTGTCTTTACCTCCCCTGAAACTTTAATTCATGAAGGCTGTATAACGACTCTTACTGGAAATTTCCAATTCTTAAAGTGTTTCTTTAAATATTTTAGAGGGAAAAACACTAACCCTAGCAACCTTATAGGTACATGGAGGTTCCCATTTAATTTTAAAATAAAAATTATCACTGTCTTTGAACTCATTCTGTGCCCATTGAAGAACCATGGGTAAAATGTTGAACAAGCCAGATAACCAGAGAACTGTTAGAAAAAACAGAAGTTTTGAAACTGGGTTTGGTGACTGAGGGAAGAGACTTGCTGAAAATGTGTGGGCATCCTGGACCATACATAGTAAGCTGTAGGATATCCTGGGCTACATAAGAAGACTCCTTTCCAAGTAACCAAACCAAGACAAACAACAACAACAACAAAAATCCCCCATTATTTTATCTCTGACCAAGCCCCCAAACACCATAATTCCATATTCAGAATATTATTTGTTCCCCAAAGGTTGTTGTGTTAGCAGGTAGTAGAACCATTCAAAGTGCCCTTCAGTCACATCCCCAGGGAAATGCTAGTTTCTCTCTCCTCTATGGCTGATGAGGTGGGTAGATTTGTTCCCCACCCTGAAGTTCTTTTTCTCCACATATCAAAAGCAGCCTGGCCTGGACCCTCCAATATGTGTGCACAGGGAATATTTTCTCTTGCTTGTTCCCACAGGTGTTTTGTTACAGCTCTTTGGTGTTGCCTAACACACAGTTGTAGAGCAGCCCTGTGGCCTTCTCTCAGAGGCAGTTTGGGCTTGTGTCATTTTTAGCTACTTTTCTTCTCCCAGGCAAAGCAGAGAGGAGATTGTGCTAACGTGACTCTCTTGTGGTCAGCAATTAAAAGTCAGAGGATCTTCATGGAATAAACTAAAAAATGCCAAACAGACACTAGGAAGCCCTAGAGTGGAGCCTGGCCTGACCTGTACAGAGACCCCAGGGCCACTCTGGGTGTCCAAGTAAATGATAGCATTATACTGATGTCAGCTCACAAAGAAAACTATGCTTAGTGAATTTATTTTAGAAACACAGATATGTCTTGTCTTATTGGTTTTTTTTTTAAAGACTTCAACCAATACCACAAAAATGTTTTAGAATTTGAGGTAAGAAAGTTCACCTAAATGAGCTATATTCTTCTGTTATGGTTGGGAACTTCTACTAACCATGAAAGAATAACAACTTTAGTTCACAATAGCTGTAGAATGACCCTTCTGGCTAGGGCTGCCATTCACACAGGTGATATACAGACTGTAAAGACAGCGAATGCACTGTGCCTCCCTCGCTCTGGTGCTCACCACACCCCTGAGAGGTTGGTAGATTTCTGATTCTCTTTTATTCAGATGAGGAAACTGGACCTAAAGTCTGTGACTGCCCCAACATGTTCATCATGACCATAGATGTTCATCTTTCTTCTGATACCCGGCTGGTGATGGCTGTTTACCTTTGACATCATATTCAAATCCAAATGACCCAACATCCCTGTTAATTTGACATTTGAAAGCACCACCCACAGTTGAGACATTCCTTTATATATTACAGATATATTCAAGCTCAAGATGAAGACTTGCTTGTTTTCTCTTCAGTATTTCTTTAACTCTTTTATTTCTGTCTCTTTAGAGGTATGCCATTTCCATGGTTCTGTGAGTTTTAGTGGAGGTAGTCACTGCAAAGCTTACATTGATTAGAGCACCCATCCCACTGGGTATACCAGTTCTCTGTTCTCTGTGTAGAGGGAGCTACTCTGCAAATGTCATCATAGTTTTGACAGCAAACCAAGGAAATGCCCCAAATCATGACAGTAGGTGAGGTTGAAATGTCACTAAGTGAAACTCCAAGAGGCAGCATCAGAAGCTTGGTGGACTGTAATGAGGTCCAAAAACACTGCCAAGTTAAGTCTAAACTTGCACTCCAAGGCCCTGCAAAAGTGGTCCAAAAGAAAATGTTTGAATATTTACCTAATTTTGTATCCTCTGACCTTTGAAAATACTGGTAGGGAATGTAAAAACACATAACTGAAGAATAAACAGTAATTTGTCTTTTTAATTATTATTTTAATTATTTTATGTATATGAATACACTGTAGCTGTCTTCAGGCACACCAGAAGAGGGCATCACCCATTACAGATGGTTGTGAGCCACCATGTCATTGCTGAGAATTGAACTCAGGACCTCCGGAAGAGCAGTCAGTGATCTTAATTGCTGAGCCATTCTCTCCAGACCCAAAAGATTTGTTTATGTATCAGAGTGCTCTATATGCATGTACACCTACATGCCAGAAGAGGGCATCAGATTCCAGTATAGATGGTTGTGAGCCACCATGTGGTTGCTGGGAATTGAGCTCAGGACCTCTGGAAGAACAGACAGTGTGCTCTTAACCACTGAGCCACCTCTCCTGCCTTAAGACAAGTTTGGAAGGTCAGTAGTGGAGACATGAGCAGGACTATAGGTGGTGACTGACCACGGGAGGACACGGGAAGTTTGGAACATAAAGGGCTATGTTTCCAGCAGTGGCTCACAAGTCTCCTATGTGCTGTTATCATTTTCCTGGCTCATTTCTCTCCTGCCCTTAACTGAGAAACACAGGTACACCTGTCGTTTGGATTGGGAAATTATTTGTATTCCAGGATAATTTAGCATCCTTTGATTCGTCTCCTAAAAGTCCCAGTTCAAAAACTCCACCCTTCTCTCCAAATGCCATCTCCTGGGGGAGGAGACAGCAGGTGGCATCCTGAACTGTGAGCTATTTGAGTGCAAAGAAACACTAAATTAAAGCCAGTGGCATCAAAGTGAGGGTCATTTTTACCTGGATGACACTATTTCCCATGAGAAATGGAGACCTAAAGTTCAATAGCAAGTCTTTAAGGTAGATTTTAAAAAGTCTAATTCTGTGATGTTGTTGGGAGGTTGTGTGTGTGTAGAAAAATACTCCTTTAAAACACAGCCCTAATTAGTAAAAAGCATTGATCTACTTAATATTAGAGTTTAGAAACTTAACGATTTGAAAAAATACCCCCAAAATGTTAACAACAATGTGTAATGTATGGGTGCTAAACGGTACACATTTTTCTGACTAACTTGGGGAGGGCAAACAGTGGCTGTCATATATGGCGGAGTCATCCACCCTTGCCTGCTTGTGGCTCATGGTGATATGATTAGAGGATGGGGTCCCACTTCTGTTGATTTAGCAGCTATAGAAGCACTTGGGGAACCCTGTAAGTAATCAGAATACGGCATCCCCTTTATGTCTCCAAGGATGAAAGAAACTCGAATCTTGGTGGAGTGGTTAATAATTCCCATAGCTAGGAGGACAGAAATGATCCTCAGGACAGGACAGCACAACATGAAGTGCATCAAGATGTAAACCTCAGAAAGGTGCGCTTAGGCCGGCAGGATGCATAGAAACAGGTCAGGCAGGGATTTAGTAGAATTGGCTCCTTACACTCTTCCCACTCTGACTCCCACATTCCTTCCTTCTCTCAACCTCTGTTCATCTCCCTTCCTCCTATGGCCCTTTCCTGCCCCTGCAATCCTCTCTTCCCAACTCCCATCTTGATTCTATCATACCCCTTTCCCCCAGTTACCCCCCTACCCTTTTCTCCTCTTCCCATGTCTCCTCCCCCTCTATCCTGCCCTCGTCTCTTCCTACTTCCCTCCATCTTCTAGTCCTGTCAGAGCCACACACGTACAGCCAGCCACACACTGGTGCCCAGTTCATAAGGCTTACTGCAGAGCACCTCTCAGTCAGTTCATTTAGAGAACAGGACCAAATTAAGATCCCAGACTGCACTGCGGTCAAGATGAAAATCCCACGCCTTCAATAACCAAAGCTTTGGGGACTTACTGTTCAAGTCTTAGATGGGCAAGAATCGTTATTGGAATGAAGTTTAGGTTGAAGATAAATGGCCCCTGGAGAAAAGTGGAAGATTTGGTTAAAGAGACTGCTGAAGAACTTTGGTTCTTCACTCATAGATGTGAAAGAGAAGGGAACGACACCTGCAATCTGTGTTGGCTTCAAGAAAGGGGGAGTCTTGGGCTGTTGTTTTTAAAGTTCTCCTTTTGTGTTCAAAGCCACGGTAGGTACATGGAAGCTGTGGTCACAAAAGTCACCAGCAGACACAGAGATATCTGAAAAAACTTTTTCTTTGGAGATATTACTGAGATATTACAGCTCCTGCTGTGTAATCCACTGCCGCCTGAAGAATGGTAAAGCCACAGGCTGAGCAGCGATCGTGAATTCTCCATCCTATGATCAGGTTGAATTTGCCTGTTAAACTCAGGATGTAATTAAAGCCGATACAAGCACTCTTATGTTTTTTACTGCGAATTGATAGGATCTCCTATGTCTGTGATCTAAGTGAGATTGCCCTGTAGTTTTTAATTTATCAGGTTAAGAAGCACAATTAAAATATCTTGAAAAAGATCATAATCAGACACCATCTTTGGGGTTGTCCAAGTCGATAAAGGCATCCGTGTGTTTAATAATTGCCATCTTTGCCGTACGTTTGTTCTGTTTGTGGGATGAAGTATTAATAAATACCTTGCACCATTCCAATGGGAAAGGTCTCTTGCTTAATTAACAAACCTGGAGGAATGTGCAGAACGCTGAAGCACGTCTTTCTTGTTAGTGTTGCCTGCATCAAAAGGAAATCCTGTCTTGTCAGCACATCTGTAACTGTCACATTTGTGAGTTATTAAGAAACATCTTGACAAAATGCTGGCTTTGAATAGAAATTAAAAAAAAACCCAAATCTTCAGTTTTTTAAATAAATAATTCTCTTGAATGTTAAGCAGCAAGAAATCCTCCTGATGATAAACAAGATTGATTCTGTTAAAGGAGATGTCTTCCTGAAAACAGTTCATTTGAGATATAATTGGATTTGAGCTGTCTTTATTTCTAGCCCTATACTTCAATTTCTAGGCCTATATTCCAATTGCCCGAGTTCTTTTCAGGCCTCCATCTTAGAGAAACAAAAAGGAGATGAGAATGAGACTTCTGCTTGCCCCTTAACTATTAATTAATAAATTTCTTGCAAACATTTTTATTTACATGAAAATTGAATGCAGCTATGAACGTAAGAATACATTGTTGCAGATGTGAGCGTAGTACACACAAGCTATGCTTGCCAGTTTATGTATTTGATAAATATTTGAACACTTACTTTGTGGTGTGTGCCCATTGTCTGTAGCCACATGTGGTCTTCCATGTGAGGTGGATATCACCTGTCTGGGGTACTACTTTTTGTTCTAATGTAAAGTGTGCAATAAATGGGAAACATGGTCAGCCAGGAATCTACAAGGTCTGCTTCTGCATAGCAGTCTCCCCAGTTGCATTCCATGTGACCTTCTAAGGCCACTGGCTTTTGTGAGCTCCTTGAGAATATGAAGGTAGCAATATCTGAATTCTGGGGCAAATTTAATAAGCCAGAAGGCTCAAAGGGTTACCTCAATCTTAGGTCTGTAATAAATGGAGAAAGGAAAAGTACAAAAACTCTCTATGTAATGTGGCCACACAGAAAGTGTAGGGACGAGGATAGAGTGTACATTTCAGATTTCTGGGCTAAGTTTTCTTTAAATCATATTTTTAACTTTACTTCAGGTATTGAGATGATGAAATAAAGCATCCCTATAGTCCTACTGGCCAAGAGCTGTCATAAAGTAGCCTTTACACAAGACTTAGGAGATACTTTGGAAGCAAAACTTTTTACCTGCATGTGTGAAGTCTTGGGTTAGGACTACTAATCTTTCTTAGCATGGAAGACACAGTGAGAGCCCAGCACCTGCTGAGCATCCTCCACTATAGACCGACTAATTGAACATAATGTCACTGCCGTGTTGGTGCTAAATGTGTCTTTTTCATCTTGTCATTTAGTTTTTCATGCATTTTAGGGCATGGAAATGTATGAGTTTCCGCTAAACAGATGTGATCCAACAGCAAACAAAATAATCTAAAAGAGGAAAAGAAATATGCTTGACCTATGGAGGTGAACTCTTTTTTTTTTTTTTTTTAAAGATGGTTGTGAGCTATAGGGTGGAAGGTGGGAGCAACACCAGTGTCTTCTGCAAGAGTAGCCAAGGCTTTTAACCTCTGAGCCGTCTCTGAACCTATCAGCCTTATATTTTGAGTAGTGAACATCCATAAGCATGCCTATCAAATGGTTACATGTAAATCATGGTGACGAGTATGTAAATCTCTCCATGGTGCTGCCACATCTACATGGGAATTGTTTCTCTAAGTGTTGTGGGCTTCAGCATCCTCACGTACTCAGTTAACACACAGAATGAGTCATTTTCTCACGGTGCCCTGAGCTCCTTTTAGTGCTTGTTTTCATTGCTCAGAAGATTTAACCCCCAAAGCCAACTTACACCGGGGCTATGAACTCGGTACCTGGCCTGTGAGAACTTAACCCCAAGAACACAAAGGGATGTGGAAATGCTAAACCCAGTCCTATTGGAGGGATGTCCTGATAGCCTTGAGATGGGAAAGCAGCAGGAGGCAGTGCTCCATAGGAGTTAGCTCCTCCTATACTTGCTTCTGGTTGCCCCGCCCAGGCTCAGCTTGTTCTGGCATCTTTCCAGCCAGTTGCCCTTCTACACCTTGCAATCTAAACACACGCACCCAAAACAAAAGATAGGTTATTTTCAGGCTTAAAAAAAAAAGGTTTGTGTATGGTATATACTTTTAATCCCAGAATTTGGGAGGCAGAGGCAGGCAGATACCCGAGTTTAAGGACAATCTATCTATATAGCAAGTTCCCAACCCGTCAGACTACACAGTGAGAGCCTGTCTCAAAAAGTCAAAAAGAGAAAAAAGGCTTTTATTTTCTTTATGTATGTGTGTCTTTGCGAATGCATGCACATACGCATGCGCCAGTGGCCATGGAGGCCAGAAGAGGGTGTTGGATGCCTTGGAGCTGGAGTTAATAGTGGTTTTGGGTGGTTCCATGTGGGTCTTACTATCCAAACTCGAGTTATCACCAAGAACGCTTAACCACTGAGCCATCTCTCCATCATCGTGATTTGCAGAAGACTAGGACTATGAGGGCACAGAGTGCCTTAGGAGAGATGCTGCCCTCATTGGCATCTGTAGCAATAGACATGGGCTCAGTGCTAAAGGAGAAAAGGAGACCTTCATCTGCCTGCATTATTAAGGAAATACTTGTGAACAATACTGCAGAAATGCATGGATGGTTGAGAGCCATTCACTGGCATGGCTTGTGTGGGGAAGTGTATGTGGTAGTGGGCACACAAGAAGTTTACTAATGGTAAAAGGTGGTTCAACCCTAGGTTCTGGATCCAGTGGCTGGGTACAGACCCTATAATGAATGCTTTAGTCATGTGACTTTTCATGCGTTTGGACTTTACTTTCTTTATATGTAGAGTGTGAACAAAGGTAGAATAGTCTCCATAGAGAGTTAAATGCTTGTCACATTTTCCTCCTTGGCTGTATATACCTAGTCATATTTGAAAATATAAATCATACACCATTTTCTCATTGGCTTCCCATATTTCTCAAAGGATAAACCCACAAAAGGTTACAAGCCTTTGTGGCACGCCTATGCCAAGAGCCAACTGGCATGCTCCACTGTTCTCTCTGGCCTCTCTGCCATCCTCTGAGGCACCACAAGAAGGCTCTTCCTCAGTGTAGGCATCTTTGTTGTTCCTTCTTTTTCAATTGCTGTTTTCTAGGGTATCTCTCCTGGCTGCTGTAACAAAAATACCAGCATGCAGTTAAAGATCAAAGCGCTGGCAGATTTAGTGCCTGGGCCAGTCTGCTCAGTTGCAGGCATGGAGGAATTTGGGAGAGAGATCTCTGAGGTCCCTTTAATCAGGCAATTAACCCCATTCACAAAAACTATATGAATTTGAGACCAAATCATCCCAGATGCTGCCTCTTCTGAATTGGACATTGAGGTTCTGGTCTGTGGGATATCCAAGTATTCTGACCACAGCATTTAGATACAGGTACATACTCTTGGCTTGTTAGGACATCTGCTTAAAGGCCGGGTACCAATGAGGCTTCCCGAGACTTAACCTGCTCACCAGGTGGCTCCTCTTTCCCACAGTCTATGCATGGAGACTGTTTAGTTCCCAGTGATAAAGACAGTCTGTTCTGCTGCACTCCTGGCTTCCTGTCTGTTTCTATCCTTATCCCCCTGATCCCAGTGTCACCCCTCGGAAGACCTAAATCCTGTATTTATTATATTTCTAATGCTTGTCTCAAAAAGGCACCCAACAAAACTGCTCAGTGTGGTGCCTAGCACACAGTAAGCCTTCAGGAAATTTTTGCTTATAAGTTATTCTCGACTCTTCTGCCTCCTCATTAGTAAACAGAGAAGAAGGAGAATTGGGCCCTGACTTTGAAGGACTCTGGGGACTCACATAAGCAAGTCACAGAGCTAGGAAGATGGCATCCTTTCTTACAGATCTACTTGGGAAGGGACAAACATTGGGGAAGGGAGGAGAGAGACCTCAGGCAATGACCTCAAGAGCTTGAAATGAGCAATGTGACTTGAAGAGCCTGAAGAGGGATGATTGTGGGAAAGAATTGGATGTAGGACAAAGGTCAAAGCAAACTCCAAATTTTACTTTCTCGAATTCAAGCTGTCTTTTTTATTGATACATTCTGAGTAACTGGGGATGCTGGTATCCTGTCATGCCCTTGAGGAATATATTTGGAATAGGTCTACAGAGACAAGAGTCCCATGTGAGACGAACCAGGGAAGCCTGTGGGATATTTAGGTTTGAACTAATGGCGAAAGGTTGGGAATAAAATGTTCATCTCTTTGAGGAGAGGATGAGCTGGCAATACTGCCTCCTTACGACAGTGGCAATGAGCAGGGAGCGTGCAGAGAAAAGCTGTTGTGTGTATGCATGGGAAGACTGCAACAAAGACAGCAGGAAATGCAGAAGAGAGATGGTCAGTGAGTGTCAGTGGAGACTGTTGGGCAACAGAGGCAATGTACCAGACTAGACAGAAGGGCTAGCAAGAGGAAGGGAAGCCAGGCTGTGGGATGTGGCAGTTAGGTGAGAGAGAAGATCCAGACTTCAGAAGACAGTGGGTGAGCTCAGGAGAGCAGCTTGTGTAGTCCATGTCCCCAGGCATCAGGCTGGGCAGGGAGACAGAAAGACAGATGGAAAATTCAGCTCAGGATGGAGGGCTAAAGGAGGGAGAGAGACTGACAGACATTAAAGGGGCTGCATAGATGAAGTGTGGGGGAAAAAGTCTAGAAGGTGGATAGAGCAGGTAGGACAGAAGTCATTGAAAAGGACTCCCCTGGGAAGAGGAAACACACTGCTTCCTGATAAACAAGAGGTAAGACAGCTGGATGGGCTCCAGTATGGGTAAAAAGGAGGAAGGAACAAGGAGCTCACGGATGTTTACTTTTCAAACATGGCCTCAGAGAAGACATAAACGAAATAAAATACAGTCATCTTAAAGATGAATCCAGGCAGAGGAAGTGTCCACCTGTGCAGACAGAGTGTTCCTGTAGTTAGCTTTGAAACAGGCTCTCAGGCATCAAAGGTGACCTTGAACCCACTGAATGGCAAGGATGGCTTTGAATTTCTGGTCTTACTGTCTTTACCTCCAGTGGTTGGGATTATAGGCCTGAGCCACCAAGACCAAGTTTTGCATTGCCTGAAATCTATCCCAGGCCTCGCATGTGCATGCTGTGTGAGTCTTGCACCACTGAGCTACATCTGCAGCCTGTGGGAAATCTGTGTTAGATCTTGCTCTGAAGAACACCCATGAGGAATCCGTGGTAGATGAGGACACTAAGCATTCAGTGTCCAGCTCAAGGCTATGTAACTAGTTACTAGCTGTGGTTATATTGAAGCCAGTTCTCTTTACTCGTAATCCATACTTTTGTGAACTCTGTCAACTGGTGCTTTCCAGTGGCTCAATGCCCTGGAAGCCAATGCTACACCGTTGTAATATGCATTATCTTCTGGTCACACGTACCCAGCCTACTCCCCTGCCAGTCATCAGCCTAGAACCCAGCCTTCCGGCAATCTGCTCCTCCATTGCCTTGCCTGCCCCTCATGGCCACCACTGCAGCACTCAGTCTGATTTAAATCAACTCTCACGTGGGCCTTTTCCCCAGGATGAGCCTTGTTGCAGACTGCCTGTGTGAGACGGATAGCATCCTAAAGACCGAAGGCATTAGCACTGAGAAGCTGAAGGTGCTCCTGTGTCCGGGAGGCAGAGTTGAACTAGATACTCCCGGAGTGTAGCACTTAGGGTTGTCAAATGACCCTCCTAGATGGCCCTTTCCCATTTAGCTTAAAGTTTAAGAGGACCCATGGAAATGCTTAATTCACCAAAAGAGACGATGAGAAACTGTGAGGCAAGTGGAGGCTCATTGGGTCCTGGGCTCTGTGCCGTCTCATGATATCATCATGACTGAGATCTCTAAACATTGTAGTCATGTAGCCATCGGATTCTATTTATCCCATCTGTGTTTCAGTGTGGGTTTTCGTTGTTCTTGGATTAATATTTTGAAGATGTTAATTTCTGCACAAGGGACACTCGTTAGTTTCAATGGAATAGGCTGCTGAGCACTCAAGTTGGATTGCCATATCACCGTGCGGCGTAGAATAGCATACCCCCATAGATCATGCCTTCTCATTTATTTTCCCCCATGAGATGAAATTGAGGTTAGACTCTCTGAGCCGTTCCTGCCCTTTAAGCAATGCTCTGAATACAATGCTCATGGACAGCCCTTCATCCTCCCATTTGATTATTATTATTATTATTTTTTGAGATACAAAGAATAAATGAGAAACTCTCTTGGGCTTGGGCTTTTCTCTCTTTTTTATAACACCCGAGCCATTGTGGAGCAGGAGAAGCCCAGGAGGCCGCCTCCACGGGAGTGGCCACTCCCAAGCGTCCCATCCTCTGCTCTGTCATCCCCAGGCGACGCACTGCATTTGTGTGTGCAGATTTATAGTTTATCTTTATCTCTGGCTTCATCTGTAGGTAGCTATTAGAGCCGCCTCGCCCGGATATTGTTTGGGCCTGATAGATCTGTCCGTAGTTCATCAAAGGGGAGCCGAGTGCCTAAAAGCCATCGAGTCCAGCTGAGGATGAAATACGAGCCATCAGCCTTGGTAATGGCTGTAAAATTTCATAATTACACGGCCTTTATTACGTTGCATAATGATCCTGAAGCAGTATGGAACAATTAATTAAGATTTTCAACCGTGGCTCTTTCAGAAATTAAAAGGTACTGGGAGCTGAGAAATGGGGATCTGTCTTGCCCTGGAAGCATTAGGGATGCTAAAGGAAGGGCTTGGCTGCATACTTATTTTTCCTTAAGAGGAAAGCGCCTCTTGGTTGCAGAGCACGCATTAGTATCCCTTGCCTATTTCCCAGCCTTTATCTCAACTTCAGAACAGATTTTTAAAAAAGGAATGGGATTAAAAAGAGTGCCCAGGATCTATAAAAACTCCCCAACTTTCCTTTGCTGTCCTTTGAAAAATTCTATTCTGCCTGCTGCTGTAACCATTCATCACATTTACGGCTGTTCCTCTCCACACATTAAATAAACGCGGGCTCTGAGATAGGGGGTCAGTTAACTGCCAACGACAGTGCACTGACCAAGGAGTTTTTCTTATGTGCTCGCTCATATCTTGAGGCATTAACATTCTTTCAAGATCTCCACGCTTTTGACAGTCATTTCGGAAGGAAGGTGTTCCTGTTGTCCTTTATTACCTGGTGAACGCAGCATGCCACTTCGAATGTATCCCCCCCACCCCCCTGCAACCTTATCTTCACACTTTGAGTAATTAAACTTGGGAAGAGCCCACAAGACTTTCTAAGACCTAACTATATTATTTGAAAAAGAAAAGAAAAAGGAATAGAAACTAGAGAAAAAAATGTAGGTGTAATCATGCGTGTGCATACTTACACAAATGGGAACAGTGACCTTTGTCCATGTGTATGCATGTGTGTGCATACTTACACATAAGTGAATAATGACCCACTCATGGCTTTCTTTTTGAAGTCAAGGAAATTATGACATGAAGTGGTTGTGCTTAATAAAATCCCCAGTGAAAAGATTGTAAAGGCAAGCCTGATTATTTTTAAGGTCTGGAAAGCCGCGTCCCGTGCTTTACGCAAGTGTCTTCGTGGTGCTGCTGATGCAAATGAGAGTAAGAAAAGAAACATCCCAGCCCCCTCCCCCGTGATTTGCAGAGAACTCCCGCATATTTGCCCCCATCAAGTATTATTGTTTTTAAATTGACAATCATCACATAACGTTTTACAGTTCTAAATATTTCATGGGAGACTAAAACTTCCCTTGGGCCTCCCCAATAATAAACTTTCGGCAGAAGAGTCAGAAAGGCTGATGTACTTCGAGGAGGAGCCTGCTGCTCCCAGAGAATTCTCTCACTGAGGCATTTAGCCCCTTAATATGAATTTTCTGATCGGCTGTCACCCTCACGGGTGCGCCGAGCGTCACTGCCTCCGAAGCACTTGTCATTCTTTAATGGAAACAAAACAGTCATTGCAGCCAGAGCCACGGTGTCATCTCACAGCCCCTTGCTGCGTCGGCAATAGTGGAATGACAGAGAGGCCCTCGGTAGGGGTAATTAAAATGTAAATATTGATATTTTATTATTTGAAATTACTTTCCAGTGCGGCATTTAATATCTCTCCATCTGTGCGGCTCTGTTTAGCGGTCACTTTACTGCAGCTCTGGGAGTCGGAGCGTAGGCTTGATCCCCGTTATGTCAAAATGCTTGTTGCTGCTTAATTTTGATATCTAATTAAGTGGAAAAGTACAGTCCGCACTGTAATCCATGGCATCTTAACCAGCTGCTTGGGTATATTTAGAATTAATCTCCACTATGGAATCATCCTAATGTATGCAATTAAGAGTCTGCCGATGGCTAATTAGGTGTATTAGAATCAGGCAGTGTTTTTTTTCTCCCCCTCCCCCCCTCTCTCTTTCCCCTGCTTTCCTTTTGGACCATTGCCTATGTAAGAGTGCCTGCCTCCAGAGGTGTTCTTAATACCACTTAAATCAAGTTGGAAGATGACACAAGTTCCTAATAGATACATCTGTGTATGGTAACCCCTGGTGTCATCCCTATATTTTCTTTGAGTCAACCTTGTGTGGGAGTTCTTAGGAATTCCTAGGGATGACTGACAGGGTCACCAGGGCCTGGTGGGGACTGAAGAGGACAGAGATGTGCTGTGTAGATAAAATCATTTTCCGGCAGACCAAAGAGGAGGCTGGAAAAAGCACTTTGGGTGTTCTTGTTCATTCAAGGACGGGATGGGTACCCCTGCTGGTATCTGCGTGCCCTAGCTCATCTTTGAGAATTACCGCACAGGGCCCAGGTTTGTATCCCAAAGGTCCAGGTTCAATATGGCAAGCAGGCGTTTTTTGCTAAGGAAGGCTCTCACCCAGTTGCTGATGTAGGAGGACTCAGCGGAGCGGAGCTACCTTGTTACAATTTTGTTTCATTTTCATTCAGCAAGGTATCCAAGCTGAGGATGGTCAGAGAGGACCAAGACAGGGCCAGAGAGAAATTGGAGGGTTTGTTCCCACTGTCAGTGAGAAGATAGTTGGTCACCTCCTCCTGGACCTTGTGCCAAGCCATAATGACTTAGCTGTGCCCCAGCCAGCCATCACCAGCCATGAACTTGGGAGTAAACATTCCCAAACAGACCTTCACTAGCTACAGTGGAAATCCATGCCAAAGCCTGATTCCAAAGTGAACTCTTAGAGGCAGAAATACAGAGAAGCTGTTTTTCCATGATGTCTAAAGTACAAATGATAGCCAGATCTTCCTGGATATATACACATCATCTCTCCTAGTATTTGAATGTGGAGCTCCATGTCAGCATGCTGTAATTTCATGCCTGTGACCTGAGTCTCACAGACCAATTGCTTCCTCACATATTTGTATGAAAAACTGTGACACTTCGCTCTTAGTGGCCTGTGCTGCGAATCCTTTAGCTTGCTTTTATGCACAGGACTGACCCCCGTTTTCTCTTTTCCCCTCTGGTTCCTTCTAGATCTTATGTTAGAGAACAATATACCGTGTCTGTTTTAGGAAAATCAACAGAACACCTCACAGGGTTCCTGCCCCTTTATTTTCTACTTTCCTGGTAAAGATCCAAAGTGAGGAATGAGAAAGATGGAGATGCAGAGTGAGGAAGAGGAAGATGCAGAGGCTAAGGGAGAGCACCAACTCTCAGCACTCAGGGAGGGCCCGTGTTGGATTTGTGTTTATAGCATGAGGGGATTAGGTAAATTTGAAAAAAAAATTTGAGGCTATTTTATTTTAAAAGAATTTAGGACTTATTTATGAGTTCCTCTCAGAGATCACAAATAGAGCCAATTCTTGCTCATGCCAGTGGACATCTAGTACCATTTTTAAAAAGAATTTATAAATTGGTAGCTGGATAACAAAATTTGAGGTTGTAATTTATGTGAAAGAAATGTCTCAGGCTCCTCTAATCCCTGTATCATTCTGTGGCATCTGTGAAGATGCGTGGCTTTTAGCCACGGAGAACTACGGCAAAGGGAATTGTTTAACAAGACACCACAGTGTTCAGTGAGCTCCACGGACTCCATTAGTCAGCAGAATGAAGACCTCGCACGTGTTTTTACTTAATGTGAAATTCAAAAACAGACAAAGGCAGGAGGTGATTGTGAACCTTCTGTTTCCTTTAGTTTCCTGTTTTACAACATGAGTCAAGTATAGGAATGTATAAACCTGTCTCCCCAATCCTCTGTGGCTTACCCCCAACTTATCCAGTGAGTGTAGCATGCTTTTAGATTGTTATAGTGCTAGAACATTATGTTGGGCTCACATCACAGTAATCAAGCTACCAGGGTGAGAGAACAGATTCTACTCATTGCTTGCTGTTTTTAAGTAAGGCAGATTTCTTGAAGAATTCTTGCTAAATGAGATATAGAGGGAAAAGAGAAGGACCTCCATATATATGCACATGTGGGTAGTGTGTGTGTGTGTGTGTGTGTGTGTGTGTGTGTGCATGTGTGGATAGTGTATTCATGTGTGGGTAGTGTATGCATGTGTGTATGTACATGTGGGTGGTATATACATGTCTGTGCATAGTGTATGTATATATGTTTATGTGTAGGTGGTGTATACATATGTGTACATGTGTGGGTAGTATATGCAGGTGTGTTCACGTGTGGGTGTATACATGTGTGTGCATGTGTGGGTGGTGTATGCATGTGTGTGCATGTAGTGTGTGTGTGTGTTTGTGTATGTGTGTGTGCGAGTGTGTGTACATGTGCACATGTTCTGTATCTATAGGAGGGTGCTGGGTCTCCCAGTTTATAACTGGTGCTTTATTCTTTTGGACAAGTCTCTTCTCTGAGGTGGCAGCATGCCATTTCGGCTAGCTGACCAGTGACTCTCAGCGATGGAGATCCATCCTCCTACCTCAGCACCTACCAGTGCACACAGGAGCTTGCCCAGCTTTTGTGTCAGTGCTGAGGATTTAAACTTAGGTCTTCATGCTTGCATAGCAAGCAGCCTTACTCATGGAGCTATCTCCCTGGCCCCCTCACAATTATTTCTTAAGGAAGGCTGTGCACAGTATTTTGATAACACATAACATGTATAAATGTCATCTAAATGACAGCAGCACCTTGTTGAGACACGGTAAGCAGCACCAGGCAAAGTGACTTATTTGCTGTTGGCTAATGTCTGATTCACTGCTTTACAAAGGGCTGCTCACTTCCCAAGTGCTCTTGGGTGGCTGCCATACTGTGGCAAATGCTTGTGATTGGGTAAGTGCTCGCACAGAGAAGCCCACTATTGGACTAGGATGTACGTCACATATCAGATGTGCATCTTAAGGCTGCTTTCTCTGGGTTGTTTTCAGAAGGAAGTTTCCGAAACTGCACCAATCTCTTCCTCCTCCTCTTCCTTCTTTTCCTCCACCCTTTCTCCTTATCTCCTTACTCCTCTTCTTCACCATCCTCTTTCTCATCCTCCTTTTCCTTCTCCTTCTTGTTTGATGCAATAGGGCACCATCATCACCATCATCATCAGTTTTAATTTGGGCTTTCCAAATGAATAGATTTTGTTTCACCTGAAATCTTCTAATCTATGAAAGAAGTAGACATGCAGTTTTTCACCCTCCATGAGAGAAACAGTGGGCATATTGGCTCATCCTTTATTAAATGAGTTCAGGTTTTCAGAATTTTAAAATCTTAGCTATAGGCAATGTGTGTATACATATACATATATACATACATGCATGTATATGTATATATATATATATATATATATATATATATATATATATTCACAGTACTAGGACAAAGTAAAGAAGCAAATTCCAGATATTTGTGAGCAATGTTTAAAAGTTATGATATTTTCATGGATTCTGTTTCTATTTATAGAAACATAAGAAAAGCATTAGACTACAGGATTATCATATCACCTCTAATTTATAAACAAGGGAGGAGGGTAGGTGAGTGTCAAGGCATGTGGGTACGATTCCTTAGAATTTACCTGGCTCCTGTGTAATCCTATAAGCAGGATAAGCAGAGAGCTCCCCTCATGAACAGTGCTTTGTAATCGTTCTCTCAGTTCACGTCAAAGCTGTGGGCTACGTCATTGGAAGGGCGGGGGTGTTCACGTGTATGTTGGGATGTGACATTTGGTTTTTGGAGTAGTCTCTTGATTTCCAGTCTGCAAAGTCAGTCATTTCCTCATTGCCTACGTGTTGAATAAGGACCTGTCTTGTCACAGGCACAACTGAGGGTTCTCAAACTAGATGAGGGATCAAAGCAACCACCCTCATCCTAAAGAGTGACTAAGACATGGAAACCCCAAACCCTCATAAGAGTAGTCAGGCAGGCCCCACAGGCAGCACTTCCTCTAAACCAGTACCTAGTTCTCAGGGCCTGTCCCTACATATGCTCAGATATGTATTTCTGACTTATGTCTTTACCGTGTCCTTACTTTATTACATGAGTGGCCCTAGGAATATACAGTAGTTATGATGTCAGCTGGAATGGAAGCCACCAAGCACATTGGAGAGTCACTTCACCGTGGTGGTGGGCCAAGAGAGCAGCAGACAGTGTGTGGGGGGAAAATGGTGGTCCTCTTAACCTGGGTTTTTGAAGCTGTCACTTTCAATAGAAGGGATGGGAAGGTTAATGACGATCTTAACATGCTAGGACGTCCACAGGGGGCTTACCATGGGAAGACTTACTCATTTTCAAGAGTCAAGATGGGAATGAGAAAAAGAGGCCCAAATGGTGAAAGAAATACAGTGTTATATCTGAAAGTTTGAATGGGGTCCTGCTGGGATTCTCCAAGCTTGGGGAATGTATTTTAAGGTTATTATTATTTATATATTTATTACCTTTTTGTTAGCACATAAAATAATGGCTTTCTTCATGAGCCTTCAATTCATCATTCTAGTTTGCTCACCTCGAACTCCTTTAAAGGCCCTGTTATCCCATTCATTATAGTGAAGTTGAACCTCTTCTACCGCCTACCCCCAGAAAGCATTCTCATCAGAGGAAGGCATAATTATAGTTTGTCTGTGGATAGGATCAGAGAGATGGAATCCAAAGAGAGAGTGGAGGCCTGGACCAAAACTGTGGTGGGGAAGTGGAGGATAGCCAGAAGTATATGTACGCCTAAACCCTAGGGCCCCCTCTCTGTATCCATGTATATTTTGACCCATATTTGTATTATTCATGGTATTTTCTGCATGGAGCTCCAATTTACTTTCACTTGCCTGTTTTAGGAGCCAAGGGCATTGTCTGACTCATTTTCTATACTCTACAGTACCTAGCCTACTACAGTGCCTATGTTGATGCCCCAAGTGTCATTGGTATGAATATTCTTATAGCAAAACCTCTAGAAACCTAATGATACAGAGTTTGCCATAGTAAGCGTCTAGGGGTCATCATTTCCACCTCATTTTTGCAGATCTGAGCTGGAGGGGGCATGTCATGCTTCAAGTCAAGGTGGTAGATGTCCCACTGTACCTGAGGTCTTTCTGTCCCCAGTGCCGTGACTTCTGTTTTCTGTGCTCACCGGGCCCAGCAGCTTTCAGATTCATGAGCATAATTCTTGCTGCTCCTTTTGAGTCTAAAACCTTTTGAGAGTAGACTCTTCAGAAAAGTAACCAGTTCAGCTTTCCTGATTGACTGATGAGGAAGTCAGACGTGGGTCTGTGTTTATTTTCTAGAGATGCAGAGGTAGTACCTCAAATCAGGTGGCGCAAACACTAGGGGATATACCATCTTATGGCCCTGGAGAATAAAAGCCCACATTCAAGATAGCAGCAGGATTGGTTCCAGCTAGGGGACCCACGAGGGGTCCTCTCCATCACTTGCTTCCCATACCCTATATTCCAGAAGCCTCATATCTTTTCTGCCTTATGTTTCCATATCAATTTCCATCTGAGCATGTCCATCTTTGAGTCTAAAGTCATTCCTTTCTATAAAGATTTAGTCAAACTAATTTAATGACATTTTTCTCTTCATTGATCACTGGCAAAGACTATTTCCAAATACAATCACATATATAAATGCAGAAAAGAAGAGATTTTAGATCTGGGGGGACACATTCAACTTGTGAGGCAGACCAGTTAAATACTCTTGGGCATAAACAGTTATCTGGATTTTGAAGTTCTGTTCATAGACGAAGCCTTCTCTATACATTTCCAAACTCCTGTCATCTAATTCCCTAATTCCCAACTGACACAGATGCTATTTTATGAGTTATTGAAGCCCCATATTACAGGGTGCTGCTTCACCTTGTTTTAGATAGCACACAAACCTCTTATAGCCAAAAGATGAGTTTTCTAGACAGGACTTCCTGTTTGGGACTTGTAAGAAATAAAATATTTTTTAAATAGCAGGTTGGCTCTTGGTGGGAATATCCCTGCTCGTGACTGGGAGGTGGTTCAGACAGTGAAGAGCTTGCTGCACATGAAGGCCTGCATTTAGTCCCTAGAACCCATGTAAAAAGTCTAGTATACTTGTGTGAACATGTAATCCTAACACTAGGGAAGCAGAGGGGAGAAGGTTACCTGGGCCCCATTGGTCAGCCAATCAGCTGGTGAGGTCTAGGTTCACTGCGATGCTATGTCTCGCAAAGTAAGATTGGAGAACAACTGAGAAAGACAGCACAAAGACCTCTGGCCTCCACGTGTATGTACCTCCCCGACACACACACACACACACACACACACACACACACACACACGAACATGCACATGCATGAACACATATACATAAAAACACACACATGCACACTTACACATAAAAACACACACATGCACACTTACACATAAACACACACACATGCACACATGAGCACACACGCATACAACCAAGACCCAATCGTTGCATTTTGTGGCTCAGAGAACAAGCGATAATGTCCGTCGATATGTGCAAAAAGCAACTGGCCTATTAACAGCACAGTAAGCCGTCTCTATTAAGGGTCCTGATCCAAGTACCTAGTGGCAGCTAAGCTGGAACCTTAGAGGCATGTTATTCTTCCTCAGTTCCTGTAACCATCAGGGTCACTTGTATGGGAATGAGAGGGCCTTCCCTGTGCCACATCCCCCAAGTGAACTTTGCCGTCTCCGTGGGTCACTATAGCTGAATAATGATTGTAGCCTAATGTGCTATTTGTTGGGGGAACAGTCAAACATTTTATCATATCTATCTATCTATCTATCTATCTATCTATCTATCTATCTATTTATTTATTGTGGAATAGAGAAACTATACTTCAAAACCCAAGAACGAGCAAATCAATACCGTGATTAACTGGCACTAACAGATACCCTGAGGATTTAAATGTTGGCGTTCTGTTTCGAGCTAAGCAGCTGCCAGTGGAATGCCTAGCAGGGGTTAAACCCAAATGCCTGCACCGCAGCCTATTTCTGTCAGCACTCCACTCAGGAAATAAACATTTATGCTTTCTGAAATGAAAGTGTATTTTTGAAGACCAGCCGTCAGATAGTTTTTGCCCTTCACACTTTCCAATGCTTAGCCTTTTTTTTGTACATTGACTGTAAAGTGCATAAGTTTGCCAGGCTGGGGGAAAAAACGTTACTGACAGTGCCCGTGGCGTCCCATTCAGTCCCTGAAGGTTCTGGGAGAAATGGGCAGGAAGGTTGGCACAAAGCATGCTTTCTTCAAGCCTGCTACCTCAGGGGCACCTGTTGGGAGAAGTTCTTCAATCCTTCCACGTGACATTATTCTCCACCGTCATCTAGTGTACCGTAGTGCAGATAAACACACAATTTAGCTGCAGGTCAGGGTAGAGAGCCCTTCTGCACAGCCAAATGCCTAAGATACAGTAAAAGGCACCAAGTCCAGGACAGAGATGAAGAGAGATCAGACTTGTCAGCGGTATCAGTGGAAAAGGCTGCCGATGGGAAAAAGGAAAATGTGCTGTGGTGTATTTTACAAAGCTGTAATAGGACTGAGCATTAGAAAGCATAGCCTGCCACACGCCTGCCACATGCCTGCCACATGCCTGCCACACGCCTGCCACACGCCTGCCACATGCCTGCCACACGCCTGCCACACGCCTGCCACACGCCTGCCACACGCCTGCCACACTCCAGAGAGTAAGATCCCGGATGCACAGCATGTGAGCTTCAAGGGACACAATGGCAAGCTCCATTTCATTTCGCTTGAGAGAAAGGTATCTTGCTAACGACAGCTACATGGTATAGATGACAAGACCTCTAAACACCATGAATGTCTGCTAAGAGCACAAACCAGTTATTATCATCTGGACACAAGTGTCCATGAGCCAATAACACCACCATGTTTTTATTATTAAAAAACAAAAACAAAAAACCCCTGAGAGTTGGTTTTATGACCCCCTTATTTTCATTAGCCTCTTAATTTAGGTGTCTCTGCTTTGCTCAAGTCTCTTGATAAAGACATTATTTCAGCATGGAAAGGAAATAGAGCCAGACATCCAAAAGGGAGGGTGAAAGATTATTTATTTATTTATTTATTTATTTATTTATTTATTTATTTATTTATTTTGGAAACCCAGAATTGGTATCAGTAATGCTTGCACACTCAGGGATCAGATAGAGGAGAATCGAAAGAGGGAGGGGAGCCTGCACTGTGTCACAAGTTCAAGGTCAGCCTGGACCAAGTATGGTAAGCAAGGAAGCAAATAAATAAGTGTTTATGGAATAGAAACAAAATCTTTATCTTATATTGGGCCCCTTAGATCTGCGGAATGCCTGTTTTGTAGGCAGCTTGAGTTCCACCTCAGAGTTTGGATGGACAAGGCCTTTGTATCCGTTTCCAGATTGTGGTGGTAAACTTAGAAAGGGCCAAATTGTGAGGCACTAATTAATAAGCTAAAAAGAGACAGAAGCCCAGACTGCCATATTCTATAACGCATAGGTCTTCCTTCCTTCCTCCCTCCCTCCCTTCCTTCTCCCCTTCGTTCCTTCTCTTTCCTTCCTAACGGATGCTTCTGCAAAAATCACACTACTTTAATGAAGTGGAGAAAAATATAAAAAACTAAGGACATCAAGCAAGCAAATTCATTACAGCTTTGTGCTAAAAAAAAAAGTATCCTTTCTTTACCTTTTCTTTCTCTTTATTTCATAGTAAAAAGGGAAAGAATAAGGTTTGCAAAACAGATGCCGCAAAGGCACACACACAGAGCCATCCATACCGAGGAAACAAATTGCAGAATCAACCTTTAAAAATGAAATTTTATTGCTTTTGCTTAATTAAACCCCAAAGAAATGTGGCAGACATTGTTGTTGTTGAAAAAAATGTTAATTTGTAAATCACAGGGACAAAGGGGCCCCGTGCAACTTTAAAGTTTCCGCACACGTAAATGTCGATAGTGCGCCTTCTCCATCATCAGCACTAAATTCACATTGACGCCTCTTTTCTTCTCGGTATTGATCCTTCCATGAGAACGTAGATTTGTATCTGTTAATTAATGCGTCCTGAAACAGCGTTTGTATTAATCAGGCAGATAAGAAAAATTGGATGGCTGTACCCCTGTGACAACCGTAAAAGTGCTGGCCCTGATAAAATCATGGATGGACCTCAATAAAAAAGTTCCTCCTTCCACTCAATAAACTAATCATCCCGCTTTTAATTATTCGGCAGGAAGATGTGTGGAGATTGGAGGATGGTGTAAATCTATTTACTAACAGCAGTGTCTGGGAGGGAGGACAGGGCTGTCTCAGGACGATGCTCCGGGCTATGAGGTCCCTCCATCTGCTTCGGCAACAGACTGCTGTTTGAGATCGTGAAGCGGAAGAATTAAACCAGGAAAATTAAAAAAAGAAAAAAATTCCATTCCTGTGGCTCAGAAGTTTACCGGTGATACGATTGTTGTGGCAGGTGTTGTTGATTGAATTTGTAAAAGAAATTTCATTTTACAAATCTTTTTCTCTTCCAGTTCATCCGTGTGCTAGTGGTGGTGGTGGTGGGACAGACAATGAGCTCCTGTGTTTGTCTCTTGTAGAACTTAATTTTCTCTGATAATTATTTCTTCTGATGACTTTTAAAACATGCTGTCGGGATGTGTTTATTAATGTCATACTAAAATTCATTGATAAAAATTAAGGGGAGGAAAGCCTTATGCTACGAGACCTAAAGCAGCCCTGTTAAATACAGTGTAAGTGCCTTTGTAGTGAAGGAAGTTCAGTCTTTAGGGATCCCACCAAGAGAAGCTGGAGGCATCCTTTTGATGGTTTGATTAAACACTTAGAGGTAATGGCACCAAGAGGCAGCTTACTGGTTTTTCTCAGCGGGCCAGGAAAACCTGCTTTTCCGTTGTATGGGACAAATCTGTTTCAACGTGCATACGAATGAGGCCAACTGCTGGCCAGCAGGGACGAATGAGGCCAACTGCTGGCCAGCAGGGACTTGGTCTTCATGATTGGGTCACAATGTCTAGGAAAGGTGTCAAAAGAGGTTTCTTAAGTTGCTTTAGTAACAATGATCTCTCTTTTTTATGGTGACTGCTAGGAGTGCCATAAATCATAGTAGTGTGCACTTAGTGGGCCACAGGACATACTTGGAATTCTGGGGCCTATTGTTGGCAGGGAAGTTTATGCTTTTAGGCCTCTTGGAACCCCTCACCTGTCTTCAGCCATTACCATTGTCCTTTTCAGGAGAGAGCGCAATCCTCTGGGGTGTGAAGGCATTAGATGACATGCGCACACATTATTCATATGTATATATATATATATATATATATATATATATATACACACACACACACACAATCACATTATAATATGCAACCCATACATCTGCGTGGACTTAGTGAAGGAGATATGACTGTCTTACTCCGCTGTGCCCTGTTAGACATGATGTGGCTTATTTTCCAGTGTCTGTCTTTTGTTCCTCAAGCATGGAAGACAGCGTACATAGCCTCTATATTGGATGCTTAGTTTACAGAGTGTCTATATTGGATGCTTTTCAAGTTTTAATAAAGGATGGAGCCAGAAATTTCAGACAAAAATAAGATACAACACTTCCCATCTCTGTGTTGTGAACTATCAGTTAGAAAAGTCCAGGGATCCACCCCATAATCAGTTTCCAAACACTGACATCATTGCATACACTAGCAAGATTTTGCTGAAAGGACCCAAATAGAGCTGTCTCTTGTGAGACTATGCCGGGGCCTAGCAAACACAGAAGTGGATGTTCACAGTCAGCTATTGGATGGATCACAGGGCCCCCAATGGAGGAGCTAGAGAAAGTACCCAAGGAGCTAAAGGGATCTGCAACCCTATAGGAACAACATTATGAACTAACCAGTACCCCGGAGCTCTTGACTCTAGCTGCATATGTATCAAAAGATGGCCTAGTCGGCCATCACTGTAAAGAGAGGCCCATTGGACACACAAACTTTATATGCTCCAGTACAGGGGAACGCCAGGGCCAAAAAAATGGGAATGGGTGGGTAGCTAAGTGGGGGGGGGGGTAGGGTATGGGGGACTTTTGGGATAGCATTGGAAATGTAAATGAGGAAAATACGTAATAAAAAAATATAAAAAGAAAAAAAAAAAGAACACTTGTGGCTCTTGCAAAGGACTGGAGTTTGGCTCCCAGCAGTCACATAGTAGCTGACAACCATCCATGACTCCAGTTCCAGGAGATCTGATGCCCTCTTCTGACCTCTGTGGGTGCCATTCATACACACGGCATGCACACATAGGTCCAAGTCAATCACTTGTACAGGTAAAATAAGTAAAAAAAAAAAAAAAAAGAAAGAAAAGTTTCATGTTTTATGTTTCCCAGATGCAAAAACAAGTTCATTGCCCTGCCTGGGATGAATGACCCGGCCAGTGCCTGAGCCCAGCCAATATTTTTATATGGGCTCTGGCTCTCTGCCAGTTTTTCCCACCAAACACTTTTATCTCTATATTTAGACTCTTAAACAAATAGACTTTAATAATAAGAGTGAAATGCGGCTTTTCTCTTGGGTAAGGAGGCAGGTGAGCTAAGATTTCTTCTTTATGTACTAGTGAGTATTTAAAAGAGAGATCTGTACTAATGACAGCAGGGATACACAGCCAGGCAAGAGTGCTCACTTGGTTTTAATTCATCACATGGCCATTACGGAGACACATTTCCAAGTTGGTGACTCTCGAGGTTTAAATCATTTTCTTTCCGGGGTGCGGGGGATTATGTTTGCCTTTATCTTCCCCATCAATATGTTTTGTTTTTTTTTATAACTAGGTAGTGGAAGGTACCTGAAAAATCTCACTGCCTTTAATGTTGGAAATAGAGCAAAGAGATAGGGTTTTGCTCTCTCTGCAAATAGGAAAGAAAACCAAACCTCGATCATGTTTCCAGACCCTACCATAGCACCTACCACAGAAGCTGCCTCCCTCGTGGCTTCAACTTTGGGTACACAAAAAGATATTGGGGTTGGAGGACTGAATGGCTCCTAATTAGAGTACAGCATAGTTCTGAGCTCCACAGCAGAGGCTACCCACCCTAGGAAGTGCAGGTTGCCTTAAGAAATCCCAGCTTTAGAGTAACCTGATCTACCCTGCTTCTTTTTCAGGCTTCTCCACACTGTCCCTGGCAGACCAGATGAGCCTCCTCCAGAGTGCATGGATGGAGATTCTGATCCTCGGCGTTGTGTACCGATCGCTTTCGTTTGAGGATGAACTTGTCTATGCAGACGATTATATAATGGATGAAGACCAGTCCAAATTAGCAGGCCTTCTTGACCTAAATAATGCTATCCTGCAGCTGGTGAAGAAGTACAAGAGCATGAAGCTAGAGAAGGAAGAATTCGTCACCCTCAAAGCAATAGCTCTTGCTAATTCAGGTTGGCATATTGATGTGGTCATTGTTGCGTTGTTAAAGATGTCAGCTTTTCCCCTTTCCTTCTCTTCTTGGGGATTTGTGAGACCTAGTTTGTAAGTTCTCCATGAGTCAGCAAAATTATAATCAGCGCAGCTTTCTAGTGAAAAGTTAAGAGAGAGAAAAATAAACTTAGAGGGAACATTTTTTATTTACTTGCTCTCAGAAACTCTGACACTTTTACCACCCTACGCTTTTACTAATTTGAACCGCAGCAAAGCAGACGGTCTTGAGGGACTCACCTAAATGGGCACTCTTGGGACAAAATTAGCTTCATTGTTGTTTCTGCGCAAGTCAACGTCAGTGAGTTATGAGGAAACAGTCCCCACCTTTCCTCTCAAAAAGGCCAATTTTGCAGTTGAGAAAAATACACGCCATGTTGCCCTTTGATTTTCATTGTGAAAAAAACCATAGCCTGGAATTCTCTAGTCATCACATTCTGTTGAAAGTGCTACAGTCAGTAGAGATTAAGAATTATAGGAATTCCTATGCCTAGCTTGAACAGGAGTGGGCTAAAATAGGGGCATACTCTGGTAAGTCAAAATGGTTGGTATTTTGTTATATTTCCCCTTTGTGCCTTCCCTAAGGCTAGATTGTAGTATTAAGTCTCTCTTAACATTTGCATAAAGTTCAGGATAGATCCCTCCTAATGACGGGCTGATCATCAGATACCTGCGTGTCAATAACGGCTCTGAAACCATGTACCATTGACAGTCACACGGCACTCGTTCCAGCTGCTTTTGTTTTGACCCTATCTTTGAACTTTATCTTGGTTGCCGGCCAGTAGTTTTCCCCTTAATTACAAGAAGGAAACTGTCAATAAAATCTGTTAAATGGGATGCAATGAGTGGCTTGAATGGGCGGATGGCTATTTGTTCAAATTCTGCAGTATTCAAGGTATTGACAGTTTGTTTTCTGGGGCCATATGTGACGATCAATCTCAGGCTGGGCTCAGCCGTGCTGAAAAATGAAAAACCAGATTGCTTTTGCTTACTTGTGGATGACGACTTTGTGATTTGGCGCGGTCTGGGCAAGATGAGACCTTCTGCCCAAATTGCCCCCATGAGAGCCAGGGATGCGTGACTGTTTTTAGAAATAATTTTTAATTGATTTTGTAATTAACAGTTCATCTAAAATATTGATGCATGAATCCTTGGACTGATGGAAGGGAAATAGTTTTCAACAATGAAGTTGTACCTTCCTATTTGTCTTTATAATGGGTGTTAGCATTTCACAGTTTTAAATGTGGATATAACCCACTTATTACCACACAATTCACACCACTTTCCCTCACATTTCTGGGAACTTAAATTGTGAGTGTGAGTGTGTGTGTGCGTGTATGTGTCTGTGACAAATGACCTTGTTGTTACAAACCCTTGAGCTGCCCTGGAGAGAGTTCAGGTGAGATAGAAGTTTTTTGAGTTTGTAAGGTTTTTTTTTTTTAGCCTTCATAATTTAGGACCAATTCAAATTAGGTGAAAGGGTTCACAGTACTGGTTTTGCAAAGAAGTTTTATTGATAATCTCAAAAATGATTCTAACTGAAACCATTAACTCTATTCATTATTTTTTAATAAACAGAGCAAGCACATTTTATATCATCTTATGTTCCCAATTGATTTTTGTAAATTGTTAGTTGATTATGAACCCTGGGCAATGCTAAAACTTTGTCATTAAAATTGCTAAATGTTGGCAGTTGGAGGTGTTCCCAGCATAGTTTTAGCTAAGGATGCTCATTTACCCTGCCTTAGTTCCTTAGAGCTTCCCTGTGTTCCCAGCATAGTTTTAGCTAAGGATGCTCATTTACCCTGCCTTAGTTCCTTACTAGAAGAATAGCCACTCATATTGTTGAAACACAAACGCTCTAATCCTGTTTCTTGTGCTCAGCCCAGGAAAGAACCTGCGGTGCTGCTGGCACAGTTGACTAGAAGTCCTGATTTAATGGACTCTGTAGTTTCTGTATGTAAAGGGCACAGTTAAGACTTTCCTGCCTCACCAGTTCTAGATCCCGAGTAGCATAGCTTCACAGAGCACTTCTGCATATAGGCAATTCTAACATCGACTTAGCTCTTGATTCCAAGAAAGGTGAATTGCATCTAGTTGTAATTCACACTTAGGCCATACCTAGTTCTTTGACCTTATAATCAAGCCACAGGGAACATGGCCTTATCCTGACCAGCTCAAACCAAAGTCCTGGTCTTTCAGTTTAGGGTAAACCACTCAGAGAGTCATTTTCTTTCATAACTTGTATGTATGGTATTTTGTTCAATTTCATTTTGCCTGTAAATTGGAGAACAGCAGCAAAAATGTAGACTTAATCTTGTTTGATCAAACTTGAGTTTCTTAAATGCTTATGGGTATATTGCTGTGAACACATCCCTGTGAGCACATCCCTGTGAGCGCATCCCTGTGAGAGAATCCCTGTGAGAACATCCCTGTGAGAGCATCCCTGTGAGAGCATCCCTGTGAGAACATCCCTGTGAGCACATCCCTGTGAGCACATCCCTGTGAACACATCCCTGTGAGAACATCCCTGTGAGAGCATCCCTGTGAGAACATCCCTGTGAGAGCATCCCTGTGAGAGCATCCCTGTGAGAGCATCCCTGTGAGCACATCCCTGTGAGAGCATCCCTGTGAACACATCCCTGTGAGAGCATCCCTGTGAACACATCCCTGTGAGAGCATCCCTGTGAGCACATCCCTGTGAGCACATCCCTGTGAGCGCATCCCTGTGAGAGCATCCCTGTGAACACATCCCTGTGAGAGCATCCCTGTGAACACATCCCTGTGAACACATCCCTGTGAACACATCCCTGTGAGAGCATCCCTGTGAGCACATCCCTGTGAGCACATCCCTGTGAGAACATCCCTGTGAACACATCCCTGTGAGAGCATCCCTGTGAGCACATCCCTGTGAGAGCATCCCTGTGAGCACATCCCTGTGAGCACATCCCTGTGAGAGCATCCCTGTGAGAGCATCCCTGTGAGAGAATCCCTGTGAGAGAATCCCTGTGAGAGCATTCCTGTGAGAGCATCCCTGTGAGAGCATCCCTGTGAGCACATCCCTGTGAGAGCATCCCTGTGAGAGCATCCCTGTGAGAGCATCCCTGTGAGAGCATCCCTGTGAGAGCATTCCTGTGAGAGCATCCCTGTGAGAACATCCCTGTGAGCTCATCCCTGTGAGCACATCCCTGTGAGAGCATCCCTGTGAGAGAATCCCTGTGAGAGCATCCCTGTGAGAGCATCCCTGTGAACACATCCCTGTGAGAGCATCCCTGTGAACACATCCCTGTGAGAGCATCCCTGTGAGCACATCCCTGTGAGAGCATCCCTGTGAACACATCCCTGTGAGAGCATCCCTGTGAGCACATCCCTGTGAACACATCCCTGTGAGAGCATCCCTGTGAACACATCCCTGTGAGAGCATCCCTGTGAGCACATCCCTGTGAGAGCATCCCTGTGAGCATGTGCTGATTCTTTGCTTAGATATACCAAGGTTTTCTTTTTGTATTCAAAATTTTAGATTAACATAAATGAACAATTATGTAAAAAATTATTTGGTAGAGGCCTATGTGACTTTTTCCTGCATGGCTGTAAATGTTAACAGAAATCACATTTGTTTATGCTTTAATATTATTTTAACCATCTGCTTTTATTCAATAGCCACCAATATTATGCTTTTGTTTGGTGAACAGACAGTTGGCTTCCTGATAGGGGTTTTTATATTTTTAGTGAGCACATTTTATTCAAGAATAAATATGAGTAAAATTAAGTGTTTTTTTTTACTTTTATATAATACTTCTAGAATAAAATAAATACGGATAGAACACTATTAATACTATTTTGGTCATCAGCTTAAGCTTGGGAATAATCTTAGGAACCTCATAATTGAGGACATTCCTCAGGACACATTGATTTGTATACACAGTTCACAATTGTAGAGTTTCTAGTGACAAATGCTGTGATTTCTTTAGATGACCGGAATGGGGCCATATTTAGGATATTTGAATACTTATATAAGATTAGCTTAGTGTCTCTCAATCATTTTTATTATCACACCCTTAGGGGAAGCTTTTTGATAAGCTTTTCCTTATAACTTGCTAATTAAGTAGCAATACCACAAATGTGTGTGTATACACACACACACACACACATACATACATACATATATATATATATATGGCATATATTTGTGATATTTTTTAATCTAAGGAATTTTTTGTACTCTGTGAGTCTGTATTTCCTTCACTTTAGAGAACATGGTTTCGAGTCATAGTTAGTTTCTTAACTCTAAAGTAAAATAGGTGAATTAAACAATGTCCAGCATCAGTAAGAGACATAAACCAGTTGAAACCAGTTATAAAAGTGAGGTAATAAGGTTTTGAGGTAGGGGATGTTTGGTTTGGAGACTGTGAGCTGAGCCTTCAGGATCAATATGTTAGCATCTCCATGAAGCTGCACAGTGAGCATAGATGTCACTAACAAAATCCCTTTCCGTCTAAAGGCCTTATTGGGCCTCTTAGGCAATTTTAGAAAATGGTGCCATTTCTCTGATGTTCTGGACGTAGTTTTAGTTGCTGGTCCAAAGGGTATACTTGCTTGATCGTTTGTTTTGGGAAAACCTTTCTGTAGCCACCTCTTTTAGAAAACTTCTCTTGAGGAATCTCCCTGCATGTCCATGCAGGCGCCACGTTCAGCTGATGAGCACTTGTAGTCACTGTGAGACAGAAAGTTGGACGTCTCATCTCCACTCCTGACACATTGCTTATATCCCACAAACAACCATGCACACTATGTTTCAGAGGGTTCAGTACAGAAAACTGGGTAATTCCTATCTCACCCCAAGAAACCTAAACTGATCGTGTTAAATTGCTTCAGAATTTGACGCCTATACTTCATGTTGCTGCCTTTTGATAACTATAATAGTCACCCCTTGGTATTTGTGAAGAATCAATTCTAGTTTTTTTTTCCTTAAGGATAGTTACAAAGCCTGCAGAGTATCAATTTGTATGTAAAATAGCATGATTTTATATAACCCATACCTGTTTGTTTTAGTAACTTAGCTCTAGAGTACTTATAAGTGGTACCAGATAAATTTAGATAAAGAGTTGACATATGGTGTTGTCTCAGGAACAGTGACAGGAAAAACTATGTGTGTTCAGTGCAGACATAATCCATACCTTCATTTTAAAAATACATTTGTGCTCTCATCTCTGGGGGTCAGAATTCCAAAATCAGTTCATCAGGTGTACTACAAGATATGGACAGAGCTCAGCTCCCCCTGATAATTCCAGAGAGTCTGTTTCCTTAATTTCTCTGGCATTAGTCATATTCCACAACATATCATCTGCATCCATTCAACCATCCATCCATCCATCCATCCATCCATCCATCCATCCATTTCTCCATTTATATATCCACCCATCCATCCATTTCTCCAACCATTCATCTACCCATCTATCCATCATTCCATCCACCCATCTATCCATCCATCCATCCATCTGTTCATCTATCATCCATTCATCAGTCCATCCATTCAATCTATCTATCCATCTATCTTTTCATTTTGCCTTATATTTTTGAAACAGTGTCTCACTATGTAGTTGAGGCTACCCTTGAGTTCTCAGTCCCTACCTCTGTGAACCCAGGCCTACCCATTGCTACCCAGGCTCTTCCTCCATCATAGAAAGCCAGTGGTGTAGAGGTTACCTTCATGACATGGCTGCCTCCTTTCTATTTTGCTTTTATTGGACTGGATATTCCAAGATAATCTCCCATATGAAGATTATATCTTAATAGCATACAAAGTTCCTTTTGCCCTAATAGGTAACATTCATGTGTTCTAGGATTCAGGACTTAGGCATCCTTGGAGTCAATTTTCAGTCTAACACAATGAATATATAAGCAAGTTCAAAAAAAAAAAAATAAGACTGTGAAGTAGCCAGGAACCGTTCAAGATGCCTTGTTCTAGGGTTAACCCTCTCCCTTTCTTCCAAAGTAACTGCTTTTAGAGGCACTAAATATAGACTTTTGATTCAGATAGATGCACTGGATTCTCTAAATGTAGCAGAAATAGATGCAAGAGGGAAAGTTACCTCCAGCCTAAAGAGTAAGCACATGTACTGCACCTACTGTCCTGGCTTTTGTGGCCACCACATCCTTGTGTTTGCTATTAAATTGTTTATGCTCAGTGACTGCAGTCAAGACTTGTTCATTTATCCCCCCAAAAATTCTATGGATGGACTTTAGAATCAAAATGTATAACCCAAGTCTGAATATCCCTGCTTTCTTTCCATCGTCTTTGGTCTGTTGTGGAAATTGCAACAGACCTCCTCACAACCTGGGTGCTACATACACTCAAGTCCTTGCCCAGTGGCACCTGCAGGTAGCTCATTGTTCAGTGGCTGCAGGGGGAGGCAAGGACAGTGACCTCTCTACGATGTCAGAGCTTAGGGTGTGGATGACTCAGATCTGCTCAGTATTGGCTGTGGTCTCAATTTCTGCCTGTCATTCTACCATGAGATGCATATAAAGTCCTAGAAAACTCACCTGCTCTTTAGCTGCCAGTTAGATAAAAGTGGGTCTATATATATATATACATATATATGTATATGTGTGTGTATATACATACACACATAGGTATTTGTGCATATTTAGTGACTATTAGTCAGTCACAAATGTTATCTTTATTGAAGCTTAAGTTTGTTCCAAGTTCGTCAGTGGTTGATTTCTAGAAGGTTTTTTTTGAATGACTTAGTGGTTTTACTTTATAGTTATGCCATTTGGTGTGACATTTTAAACCAGGGCCAGATGGTAATCTGGGGAAATGTTAGGAACACCCACATTATGTAATCATTTGGGTTTGGGGGAGCAGTCTTGAGGCCCACCTTGTCCTGGTTTGTGTTGCGATGCCACACGTTTGGCTTTGCTGCCTGGTTACTATAAGGATACTTACGATCAGTGCCTTTCAATCTTTTATTTTGTGGGGAAGCCATTCTGTCAGTGAAGGCCATTTGTCTTACAGTTACCCAGGGGTCCTGGATGGCAGCTGGCTGCTGACCATAGAATCACTCTAGAACACCTTATCTAGTGTTCCTAGAGAAATTAAAACATCACTTCTCTTTTAAGAAGACCTCTGCTCATTTCCATTTTTTGTTTCGCTTAGCACATTCTTGTTTTAATCTTTTAAGGTTCAGGGATAAAAGTCATATTGATCATCACCTCTCTCTTGTAGGGTGATTTACATCGCTTGTTACAATGCTGGGTATTGACACCAGGTCCTTCCCACATGCTAAGAAAGCTCTTGGCCACTGGACCACATACCCTGTCCATTATAAACTCTCAGTAAAGTGACCATCTCTGTCCCACAAAGTACATTACCAGTTATGATTTTTCATTCTCCATACTAGACGACACTGGACATGCATGTCTATTCTTGATACTCAGTTCCGGCTCAGCATGAGACATCATTATAGATAATGAGTCACAAGCAGAAAGTCACTTCCCAGATTGAACTGTGACCCTCTGAGCACCCATGCCCATGTCCACCGGTATAGAAAAGGCCAATGCTTACTACACTTAATGAGTAAAATCTAAAGCCTTTGAATGTTCCACCTATGGCAATAGATGTGTTTCATCCCTGTTCTGAGAGTCAAAGACAGGAATGGCACCCTCTCTTATGGTCTCATTCGTAGGCGACTATATCAAATATTATGAATACTATATCAAAAATATCAAATATTATGGAACTGGAGAGGAGACTGGGTGATGAAGAGCACTGACTGCTCTTCCAGAAGACCTAGGTTCAATACCCAGCACCTACAGAGTAGCTCACAACCATCAGTAACAGAGTCTCCGGGGATATGAGACCCTCTTCTGGCCTCTGCAAGCACTGCACATACATGGTACACAGGCAAAACACTCACTAAAATTAAATAAACAAATAAATAAATAAACACACAAATAAAACAATAAAACTATTGTATATAGTTACTCATTAAGGTAGTTATTAGGGGTTGAAACAACATATTATATATATATATATATATATATATATATATATGATATAAGATATATATCCTATTTGAGCTCTGGTTACATTTTGAAATCTTAATTCATTTTAATAGCACATATATATTTATTATCCTATTCAGTTGTCCTCAACGAAGAGTTAATGGTAAGTTGTGGACCAAGTCCCAGTACCTTGATTTGGTGGTTCAGGACTTGGGCCCAGGCATCCAAATTTCTGACCAGATGAACTAGTACTCTTACTGTGTAGCCTTGCCCTGCCAAGTGTGTTCATGACCGGATGTATCCCTGTTATCACATTTACTCTGTTTCCATCCATTCTGATTCTCAGACCTGCTTCCTTGGAAACATACTTGAGAAGAAACAAGTACCAACAACCAAAGCCAGACAATCACCCAATGCCACTTCTACTGATTCTGGCATCTGCATGTCCACCGAGCCCAAGAAACAGAGCAGATTAAACATTACAGAACCAACACTTGAACTAGGGCCCCTAATGGAGATGGATATTTCCTTCAGCAGTCTGCCAGCTGAATCACGGTCTAATTAAATAGTTCAGATTTAGTGAGTTTGCATTTGAAGTATTAGCAGATCTGAGAACGAGTAAAGCTAAAATGAGTTAGAATCTTTTCTGTAAATGGGAAGTTAAATTATCATAGTAATTTGATTAAATCATTTTTAAATCTCTCCAGCTAAATCACAGCCTTTAAAGAATAGTTTGAAGTCTTAATTGCTGTTTGTGAGCATATCGCTCTGCTATTTGTTCTCGCCTCATTTCCTGTGACATCCGCTCGTATATCTCCCTAGGCCAGGCCAGAGTAGTGGCAAAGGAAAAACTGAAAAGCTAGGGTGGCAGGGGCGGGGGGAGCTGCAGCTGGCTTCCCATGTTTAAATGAACACCACCTACAAAAGAGAAATATGCTCTACTTCATTACAATAATTATAACCCAAACCAAAGGAAGGCACTTGGAGACAGACTGGGAAAATATGAAATAGGTATTTCTCATCATTAGACCCATCTCTTGTAAAGCAGTCTTCATACAACTAGAGATACCATTGCTTGGAACACTGTAGAGGAGACTGCTGATAAAAACAGAAAAGTCCATGACTGTGTTCCTTGGGCAGTTCCATTTTCATTTGGAGAATAAACACTAGCATAACTATATTTTAGAAGCTGAATTTTATTTTATTTTATTATTTTATTTTATTTAAAAAAGGGAAACTAAGTTTCCAGTGCTAGTGAGATAGTCCAGTGGGTAAAATGCTTTTCTTACCAGCATCAGGACCAGTGTTTGAGTAACAAGAAGCCATGCCAAAAGCCAGATAGGGTAGCCAGAGCTTTCAATCCCAGTGGTGAGGAGGCAGAGACAGGAAGCCTCCAGGGACTCACTGGCCAGCCCGTCTAGCTGGCTTGGCAAATTCCAATCTGTTGAGAGACCTTATCTCAGGAGACACAGTAGATAGTTCTTGAGGAAGGTTACAGAGAAGTGTATGTGTGAACACATGTGCGCTTACACACCCCAAATGCATAACACATATACACACACAAATAGAACAAACTAAGTTTGAGCCGGAGAGAACACAGATGGAGGGTCATTAACAGGGCAGGTGACTACAAAGCCGCTCCATCTCCACCTAGTCCCAGCTCACTGTGGAAGGTGACCTCTTGAAGCTCCATCATGGAGTCTTCTAGCCATCACCCCGCCACTTCCCTTATCCTCTAGTATCTCCCAAGATTACTGTCACCTGGGGAGAAGGAGCAAGAGGAACAATAGCAGGACTTCCAGGTGAGGGTCTTGTCACCCTTCATTATGTTCTTCTGCAAAGCAAAGCCAACAAGTGATCCATTGGTGTTAGCATAGACTCCTGCATCTCTGTGTTGTATAGTAGCCAAGGTTACCATGCTGTGTTAATCTGAGTCCCAAGGTAGCATCAAAACCACCATGCAATCCTGATCTACTTGGTATAAACAGTGCATAATTTTAACAGACAGAAGAGTTTTTAGGGTTTTTGTTTAGTTTAGTTTTATTTTTTTGATTTAAAAGAATTTATTTATTTATTTATTTATTTATTTATTTATAATCCACCCATTACCCTTGGACCAGCTCCTGTATGCTGCCTGGTTGGTGGCTCAGTGTCTGGGAGCTCCTAGAGGTCCAAGTTAGTTGAGACCACTGGTCTTCCTATAGGGGCACCCTCTTCTGCTTCTTCTATCCTTCCCCCAACCCAACCACAGTGGTCCCCGACTGCAGTCCAATGGTTGGGTGTAAGTATCTGCATCAGTCACTTGCTGGTTTGGCCTCTCAGAGGACAGCTATGCTAGGCTCCCATCTGTAAGCACATCACAGCATCAGTAATAGTGTCAGGCTTTAGTGTCTCCCCACGAGGTGGATCCCCTGTTGGGCAGGTCACTGGACCGCCTCTCCCTCAGTCTCTTCTCCATTTTGGTTCCTGCAGTTTTTATAGGCAGGAATACTTCTGGGTCAGACATTTTAACTGTGGGTTGGTAACATCACCTCGAGAGGCTCCAGACAGAACAGTTTAACAGCATTTTACTGGTTATATCCAGTCGTCCTCATTCCTCTGCCTCTCTGTTTTTATTTGGTTTTATTACAAGGTTCTGTTTAGTTTACTCTGTGATCTATGTTTGAATTGTGGGAAACTTGGGCTAACTACATATATCTTCGCACTTGACATTCACAGTGAAAAGGGATTATTAAACATGAAGAGTCCCCGAAGACTCCATTATGTGTAATTAACAGATAAACTGTCATCGGAATCAATAAAACGTGCTAAATGATTCAAACTTGTATATAATTAAGTGTCTGTTTTATTTTTTTATCCACATTTCACATTTCTCACAAGGATAATTACAGCAACCTTGTTAACCCTTTTTGTTCCTGACTACATTGGATTGTTAAATTAGTCAATTTAGGGGCCGAGTTCACTATTACAAATGGGGAAAATATTTCACAACTAAACGTAATCTGAGTATATAAGAATAACGTAATAAGATGTGAGCAATACATTTAAGATTTTGAAGCATTAGAAATGACAGAGATATCATATAGTCAGGGTTTCCATGTGTCATGTGGACTTGTGAATTACAATCTTGGTCATTATCTTTTTAACCTTTGGGAAATATGAACTTTTGGGTAGAAATTTGAGATTTAAAATTTATCTTTGCTAACATTTAGAAATTTTTAAAATAATATTTTTATTTATTCTTTGAGAATTTTTTAGAGTAGATTTTGATCATATTTATTTCTCTTCCTCCCCTTATTCACCTGTGTTATAAATTCCTTGCTATAGTTCTTTGTTAAAGAAACATGAAAAGGTCTTAGGGTCATACTGCCAAATGTCTGTTAAAGTGTTCTGCTAGTCAATATGTAATGTATGCTGTAAATACACACATATGCACACACACACACACATATGCAGATATAAAATAATTCTTAAATTCTAAGCTCATATTGAAGATTACTAAGTGAAATTTAGGGGAAAACATACAGGGTTTGAACCAGCTTTGACCCCTGGGTACATAAGAACACCCACATATTTTATTTAGAATGTTTTCATCTGTGTTCCTTGTGATATTTCTTTATAGTGTGTGTGTGTGTGTGATAGAAAGAGAGAGTGTGTGTGTGAGATAGAGTGTGTGTATGAATGTGTGTGAATGTGTGTGTGTGTGTGAGTGTGCATATATGAATGTGTGTGAGCACTGTGTGAATGTGTGTGAGCATGGATGTGGATGTGTGTGTGAGTGTGTGAATGTGTATGTGTGAGTGTGTGTGACTGTGTATGAGTATGTGTGTGGGTGTGTCTCTCTGTGTATAAAATAAATGGCATTTTGTTTGGTTAGCTTGGTTTTGCAATTTCCATGATGGCTGACCTCTTCTGCTTCCCTGTCCAGATTCCATGCATATAGAAGATGTGGAAGCTGTGCAGAAACTTCAGGATGTGTTACATGAGGCCCTGCAGGATTACGAGGCTGGCCAGCACATGGAAGACCCTCGCCGTGCAGGCAAGATGCTGATGACGCTGCCGCTGCTGAGGCAGACCTCCACCAAGGCAGTCCAGCACTTCTACAACATCAAACTCGAAGGCAAAGTGCCCATGCACAAACTTTTTTTGGAAATGCTGGAGGCCAAGGTCTGACTAAAAGCCCCCCCTGGGCCCTCCCATCCTGCACGTTGAAAAGGGAAGATAAACCCAAGAATGATGTCGAAGAATCTTAGAGTTTAGTGAACAACATTAAAAATCAAGACTGCACTGATATTTTAGCAGCCACAGTACGATGCAGCCTGCGGATTCCGCCACATCTTCCTGATAGGTTTCCTCTACTTCATCCCACCATCCTCTGGCCACATCCCTGCGATCCTCCACTCTTCCTTGTTCTATTATTATGTTTGGCTTCTTTCACTAATAGTTCATTTTCCCTCCTCCCCTCCTTCCCTCCTTTCTCTTCCCCCTCCCTCCTCTGTCTCCCCCTTCCTTCCTTTCTCTTCCTTTCCACAATCTCCTCCTCTTGCCTTGCTCTCCCCTCTCTTCGCTTTCTCACATCTCCTCCCACTCTGCATACATAGTCAATACCTCTGATTGTATGGAACATTTCTTTTACCTCTTGCATCTCTTCTCCATCTCTTCCTTCCCCATTATTTTTTGTTTGTTTCCTTTCCTTCCTTCTGCTGCTGAACTCTTAAAAGCAGTCTCTAACTGGAGAGAGAGAAAGAGAGAGAGAGATGGAAGCCAGCCCTGCCAAAGGACAGAGATCCATACTATGGATGCCAGTGAACTTGTCATGAACCATGACATCCCCGGTGAGTAAGGAATCAAAGAGAGAACCGTACCTAAAGTACAGTGCAACGCAAACGGATCGACTTAGTGCAGTATTAGATTCTACGGGGCAGCCTTCGATCAGACAACCTAAGTGGCGGCATTGGCTGCTTCTCCTTGCTTTCTCATCTAGATCAGTTACAGCCATTTGATTCCTTAATTCTTTTGTCAAGTCTTCCAGGTGTTGGTTAGTTTAGCTACTATGTAACTTTTTCAGGGAATCCTTTAAGCTTTATTCATTCATGCAATACTAGAGAGGGGTAAGGATACCGCAACCTCGTGCTGGCTTTGAACAATTGAACACTAATGAAGGACAAATGAACCCTGAAGGAAGATTTTTAAAAATGTTTCGTTTCTTCTTACAAATGGAGATTTTTTTGTACCAGCTTTACCACTTTTCAGCCATTTATTAATATGGGGATTTAACTTACTCAAGCAATAGTTGAAGGGAAGGTGCATATTAACACGGATGCAATTTATGTTGTGTGCCAGTCTGGTCCCAAACATCAGTTTCTTACATGAGCTCCAGTTTGCCTAAATGTTCACTGACACCAAGGATTAGATGATACCTACCGTGACACCGAGTGGTCCCATCCACGAGCACTGCACATGGGATCCCTCTCTGTAGAATTAGCACCAGTACACCTCCCTGCTGGGAGGGACAGTCGCCATACGGTTTCTAGCTGCCCTCGTGGTTAGGAACAAGATGCTGCCTGTATACAGTTACAAACTCTGTCTCAGAAGGAGCTGTGAGCCAATACCATTTCAGAGGCAATAAGGCTAAATGCCCGAATTCAAACCAACCAACCATCAAAGACAGCAGACGCCTGACCAAATTCTAAAGTCCTGATCCATAGGAGTCGATTCACTTAGGGATGGTGGTTTAAATTAACCTGCAGGTTTGTTTTGTTTCGTTGTTTGTTTTCTTACCAAAAGCTAAGCCAATAGATGTGCTTTTTCAACAAATATGGTCACAGCACGAAGGTCAGTCAGGTTTCAGACTGTAACCAGGTGTAATCGAATGAAGAAATCAGATGTCCCCTCCCGAAACCTACAGTCGCCGAATAACCAGAAACCAGTAACCTCCGTAGAACGCTTTACCAATGGACCACTGTTAGTAGCTGCTCTCTGTATTCTGTGGACAGTCTTATTCTATGTACACAGATGTAATTAAAGTTGTACTCCTAACAAACAAAAGAATAGTTCAGCTTCAATGTTCCATGTTTGCTGCGCTTTTCTGAACTTTATGTTGCATTCGGAAACTGTCGTCTTGTTCTCGTGGCGTTTGGATTCTTGTGGTGTGTGCTTTTAGACACAGGGTAGAAGTAGAGACAGTATTGGATGTATACTTCCTCAGGAGACTACAGTAGTATATTCTACTCCTTACCAGTAATAACTAAGAGATTGAAACTCCAAAACAGTATTCATTACGATCAGACACACATCAAAATCATAATAATATTTTCAAAAAAGGGATAATTTCTCTAATGGTTTATTATAGAATACCAATGTATAGCTTAGACATAAAACTTTGAATATTCAAGAATATAGATAAGTCTAATTTTTAAATGCTGTATATAGGCTTCCACCTGATCATCTCTCAGATGTTGTTATTAACTCGCTCTGTGTTGTTGCAAACCTTTTTGGTGCGGACTTGCTTCCAAAACTATTGCTACTTTGTGTGCGTTAAGCAAAATACCTTGGACTGAGGCTGTCTCAGCGCTGTGCTAGGAATACTGTGTATCTATCATTAGCTATATGGGAATATATCGTAGATTGTGGTTCTCAGTAGAGAAAGTGACTGTAGTGTGACTCTAGGTAAACCATCTTTAGCAATTCATTCGGATGGTCAATAACTTGAAATTGATAGCTGTGATAAGTTAAAAAAAATTGGCAAATCCCTGACTAAACATCCACAGAAAATACAACTCCTGGGGGGGGGGGAAGGTGCTCATCCTGTAAGATTCTTTCATCATGTAAGTGTTTGAAACATTACTTTGCAGAAGGTTTATGCAGGGTTTAAGTTACTACTACTCAATCATGCTATATATACACAAATGGAATATAGACAATGTATCCACCGTTTCACTGAGTCACAGAGAAGTATCTGAGCTTCAGAAGCCAGAGCCCACACGTGATCAGATGAGACAGAGGCACATTTAAAGAACAAGGTACAATGTATAGTTCTCCGTTTAGAAGACTTGGCCTTTTAAAACAACAAAGATCTCACAACTATGGTGAAAACAACAACAGCTTCAAGTGTGGATCTAAAGAAAACGCACAGGTTTAGGGTAAATACCATTTGTACCTTGCTCAAGCAAAGTTTATTGTTTTGGTTTTTGTTTTTTGGTTTTTATTTTTCAAGTTTCCAGCAAGACCGTTTAGTTAATGCCAGCTGTCAGGAAGATACCAAGGTGTATGTTTTAGCCATGCAATTTGCAGTTTTATTTTCCTTTTAGGTTTGTCCTTATTTAAGGCAGTGCAATTGTGTTGGCTTCTTGTAGTGACTCTCGTGTTTTAATCAAGCCAGATTGTTGTATTTATTCCACTATTTTGCATTTAAATGATGACATAAAAGATATAAAAAATTTAAAACTGCTATTTTTCTTATAGAAGAGAAAATGGATGTTGGTGATTGTATTTTAATTATTTAAGCATCTCTGTTTACCTGCCTGGGACAACATTTTATGGCAGTCTTATGTGCAAAGATCGTGAATGGACAAAACAAAAAATTAAACTGCTTACAATGATCCAGGAGTTGCATTATAGCCAGTAGTAAAAATAATAATGATAATTAATAATAATTAATAATAATAATGAAACCATGTCTATAGCTGTAGGTGGGCATCACATCTGTAAAGCAATCAATTGTATATTTTTGTGATGTGTACCATACTGTGTGCTCCAGCAAATGTCCATTTGTGTAAATGTATTTATTTTATATTGTATATATTGTTAAATGCAAAAAGGAGCTATGATTCTGTGACTCCAATCAGTTCAGATATGTAACTCAAATTATTATGCCTTTCAGGAGGATGGTAGAACAATATTAAACAAGCTTCCACTTTTTGCCGCTGTTTTGTGTTGTGTTTCATTTCTCCCTCGCTAACGAAACAAACGGATTAACAGTGCCCTTTGTTGCCTCTCCTCAAAGAGTAGCTCTGAGGACCCGGTCCCTAAAAATAAAGTAGGACTTTAAGTAAGAGCTATATAAAGGCTTGTCAAAATGAATTCTAGGGTGCCAAGAGACATTTTGCATATTTAAGGGTATGCAAAGTGTCTCATGGCACATTAGAATTCATTCTGACAGGCCTTTATATAGCTCATATTTAATCTTAAGCAGCCCCACATCATCCTGCATTACTCAAAATCATCGCCTCTATGTCAATGTCATAACAGAAAACTTTCCCCTATTTTAAGATCATATTAAAACCTGTGAGAGGTATCTATTATTTCCTTCTATTGACAATTAAATCAAGTTCCCAGGCTGGCACACATGGAGCTCAGGAGTGCCCGGCTTCAGTGGAAGGAGTCCACAGAACAGCCACTGGCCAGCTCTCCTGAATGGGAACTCTTGGCAGAGCCCTCTGATCCATGCATGGGGAGGAGGCTGTCTTGGAATTCAGGAAGGCTAAAGAGCACTGCTGACAGCTAATAACCTTCTCCTGCCCTCTCTGCTTGGGGTCGACCTGGAGCTTTCCTGGAACCCTCCAGGAACCATCACCAAGCACTCACATGCTCTCTCGTGCTGTCCCTGCCTATCCTGTCTTTATTTCCTCTGCCTAGCTAGAGAGTGTTTTGTCAGTGTGCCTGCCCACCTTCCTGAGGTGACTGGTTCTCCAGAGATGCACAACAGTGACAAAAACCAATAGCCAGAACTGCTGGTTTTAGGACCTAGTAAAAAGAAAGCTCAGAGTCCACCTTTTTTATTTTAATGTCTATTGCAGGGCAAGAGCCCAACACAGTATCTCATGTTTATAAATTTTACTTTTGAGTTGTTCACATATGTGTGTCAAATTTCAGAAATGCAGCATTCAGACCTAAGAAGGGATACCCTGTTTGTAGTCTCCAGGAGAGCTCCTTTTTGAAAACATCCACGAGGCACACCCATGTTCTTTTAAAAAACCCAAACACTTAAATTCTCTTGCTTTTTCATATCTTATAATTATGAGACAACTTTCTTGGTGTAGACATGTACCCTGACTGCTTCAGGCATAAAAGCAACAGACAGTGGGATTGTGACACTTTTAGATGCTGTATTTGTCAATTTAGAAACAAGGTAGATTTGAATATTATTTGTCTTTACAAAAATTATCTAACTTTTAATGGTTTGCAATAAATTGTTTGTTTCACACCTTGACATATTAGAAGGGGTGCACCTTACTTCTCAGATTATTTTAATGAACAACATATTATCCTTCAGGGGAAAAGAATTAAACTTTAGCCAGATGCTGCATTCAGAATATTTTAGGCATTGAAAGCTGAAAATCCACGATGTCAGGTTTCATAAAACTTTGTAAATACTAAATGAGAGAAATATATAAAATAGTGTTCAACTTTAATGGTGAATGGTAACGTAACCAGTAAATCATAACGTATAAGAGCAGATGTGCTCTTTGGTGTATCCTACCAATTATTTCAAAGAAATCGACTGTCAATAATTTTGATACAACTGTAAGCAATTGTTTTTAAAAAGCAGTGGTTCTGAAACTTGTATCCATGTTGTAAACTTTGTAGGAGTGTGGAAACCTGCAGATACACATGTCCCATCCAGGAAGGACACAAATACAGTTTCACTGGGGTCTGCAAAGATGCCAGGGCTGGGCTTGGGACACTGGAGAGCTCCAAATGACTTAGCCTGAAGAGAAGGAAGGGATCTTTGCATCTTTGTAATTTCTTCAAGCCACAGATACCCTTAAAAATAAAAGCACTTACTTGCATTGACGCTGCATGTTTGTAACTAGGGATGAAATCCAAGGCAAGAGATCGTGCCTTACTTTTTATTCACACAAAGACAGACAAATAAATGTCAGATGGGGTGAGAGACACTTATCCAATTCCATCTCTGTTTATATTGTTCCTTCCCAAAAGACAAGGGAACATATTTTTAAAAGAGTGCCATATTTCTAATTTTGTGCATCTCTGTATATCTATGTGTGGGCTCATGTGAGTATAGATGCCCTCAGAGGACAAAAGAGGCCACTGTATCCCCTAGAGTTGAGCTTGCTAGTTTCTTGTCCCATGTGGGTGCTGGGAACTCAACCCCCACCATCTATAGGAGCAGCAAATTATCTTATCCATTAAGCCATCTCTCCTGGCCCAAGAGAACATTTTTTACTTGGTTTTTCTGTCCATATCTAGTTATTTACCAGTAACAAATAGAGTTTTCAGCAAAGCAATTTATGTGTTCTGAGTATTTCATGATTATTTTATCCTAATCTGTTTATTTGATCCTTTAACTTGCTTTGAAATTAATTTACATGTTCTGAGGTTTAAAAAAACCAGGATGAATTTTCTCTACTTAAAAAAAACAAGAAAAATATAAATTTATTTATTTATTTATTTATTTTGGACTTTAGACTGGATTTTTTTATTTCGAACTATTTTTTCCAAGTTGTTGGTTTATGTGGGGGGTAGAAATAAGATGGACTTAAGGGTGAAAATGTCTTAGAACTCTATAGAAACTTCGGGTCTACCTTGCTCGCTAAAAATTTCATTCATGACTGACTAATCTGTGAAAGAAAAGCAAAGTCCATTTAGAGGTTGATTTTGCTGCAGGGTCTTCCATGCTGAATGGACATTTCCATAGCCTGCTGGATACAGATGTATTTAAGTTGGAGTATCTGCTTTTTTCCAATCTCAGCCCAGCTTCTTGATTCTTCTGCTCCTCCGTAGTTTAAAAAAGCAAAAGAAGTAGCCAGAGATTGATTGTGAGTTGCATCTTATTATGGACCAAAGTAGAGAAGAAAGGGATCTCAAAATATTAATCCTCTTTTTCCATGAATATCTGTCTTTTTCTCCACAAAGCTCAAGTTGTGAAATAATGTGCTCATCAGGGGCTCAATGTTGCTCATCCACACCAGCTGGTCCAAGGGCTTGTTACGATGGTAATGACTGACTGCAACGTGAGCTTGAGTTGCAACAATGCAATTGCTACCAGCTCACCCGCTGAGAGAAATATTTTATTATTGTAGAATATCTTCCATAGAAGTTTGTTTTTCCCCATCTCTGTTTAAGTTAAATTCAGTGCAGAACCTCATGGGGATTCCTCTTGAGTATATTTTAGAGAAACAAGTAGTCTCAAATTTTAGAAATCCTAGCTACTTCAAATTTGTTTACTAGCAGAAAAATTACCTAGGTGACACAGTCACTGGGTGTGTGTTCTGAGTGTACCTACATGAGAGATTTGCCTATTGGGTCTATGTCCAATCACTAAGAAATTCCTGTTTTATTGTATACACTAGTCAGAAAAACAAGGTAGCATCAATTGTGTGGCCCTTACTAACAACGCTTTGGCCCCAAAGGCCACAGAAGTTCTGAAGTGACAAAGTTTCTTTTCAGTAGAAAGTGTTCTTAAATTTAATATCAAAGGTGATGGGAAAAGAAACCCCAAGAACAACCCCTAACAGGAACACAGTAGACAGTGTGGGGCCCTGATTGGCAGCCTATTTTGGTTACATGACACTAGCTCTGGCAACCCAGTAGAAAACTCTAGAAGGGACAGAACAACAAGCCACATTTCCAAAGGCAGGTGCCTGACACCACAGAGCCCCCTACTCCATAATTCTGTGACTATAAGTCACACAGACAATGTCCCAAGCTTCTGGCATTTTGGCTAGACTCCACCCCCACAGTGACCTGACTATAGCCAGGTATGTTCCTCCCCACAGTTACCTGATAGCCTAGCCCACTATAAAAGGGCTGCTTGGCCCCTCCTTACTCTCTTTAAGCTCTCACCTTTTTTACTTTCACCTCTAGCCCTCCTTCTCTCTCTCCCTTCCTCCCCTCTCTCTATGTAGCATGGCTGTCCTCTCTCTGTCTACCATCTCTTCCACCGCCCCCACCCCCGCCTTTCTACAATAGAGCTCTAAAAACCATAGGCTGTCTCTGATCATCAAGGCCCGCTGTGCTTGAATGATGGGATATGCTTTCCCATAATTTTAACGAGCCGCATCTAACCTCCCATGACACAGACCAGACCAAGGACTCTCACCTGCATGGGAACCACATAGTGTCCCTATCTCCCCTTGTCCCCTCCTCCCTTTGGCCCTGGGGATGACCGAGCTGCCCCTGGAGCCCCCTTTTGTTCTCAGTTCTTCCAAGGTGTCCAGCGGTGTCTGGGATGCCGGAGACTGACAACCTGGTACCTAAGACTGCCCCTTGTCCACCACCTGCCGAGCTGGTGTCTTCCCACAGCCAGACATCTACCCATGGCCATGTGGAAATCGTTCGGCAGTCTTCTGTGTCTGCCTGCCCAGAGCACCGGAACTCTGGCAGGATGCGTGTTTTCTCCCACTCCCTCTTTCCCCACACCCACTGCCCAACAGCAGAGGTGTTAGGTTAGACAAAGGTGGGTGGGGAAAGGCCTTGTGTTATAACTGTCTTTTGCAGCACAGATTTTGAGAATTGTGAAGAATGTCTTGGAGTGAATGAATGTTGCCAGAGTCACTAGATTGCATCTTAGACAGAAGAATCGGAACAAGCAAACACTGGGTGATGCTAATTTTACAACATACAGTCAAGTTATAACTGGAGTTTATTATATTTCTCCCAAAGATAGAAACTGGAGAAGCAAATAGGAAAGAAGAAAGAAACTTACTTTATTTAATGTTTGTAAAACTGAGCGTGACTGTGTGTTTCACATGTGCTGAACGTTGGCTGACTTCAGGGAATACCAACCAACTCTGGGAAAAGATACTGCAAGGGGTAGAAGGGGAACACTTCAGGCTTGCAGCAGGCTAAGAGGATGCCATGCCTACCCCGAGTAAATCTGCAGTATCAGTCAAATTTCACAGTTTTGCTGGGAAGTAAACGCCTGCTCTGTGTGCGCGTGCACGCGTGTGTTATGTGTGTGTTGTGTTTGTGTGTGTGTGTGTGTGTTAGTTTTTGCAAACAAGGCCTTGAGTTGGACTAAATCTCCTAGATTGGGACTTTCTATCATAGCAAACAAGCATTCTGAGAACAGACATTTGCAAACTGTTCTGAAGATGATAGTTTGAGAATAATCTCTGTGATTCTACTTTGAATCTCTGGGGCTTCTATTTGGTCAAGGTTCTTTCGATTGAGCAAAGTGAGTAGGCCTGTGCTGACATACCCAGTGAATTCACACACAAATCAAGAAATACATAATTATGTATTTTAATACCTATATAAAATATTTTCTTAGCCAGGCAGTGGTGATGCACACCTTTAATCCCAGCACTTGGGAGGCAGAGGCAGGCAGATTTCTGAGTTCGTGGCCAGCCTGGTCTACAGAGTGAGTTCCAGGACAGCCAGGGCTACACAGAGAAACCCTATTAAAAAAAAAAAGAAAGAAAGAAAGAAAAGAAAGAAAGAAAGAAAGAAAGAAAGAAAGAAAGAAAGAAAGAAAGAAAGAAAGAAAACCAACACAAAACTAAACTAAAAATATTTTCTTTATTCACAAAAATTAGTATATAGTCATTGATAATTTCTAGGCTGGACAATAAGTAAACAGGTTGAAATACAATGAGTTTTACACAGGATATTCTTGGTACGTGATTTATTTTATAAGTCTGGGGTGCAAACATAAACTGTGGAGAGTTATCAACAATGTACCACCCTACATACACCCAAGAAACAGTGTTCTTCAATGTAAGTTCAAAGCCCAGCTCTGTCACTAACTAGCTACAGGATGTGACTATTAATGAAATGTGCTCTATTGAAGGAAATGAGGGCAAATACAATTTCAAAGACTTGCTATCGTCACAAAGTTCAAGGATGGGAAAAAATACCTTCAACCTAATATAAAACTCAGTATATTGAAGTTACATTTCATTCTTTAAAAAATTCCTAAAGGAGGATGAGATTCTAAAGTAATTGATGCAATTCTAAAGTAATAGGATGCAATCCATTAATACTGAGGGCAATGTGAGTATCTGAGATCCCAGCTGATAGAAGGTAAATTGCAAGGGACTCTTCTTGCGTAGAGCTACCAAGGCAGAGTCGCCTTGGCTTCCCTTGCTCAGAAACCAAACACGGACCATTATGCTATATTCATTGGGTGTATTAGAAAGTTTCAATGTACCCAGTAACTCTATGAGGTATTATTAACCTCCCTTTTCACACACACACACACACACACACACAGAGAGAGAGAGAGAGAGAGAGAGAGAGAGAGAGAGAGAGAGAGAGAGAGAGAGAATGAATAACCCCCAAACATGTTTGCAGTGACCTACTTCCTGTATCCACTCCCAAATCTCCAGATTTCAAAAACATCCCCAAAATAGTGGTACCATCTGGAGAACTGAACATTCAAATCCAGAGTGTGTGGATACATTGTGTACTCAGGCCATGGCATTGCATAATGGGCCCTAAGAGCACGTGGCTAATGTGTGACTCAGCTAAGTTTAAGTTCGGTCTGTCTAGTTCTTGATCTTAATTGCTTTAACCACTAGCCATGCATTGAGCAGATTTTAAAAATCTGAATGGTGAGCATATCCATGCCTCCTTATTTTGGAGACGTGGAACACAGCATTGACTCAGTTCTGTTGAATGTATCCAAGGATCCAACCGACAATGCCTTGTTTTAGTATAAGAACATGGTAGCTTCAGGATCCACTGGGATATCCTCAACCCCTGCCCACACTTTGTCTTATTTCTCAAGTATACACTTACTTGGGATATTTTCTTCTTTCCCTATTAATTCTCAAAATGTTTGTCTTGAGTTATTACAAGCCTGTAGATGACATTGGATTTCCCATACATAAATTACTGTGGGGAAAACATTTCTGCAAACCGCATTCAACGGGGGCATTTCAGTCTTCCGTGAATTCTAGCGCTGTGTGTCTATTGATACATTTGCAAGTGGTCAAGTATAGAGGCCAGAGTTTTATTTCAGTTAGCTCCTGAATATCTTAAATGTGCAGCTGTGGCATTGGTTGGCTCTCTATTATTTTATTCTTTTTATTTACCTGGTTTTAAGAGCAGAATGCTATCAAATGTTTTATGTACAGTGTGGCGCAAGCACGTCCCTGCTTCATCCTTAGGGTGTCTGTTAAGAGTTCCGTGTTTTCATGAGAACACTCTATATTCTCTTTAAGGGTGAGTTGGAAACCCACCAGTCCATCTCTGAGTCCACCCTCTTCTGTTTTATTAGAGGCAGTCTAGAGCAGCCAAGCCCTGACATTAGCATTTCTCCTTTAAGCCAGCTTTTCTAAGTCCCCGTGTTTATCAGTCATTCTTTTCCTTCTAAGTCCCCAAGCACACCTTCTCAAAGGCTCTACAAATGGTTGCTATGGGGAGCCATTTTCCAGCTTGTAAAATGTTTCTCCAACTTTCTACCAGTTTGCTTCTACCTTTGTACCCAAGCTGACTCCAAGGTTTAGGTTTGGCTGGGGCTACCACTTCATTTCTAGGTGTTGATGTTTCTCTCAGCCAGTTTGGGCTTCTAATAACTACAAAATTCCAGCCAAAAATGAAATAGACACAGCATGTGTGGGAATAGCTGGAGTAGCAGGCTGGACTCAGCCCCTGTCCTGTGAGCAGGTCAGCCCGACTCCAATAAAATCCTTGCTCAGGGATCTGAACCACAGGGACAGCAGGGCCTAAGAAAGCACTTTCCTCACCGTGGCTGAAGTATCACCAACACATCCCAAAGGAAGCCACTGCTGGCCTCATTCTTCGTTCACCTCCCTCCTTTGTCTAAAACGTCATAGAGATGAGTTCCACCAACAAGAAGAGGGCAGAATAGTGTGTGATTTTTGTGAAATGAGCTGCAAAATTATGTTACATCACACACAGAGAAGAAACAAGGTGGAAAAGCCAAGGAAGCACACCATAAGAGCGTCCTTATTTCTACTGAATTTTATACGTGTGGTAAAACTTCCAGTACTTTAAGAGTACCTCCTGGGATCTGACATGCAGTGCTCTCAGTAGAATTTATTTCTAAGTATCCCATAATTATCTCTAGTATATTTCCTATTAATCAATGTGTTTAATAGCATGAGACATATGTATATATATTTACATGTATGTGTTTGCTATTGCATTTTCAAATATTGGCACTAGTTTCTAGTTGTGTGTTCTGAGAGTAGAATCCATCGGTGGTGGAATTGTAGCATTTAATCCAAGCTTTTGGCGGCTGTTAACAGTTGGCTTTTGAGAAAATTCTGCTTATACTCAGAACAAACAGGGTGGTTATGACTGGTGGGGGAAATGTCCATTATCAGCACATTACTAATATTGTTTACATATTCCATAGTTACTTTTCCTTCTCGGTATTTCTGAGAGAAATCGGGGAGAGCCTCTATAATTCTGGGTTACAGCCCATCTCTTCAGTTGATGCATTCCGTGTCGGGAATAAACGTTATTATTACACATGTCCATTACCCATATAATGCTCACCAATCATTTAACAGGAAATTGTCTTCCTTTTAGAATACCTTTTAAGTGCTGAAGAGTACAAAAATTAGAATTCTCTTAATGAATGTTTATGATGTTAATGCCCATGGAAGCATCTAGCAAGTTGCACATCTGACAGTGGTCAGCTTTGCAAACATTGTGCCTATGGCTCCAGCAGGAATGAAGGTAAATATGGGTTATGTTTCCTAGTGGGTACACATAGAAGGCCATCTGCTTTTCATTCTGAAATGAATGAAAATACAAAGTATGTAGTATTTTCTAGCTATCTTCTCTTGGTCAACATTACTTTGGATGGTTTGATCCATGGTCCACATAGGAGTAGTTTGATCATCTGCAGATGGACATCTGGGTTTCATTGTCACGATTATCACAAATACTATTTCTACAGACTTCTTTATTTTCATCTGGTCTGAGTATATACACATCTGGTAATATATACTGAAGGTATATTGTTCATCATGCTTAGGTTTAATTTTACTAGATAAACCTGTAAACATTTTCCTAAGTGGTTAGTTATACCAATGTTCTTGCTTATTAACACAATAATGCTTATTGCTACCATGTGCTCTGCAAGAGTCACAGCATACTTACTGTTACCATGTTACTCTATGTTACCATGTTACTCTATGTTACCATGTTATTCTATGTTGCCATGTTACTCTATGATGCCATGTTACTCTATGTTACCATGTTACTCTATGTTACCATGTTACTCTATGTTACCATGTTATTCTATGTTGCCATGTTACTCTATGATGCCATGTTACTCTATGTTACCATGTTACTCTATGTTACGATGTTATTCTATGTTGTCATGTTACTCTATGTTGCCATGTTACTCTATGTTGCCATGTTACTCTGTTACCATGTTACTCTATGTTACCATGTTATTCTATGTTACCATGTTCTGTGCATTTTTACTCTATGTAGTGCTATTCCATGTATCTTCATTTTCAGTTTTTCCAATTTATTTCATTTTAAATATAGTTCATTTCTCTGAACCCCAGTTATATTAGATACATTTTTCAGACATTATTGACTATTTGAGTTTCTCTCTAAATGAAGTTTCTGTCCAGATTAAGCACTTCTCATGCTGTTTCCCATGGTCTGAGTAGACTGATTTGTGCAGACTTTTGGTATGTTCTGAGTATGACCCAGTTACAAGCAGGTGAGATCTCTAAATCAACAGGTTGGATTTTCACTCTGCCAGTGATATCATTTGACAAAGGACTTTTGAACTTTAGCATTTTCCTAGTTATTACCCCTTTCTTCATAGATAGCACTTGTAGTGCTACTAAAATTCATCGTTTCTTTGAGGTTGAGAAAATATCTGCACATCTGACTTTTCTACAAGTTTACAGCTTTGTTTCCTCACACAACCTGTGCTTGGTTTTTACAGATTTTCTGGATGGCATCCAGTGAAGATTATGCTTTCTATATTTTTGTCTTTCATTATTCACATCTGATTATCTATTCTTTATTGAAAAGGATATTTCTGCATAAGCATACAGTGAACTCTTTGCACAGCATAAAGTGGGCTTTCTACAAAGCATACAGTGGGCTTTCTGCACAGCATAAAGTGAGGCTTTCTGCACAGCATGCAGTGGGTTTTTTTTTGCATAGCATGCAGTGGGGCTTTTTGTACAACATACAGTGGACTTTATGCACAGCACACAGTGGGCTTTTTGCACAGCATGCAGTGACATCTTTGCTTATGTGGATTGTTTCTTCATTCACAGGTCTGCCTTTTGGATCCACTTGTCCATCTCTTTATCAACCCCACCCATGAGTTCTTATTTACTTTCTAAAGCATTTATGGTCAAGGTGGGGAGCTAATACAGAAATTCCTCTTCCTTGGTGTCTTTATAGAAATGTTTTGTAAAATGTAGTGTAAATTACCACATCACCTTGTTTATTTACACATATGCACACTTCATTTTAGTCAGGAATGGCTTTGATTTTGTAGGTCAATTTACAGATAATTCTCTGGTATGCTTGTATTCTTTGCTTACTGTTATAAACATCATCAGATGTCATAAACATCTGACTTAAAGCAACTTGGAGAAGGAATGGTTACTTTCAGCTTATACCTCCAGTTCATAGTCCTGTCACAGAGAAAAGTCAGGCCATCTTGGTCCTGTGGCCACAGTCTTCCCCTGTCCAAGACCAGTAGCATCACATCTCTCTTATCTCCTTCGTCATCCAGGGTTCTTTTGTCTGTGCATGCCATCTACCTTGGCACAGTGCTTTAAATATCTTTGTGGTGGTGGTGGTACCCAGGTATGACCTCTCACCACAAGATGCTTCTCTTACTCACATCTGCAATGGCTTGGTTAACAAAATAAGATGACCAGGACCCAGTGTGTGTCTGATGTGCTCTTTAGCTCCCTGTGGCAGTGTCTCCACTTAAGTTAGCATGTAAAGTAATAAGTGGCATGCTGACATTTTCACATGTGCGTGCCTTGTATTCTATTCTGGCCGCTCCCCCAGCTCTCTCTGTCCCCAACACTCCTCTGCCTGGTATGATGAATGTCCTTCTGTCCTTATTCCACAGAGCTTCCTCAGGATCAGGTTGATCTCGAGTGTCATAGTTTCTTGGACCTGTCTACTTACTGTCTTCCACGGGGTCCTCTACACTCACTGCTAATCACGGGCCGCAATCACAGGAAGTAAATGTGTGTTGCAAGGATTGTGTCAGGTTTCTACATCCTCACTGTCTCTCACCTCGACTGAGAAAGTATACATGCAGAGTCTATGCAGTTCTCAGCCTGCTGGTACCTGGGTGCAGTTTTCAGGAAGAAATGCTTATCCTTCCTTCCCCTATGAAGGAAAGATTGACACCAACTGAATGGCCAAAACAAGATTACATCCATTATGACAAGGAGGAAGAACTTGCAGCTAGAGTATGAAATGGCAGCCCTACCCCTCCCTATAGAGGAAGAAGGCATCTTGGAATGAAAAGTTGTTGAAATGAGACTGACTGGCTGTTACCTTCCCTGGAGGGAAAGGGGGGAGGGAGGAGGGGGGAGGGGGGAGGGGGAAGGGGAGAGGGAGAGGGGGAGGGGGAAGGGGAGAGGGAGAGGGGGAGGGGGAAGGGGAGAGAGGAGAGAGAGGAGGAGGGAGGGGAGAGGGAAGAGGGGAGAGGGGAGAGGGGAGAGGGGAGAGGGGAGAGGGGAGAGGGGAGAGGGGAGAGGGGAGAGGGGAGAGGGGAGAGGGGAGAGGGGAGAGGGGAGAGGGGAGAGGGGAGAGGGGAGAGGGGAGAGGGGAGAGAGAGGAGGAGGGAGGGGAGAGGGGAGAGGGGAGAGGGGAGAGGGGGGAAGGAGAGGGAGTACATTGGTACAGGAGAACTTCAACAAAGCTATTCAGCAAATGTGTGCAGAGTGATAACAGTTAGAGACCACATGTGATCTTCCAAAGGTACCATGTTTGATAGCACAAAGGCCACTTGGGTAACATGTGTGTTTGCCTCTCTGATTGGTTCTATCAGTTCTCAGTGAACATCATCACACTCCTTATGTAGTTGCCCACACGGACACTGCCATTGTCTTGAAAGATATTTACTTAGAAAACAGACAGAGGAAGTCATAAAATAGAAAGCATCTCATATTTAGTAAATCCTAGTTCTAGTCTTATTCCCAGCCACAGGAACATAGATTTGCTTGTTTGTTTGTGTTTTTCAGGCTAGGTAGTGCTGCCTCACACAGAGTCAATGTGGCATTCTCTCCATGGGACATTTCCTGGCCTTGGTCATAGTAGGTCATAGCTCTTAGTACCATATGCACTGCTTGAAAATGTGTTGCCTTTTTCTTTTCCTGCTCCTCCTCCTCCTCTTCCTCCTCCTCCTCCTCTTCTTCTTCTTCTTCTCCTTCTCCTTCTCCTTCTCCTTCTCCTCCTCCTCCTCCTCCTCTCCCTCCTCCTCCTCCTCCCCCTCTGCTTGCTTGCTTGATTTCTTCTTTCTTTCTTTCTTTCTTTCTTTCTTTCTTTCTTTCTTTCTTTCTTTCTTTCTTCCTTCCTTCCTTCCTTCTTTCCTTCTTTCTTCCTTCATTTCTTTCCTTCTTCTTTTTCTTCTTTTACTCTTTTTTCTTCCCTTTTCTTCTTCTTCTTCCTCTTCCTCCTCTTCTTCTTCAAGTGTACAAACTCCCATTAGCATTAAATTTATATCAAATTTTCTTTTATTGGATATTTTCTTTATTTACATTTCAAATGTTATTCTTTTAAATTTACATCAGTTTTTATTAGATACTTTCTTCATTTACATTTCAAATTCTATCCCTAACCCCCCCCCCTATACTCTCTGCCTGCCCTGCTCCCCAACCCACCCACTCCCACTTCCTGGCCCTGGTGTTTCCCTGTACTGTGGCATATGATTTTCACAATACTGAGGGCCTCTCCTTCCATTGATGGCCAACTAGGCCATCCTCTGCAACATATGTAACTAGAGACACAGCTCGGCGGGGGGGGGGGGGGGTTGTTACTTGTTAGTTCATATCATTGTTCCTCCTATAGGGTTACAGACCTTCAGCTCCATGGGTACTTTCTCTAGATCCTTCATTAGGGGCCTTGTGTTCCATCCAATAGATGACTGTGAGCATCCATTTCTGTATTTGTCAAAGTAGAAATATTTTACTTAAAAGTATTTCTGCCAACCTAGCCTTCTATATATGCCCCTGCAAACCTACCCAGTGGAAAGGGACCAAGATCAAACTTCTTACTTCATATTAGCTTAAAGAAAATATCATAGGAACTTCCAAGAAATGTGGTATAATGAAATAATTTTTCACAGAGAAATCTCTAACTTTTTGCCCTTTATCAGAAGAAAGCAAGGTAAAGTTTGAATCATAGGAAAGGCAATGGCATGGCTTGGAAAATAAAATTACCAGGGACAAGGGCCATGTGGGCCTACCACTGTCTCCACTGTAGGGGATAGAAGGAGACACCAAGAGCTAGTGATAGAGTCTGTGAGACAGCACTGCCCCAGCATGTGCAAGGCCCAGGATCTGCTCCCCAAGGCTGAGGAACAGCAAGCAAGTAGGATCGGATAGACGGTCATCTTCAGACATCTAAATCTAAAGTCTGTTTTATTCATCATCCCTCCTGGCCTCTGAGAATGAAGGAACCAGCTAATAAAGCAAGATAGAACAAAGGGACCACAGAGGAAAATGGGGTAACCAAGCTGATAACTAGCCATGGACTGAATAAAAGCGAGAGGCAGAACTTGAATTCTCCCCTCTCCTTAAATCCCCAGAAGTAAGAGGCATCCCTCTGTGTCATCTTCGTCTGGCTGTTAGTTTTATAGTCTTCTACTAAGTTGATCTGGAGATTAAAGTTAGGTGGGCAGACTTGGCACCGAGTGCCTTAACCTTCCAAGCCATTCTGCAAGCCCAATCCTTAACTTCCATTATCTCCTGCCATAGCACAGGGTTCTGACTCGTGACCATTTATAGAGAGATTGCAGGCTAGTGTCCATCACTTATGTGGTCCTTCTCATAGGTCAGAACTGTGTTCAGCACCCTACAGTTCATTTCATTTAGTGTTCAAGGCTTCCATTCATTCAACCTGTGTCAAGTTATCAACTGACCTAACAGACTGTCCTCCTGTTTATCTGGCCATTGCCAGCTTTTGGGACATATTCAAGTACATCTTATGCTTTAAACAGAATTAAAATCTCATACTAATTTAGTATTTTAAAAATAAATGAATTTCAAGGGGCTGGAGAGCTGGCTCAGTGGTTAAGAGCATTGACTGCTCTTCCAGAGGTCCCAAGTTCAAATCCCATCAACCACATGGTAGCTCATAGCCATCTGTAATGAGATCTGTTGCCCTCTTCTGGTGTGTTTGAAGACAGTGGCAGTGTACTTGTATAAATAAAATAGATGAAGGTATTAGAATTATCCCCACTCAGAAAAGAAGATTGTTGCTGCATTGTGTAGATGAAATTACCCTTACACACACACACACACACACACACACACACACACACACGTAGGTTTACACACACAGATCATTCACATACACACATTCACATGCTCACAAACACACTGATAACACACACAAGCACATGCACATGCACAGGCACACCCACACACTCCTGCCACATATTAATCAAGAGGCTGAGCCAGCAAAAGCCTGGTTCTGTCCTTCTGCTAAGCACTCTCTCCTGATTCTTTCCTACTAACGTAGACCAACAATGAGTCAGGTCAAACTAGTGAAAGGCCTTCCCTGGATTATGTGATCATCGACTGGCTGATAAAACTTTGAGTACAACATTTTCCTCCTTCAGATGTCACCAACTAAGAAACAAATATTCAGTGCTTACAAGGATAAATGTTTGGTGGCATTTCCTGACATCAGCGTGCACAGGGCTCACGTGCTTCACTGGAAAGAAAAGAAAATGCAGGTGACAAGATTTTGTTTTATGTCCTGCTTTCTTTAAGATACTAGGATAGACTGACGATTTGTAGGCAATAAAAATATACAAAGAATATTTTTTTGCAGACTAACTCATAAGCCTGCTACCCAGTTCCTACTGCCAGATTATAGATAGCAGAAGGCATCTATGATCTGATTACCAAGTGGGTTATGGATACATGTGGCCAGTCATGCAGGAACTGGGGGATCCATATAGAAGTCAGGTAGGAACCGGGCCACTGTGCCAACCAGTCTCTGATGCCTCCTGTTGTAGAAGTTTCCAGGGTAAGGAAACAGTAAGGATAGTCTTGTGAGTGAGAAACAGAAATACAAACTATAGCAAAGCAGAAAAGATGCAGCAAGATTTACACTGCCTAGCTTTTCCCTGATTAACTATCCATGTGCAGGCTCTAGAGCAGAACCTCAAAAGAACATTCGAGAAATTCATCTCTCGCTCTTGTTTCCCTAATCTCTTCAAGGCTCTGTTCCAAGCATCTTATTCTTTGAACCTTCTCAGCTTGCCTTTGGGGCTTTGGGGCTTTTCTTCCAATTGATTACTTAATCACAGATTGATTGGTGTAGAAACCACAGATCATTTGCTGTTTTTAAGTCTGAAAAGGTACTTGCCATATTTGTTTCTTTTTCCATTTGATATGTATATATGTTGACACATGTGTGGGTACACACATGCATGGTTTGTGAGTACAGGCATGTACGCATACATGTGAAGGCCTAAAGCTGGTGATGGGAATCTTCCTCCATCCTTCATGGAGGCAGAGTTTTTCAGTCAAACCCAGAGCTCGCTGACATGGCTAGTCATGTTAGCTAGCTCACTCTGGGGCTTAAATTATAGGCCAGTTATTGCTCACCTGCCATGTGTGTGGATTTCTGGGGATTCGATCTCTGATCTCCATGCTCACACAGCAAGTTCTTTAACCACCGTGCTATATCTCTGCCCTAAATGCACTAATCTTAATCTTAGCATAGGCACTGCTGGAATTTCCAACCTCAATAAAACCATACAAAAGACACATAATCCAGTTATAATTATAAGCTATGTGCCTAGATTGGGCAGATCTAACACTATACTAACTTATTCCCCAGTTATAAGGCACTTGTGGCTTCTCCTGGCTATGTAGTTCTGCCCCATCATGGCTTCCTCCTCCTCTTGTTTGGTCTTCTCTCCTCCCCTCTCCTTCTCCTCTCTCCACCTGCCTCCACTCTCAAAGACCTCCCATCCCACTTTTCCACTCCACTGCCCAATCACAGGCTCTAGCCTTTGTTGGCCAGTTAAAAAGATGAGAAGAGAAGGTTCACCTGAGATCACCTGAGTACACGGTTGACTTCTAGGTGGGACAACCCCTCTTGAGGAAGCAGAATTGACATCAGAATACAAACAGCATCAGGACAAACCCCACCATTTCCCCTTTTTGTCCAAATAAAAAGGCTCTTTTTCTCAGTCATGGGCAATGGAGACCTAAAGAAATGGACAGAGTCTGCCCAATTCCTTATAGGGACTGAGTGGGAAGTGAGGGCAGTCCAACCCATACCCTCCCCACTGAATCCCAACCTATCAAGCCCTATTAGTGATGGCCATTGGAGACACTGCCAAAATTGTAGACTTGCCATTGTCAAGAATATCCATGAATAAAGGAGAAGGATGCCTAATGGATATCTCTCCCTTCAAGTGAATTAACTCAAGAAAAAAAATTCCTCTTTCATCCCTCCTCTTCTGTTGCAAGTATCAGATAGTTCAGTAGTGTGCCTTGAGACGCAGTGACTGACAGCCGTAAGTAACTCTGGGTCCCAGAGATCCAACACCTGCTTCTGACTTTGGTGAGCATGAGGCACACCCACAGTGCACATATGTACATGTACACAAGACCCTCGTGAACATAAAGTAAATAAATGCAAAGCAAAGGGCAAGCCAATCCTTACAAATGAGTGCTACCACATGCAGCGTTTATCAGGCTGTGTCTGGACCACAGGGGGGCATCAGTGAGTAGGATGGGGGCAGAAGCTACAGGCACCAAGCAGGCGTCTACTTTGATAAATGTTCTGATAGAGTTGGGACTCTCACCTGTGACCCTGGTGGTGATGTGACAACAGTTCCCACTCCACAAGAATGCTCAGGACAAGACAGAAGAACAACTTCACTACGGACAAATGACATCAGCCATTCCACCACACCCACGTTTCCACCTCTAGGGCAGCAAATGCCCCACTGTTCTTAATTTATTTGTTCCTTTTGGTTTTGGCAATCTATTTCTGTACTTGCTTTTACTCAGTGTTCAGGAGTAAACAAAGGTTGGATCTAACCAAGAAGTTTAGTTTTCCTTGGACATCTGGCTGCTCAAAGATAACTCACAGGAAAAAAAAAAGTAAGCTGTTATATAGGTAAAATATAAGATGCAGACAGGACAAGTGACCTGCAATATCCCCTATGCAATTTCACAAATGCCCCAAAGGAGTCTCACTGGGAACCAGCTATTTATAATTAATTAGCCAATTGCTTACCAAATGGGACAGCAGAGAATCTGAGACCAGCATTGTTCAAGGAGCAATTGTCAGGAAAAGATACACTGCTTGTCACTGGGATTTGGGACAATATATTAAACACTATGTTTGCTGAGACATATCCTAGTATTCAGAATTAATTGATTAGCAGTCTATTCTTCTCATCTTGGATTGTGAGTTTCCAAATTGTTGAATTGTGTCAAACAATATAAAAGGAGGGGTGTGTGGGGGGAGGGGACAGCTTTCTGAGTTACTCCGTTCCTCCACCTTGCTTTATGAGGACGCCATCTTGGCACACTTATTGATCAGGAGACAAGAAGACTAATCCCCTTAAGGTCATTAAATGTACTTAATTAAAGAGCAGTTAGCAAGCTTCTCCTTGCTAAAGTAATGTAGCTGTTAGAAGTGATTTGCACTTTACCAATACAGTAGCTATTAATCTGAAGGACAATTTGTCATTTATATTTTTCCCAAACAATTATATTTGGTTGAATGAGTACCAAGATACTTCATGCAGCTGTTTGATGCATGCTTCTGCAGCTGTCAGTTTAGACAGACTTTGTCTAGTAGCTCAGTGTGATTAGTAGAATAACCATCTCAAACCTGGGAGTGACATACCCTCTACCATTCCCTTAACCATTGGGATTTGTAAATGCTTTTCTAGTAGTTATTGAAAGGAATATGCATACTATGAAAAATATAGCTACATCTTTGTGACCAGCTATGTTCCAAATTCCTTTGAAATGCATAGTGAAAGAACCAGATAAATTTGCATTATGGAATGGTGACTAATTCAGAGGAAGAAAAACCCTGAGGTTTCAAGGCTTGTAGCTAGAAGTCATTGGCTGCTGGGTTTCAGTCCATTGCTTCATGGTATGATCATAGGAAAATGCTGACTATTGAATGTATGGACTGGCATCCTGTGGCTTCCTCCATGTGGTCCTTTACCCTTCTGGTAGCATCCTGTGTAACTCAGGCTCTGTCTGCACCATAGCAAATGCCAATGAGGAGGCAGACATGTAGGCAGATGCTTAGATACCAAGGAAGGGAAACAGAGAAACCAAGACAGAAGATAGTGCTACAGTGTTGCCTTCCATTTCACAGTTGCTCCTGTTGGGTGGGCTGACTTAACGATGACAGCTGGAGCCCTAGGGTATGTAGTAGAGCAACGGAAGGAGGGATATCAAACCTCAGTGTGAGCTACTAATTACCTTTTGGGCCACCCTGTTTCCTTCCGTCTGTCTTCTCAGCTTCGTTCTGATTTCCTTCTTGGAAAATTGATTCTATAAAGTCAACCATCTCCCTTCAGAACATGGAAGAAACCATCTAGCCACACATGGAAAAGAAAACCTTGCCAAACAACAGGGATTTATTGACAGAGGTTATTTTCAATCTGTGCCTCAAATTACAGTCGCAAAGGTTAGACAATGATAAATGGGGAGACAAAAAAATCATGATTTTAAAAGTTCAGTAACAGGGGAAAATAGACCTGAGCACCATGCCTTTAAACAATTTGGAGGGAGAAGCTTGACCCCTTGCCACTGCCAATCTCTTTGCAACAAGGCAACTGCTTCTGTTTGGCATCACCTTCCACAGCTGGACCAGATGTACAAAACCTAACACCACAGAGGATAGCAAGGTTGCCATAGGAAAGGAAAGACAATGTGCATAGTTCTCTGCAGCTGTGAAACTTCTGTGTATGTCTCTTGTCCAGTGATCACAGATTTTTAACTAAAATGAAGAAATATATCTTTGTGTTCTGGGTGATTTTCTCTGGCATATCCACGTTTTATACGGCTGGCTCTAATAGACATTAACGTGCATATTAAGACTCTGTACTACACTAGAGGAACTTTCTGTTGAGCCTTGTTCTGTGAAAATAGATTTCTAGACAGCACTGTTCTGTTCAGAGGCTGAACTTTGAGTTTCGGTTGGGTTAAAGCATAGAAAACAGAGACAGACTGAGGACAGCAAAGCAGAAATGTCAGTTGATTTTTCATTGCACTGGGCACAATGATTATCTCTCAAGTCACACTATTGTCTGGTGAGAGCAGTTTTCAGGTGTGGAGGTTGAGAAAACCACCCCAAACGAGAGAACTCCAGAAAGAGGAGTCTCTTGACTGCACTAGTACTGCCAGGAAGGAGGGGATCAGACCAAAGAGCACTGAGAAGCAGGACTCATTTTCCAGCTGTTAGCCCTGGTACTGAAAATGGAATTGTGAATGCATCCTTTGTAACTGAGACTGACCCTTTGTGTCTAGCTAAGTGGCAGGAAAGTAGCATGGCAACACCCACACTGGGTGGTGCAGAAGATGGGTTAGGTTTTCTCTTCTCTGGTAGAAAAGATTTCATTCCACAAGCAAAATTAACCAAACTCCAGGCAGCAGCAGCATTTGAGTCTCTTTCGGCTGAGTACCCAGTGTGGTGCTAAGGTGTGCTGTGTGCAGAACACTTACCCTTTCGTTTAAAGACTTTATTGATCTGAGGATTCATGTATCTGCAGCTGTAGAATCCACAATGTAATTAACCACGTCCTCAGGTTGTGCTTTGATGTCTTTTCTGGACAGCTTTCCTCTCTCCCTCTTGCATGTTCAAGTTTGCCAATGTCATAGCCATACCCAGGACATCTCTTTAGTATTCCTCCTGTGACTCTTACGGTTGAATTAAAAACACACTCATTTAGATATTTTCAAGCTGCTTACCAGTTAGCAGTAGTCATAACGTCCTATTTATCTAATACAGTTGCTTCTGTTGTTTTGATAATCAGATAAGGGTCATTAAGCCTTTTTTGAGATTAAATAGCACAAAACCATTTTTTCCTGTTTATGTGCCCCATTAATATTGGAGCTTATGATCCCAGTGGCTTAATGCTTCCATTTTTAAATATCATTTATGTTAATATGGAGAGGCTCTATTATCTAATTGTGAGGATTATTGCCATTTCCTTCTAGAATAATCTCTGTAAATATTGGCCTCCATATTTCCTTGAGCTGACAGAGGCATCTTGGGTACTTGGAAGGGGATGGAAAGCACTGCTCATTAGTCATAAGCTGACCCACTGTGTTTACAGTTCTGTGTTCTCTTTTTACAGACATGGCAGGTACCTGGTTGCTGATTCTAAGCTTCATCATTTATTATTATCTGGAGCTTCCATAACACAGGAGACTCGGGGAAATATGTCACTTTAAGTCCTCTTGAAATAAGGCTGGTGGGAAGAAGAGGATTGAGAAGATAAAGGACATCAAGGCTCTCACTCTTTACAATTTATGTAAAAGACAGCTAGGGATGGAGAAAATTTGACAAGAGTTTGGAAATCGTATTAAGAATCTCTGCAAACTGTGCAGTGGTTCTTAACTATGTGGCTAAGGCCACCTGGTTCTTGGTTCTGTTAGAAAGATTAAAGTAGATAAATATACATGGTTTTGTTGTTGTTGTTGTTGTTGTTTACTAGAGACAGGGTCTTATTTTGTAGGACAGATTGGCCTCAGACATGCTAGCACTATGGGCCTGTGCCTTCATGCCTAGGTCATAGATAAGTTTCTGAAATGCTAAAATGCCATATGAACTTTAAAGGATGTCAACACCACTGGCAATGGGTGTATCTGTAAAGCCTTCAGTAGCATAAGCTATGTGTCGGCTCTGCCCAAGTGCTCTATATAATGCCTCACACACATGTCTCTGCACACGTGATGGGTGCTGGGAATATCCCTCTTCTACAGATGGGCAAGCTGAAACATTAAGGACCTCATGGACGAGTTACAATGCTGATAAATGGGAGAGCTGGAAGGTGACTTCAGAGATCCTGATAATGAATAATAAATTATCATGCCATGGGAACAACAAACAATAATGAAGAAGAAGTTGATTCCTGATTTAAAATCTACATCTTCTTCATAGGTGGGGAAGTTTGCCTTTTATTCAGTTACCTCTGTCCTCTTAATCATTGACCTAGCTCCTGAGCCAATTCTCCTTTATAAAGTTATAGAATGACTCGGCGTGTAGAAATGTAAAATCCACATCCTAATAGAGTAGGTCAGCAATCTCATTTCTGCTCCCTGGTCATTGTGTTGTTACAAACGGCTAAATTTAAATAGTAATGTAATATTTTCATTTGATATGAAATATTAATGGCCATCCTAAACTCTATTTTCAAGGAAATTATTGGTCACATCTGTGTCTACAGTAGACTCTGTTACTGCCCTTTCTTGGCTGTCTTTGATGTAGACAAAATGCATTAAGCTTGTATTTATCTCTCCTCAGGTATTCATGACACTTGAAAGATTGTTTAGTTACACTTGCACTTCTTAGCCTCGAGCATGCGCTCTCCCAAATGGAATTATAGTGCATGCTAACAGATGCGACGTTCCTCTTCATTTAGTTAAACTCTGTCCATCATACCACAAGCTCTTCAGCGTGTCCCCAACTGGTCTCTATTCCTTCTCACAGTGGGAAGTGTTTTAGTTATGAGATTCCTCAGTCCTTTCAGATTTGAATACCAATGTCATCCTTATAATCCCCACCATGGGCATTGCTTTGTGGGTATCATGTAGCATCACACTGTTGTGCTATGTAATGGTAAGGAAGTAACATTCTCTATCATATTTGACTTTCTCTTTCTTGAACTTTGTACCTTCCTTCATCTGAACTCAAAATCCATAGACTCTATTATTAAACAGATTTCAGAACTCACCCAGTTCTTTAGAGGACATAGGAAGACTGTGGTTAGGATCATGAATCTTCTGGACTTTTGGAGATTTGAGAGGGGGTTTCCTGTGGAGTGTAGAGGTCTGCTGGCTGCTATCTTGTTTATTGTTCTGTCTTCTGTGGTCCCTGTCCCTGTCACACCATAGTTAACGAGCTTCTTTGGGCTCTATCAAGGCCATGGGCTGTCACACTTCTGCTCATCACACTTCTTGGGAGGCTCTGGCCTCCTCCAGCTCTGGTCTCTTCACCAGGTAGAAGAAATGTAATGCATTTTCTCTGCCTCAGCATTTAGATATGGGAAGATATGGGAAGATACGGGAAGATACGGGAAGATATGGGAAGATACAAATTAGGTGATTCTGAAATGGAAGGGTTGAGGCAGACAGGATGGAGCTGGCCTACTCAGTGTATGTGTGTGTATGTAAGTATATGTGTGTGTATGTATGTGTATGTGTGTGTATGAGTGTATGTGTATGTACGTATGTGTATGTGTGTATGAGTGTGTGTGTGTGTGTGTGTGTGTGTGTGTGTGTGTATGTATGCATGGGGGTTCTTGATGTTTTCTCACCAAATTTATTTAACTTTACACCTTCCTTTTCCTTGCCTCTTAATAGTGAATGAGTGTGGTGGAACACAGTTTAAGTTATAGCAGCAGACATGGCCAGAGTTCTCCTTCACTGTCCAGCAGAAGTCCCCTAACAGCCATGTCGTCTGACTGTCGAGCACCTAAGAGCTACCCTGTGACTCCTCAGGCTTCAGTTTGGGGCTACAATCTGCCTTTCCATTTAGATCTTTGCTCAGTTATTTACTTCTTAGCAATTTCATGTTTAATCCCCAAACTTTCTAAATTATTAACATTTTAATCAGTAAGAATATATAATTTAGGGCGCAGACAGCTAAGCCTGGAGCCGTTATTTGTTCTTGTTTTGTTTGTCTTTCATGTGTTTCCTGCTGTGCTCAGGTGACTCTTCCTGCCCTCTTTATCCCAAGCAATAGAGACAAAAGTAAATGGAGTCACTGTGTCTACATCTAGGGAGCCTGTGTCCTGCTGATGCAATGGTCCCTTATCTATCTGCATCAGGAGCTAGATGGAAGAGGCTGCTGAGGATGGCTTGGCCATGGCTGTCTACATCTACAGTGTGGAATCAAACTAGAAGAAGGGTTGCCACGTATGCTTTAGACACAATTAAGGCTGTGTAATTCCATCACCATTTTCTGTGACTCAGGAGTCAGAGTGGCATGAGAAAGATAGAGTCTGCCTTGCTTATACATGTTGAATTTCACCAAGTGGAAATCTGACAGTTCCCAGGACATTAAAGAGATAATCTTGACCAAAGACAATCACAGTGTGGAGATATAGTTTCTCAGACAGAAGGCAATATAAAAAATGGAGAATAAATTCTCTTTATTTTATTTCAACATTAAGCACAATAGCTATCATACACAGCATTGATTTCTTTTCTACAAATGAAAGCTTCTAGAAAGATAGTCTATACATTAATCTTCAAAATCAGCCCTGGCTATTGGAATTAAACACTGAGCATAAGCCAGAATGGATACATGATTCCCTGACAACCAACTATAAGTTTTTATTCAAGAAAGTGTGTGGATCTAGATGGAAATATTTCAGAGACAGATCTTTGTGTGATATACTTCAGTGTAGCATACACACCACTATTTTGAAATTAGTCATCAGAAACATGTTTGGCACTGACCCAGGAAGTCTGAAGTAAGATTCCTTCCTTAGGAGTCCTGCTTCCCAACTCTATTTTCTTAGGATTTTTTTTTCCTTCAGGACTTTGTGTTCAACAAAGATTTCCTTTCTCCAGACCTGCCCGTGTCTGTAATACAATGTACGACCCTATCTCTAAGAACAGTGCCTGCCCTGTGTGTAGGCAGATGAATATGCAATTTGCAGGTTGCTGATTAAAATGAAAGTATGAACATGCACATGAATGTCTGGTCACATTTAAAAAAAAGAAAACCTCAAAGACTGACAGAATATCTTCCCCTTGTCTATCCAACTCAACAGCTTGAGTTCTTGTCTAACCAGCAAGCCTCCTGCTGTATCTCTTGAAGAGAGAAAGGACCTGTGTGTGAACCACAGCCAGGGAGTCTTTGGCTGAGTGACTGTTCTTGGAGCAGATGCCCCATGAGACCCTCATCCTGCTCCTCCACGGCGCTGCTTCAGAATTCATGGCCATTGATATTTGAGCAACAGATACTCATGGGATTTCCCTTGGCGCTGAAGAGAAACTCAGTTTTAGATCATAATAGACCAGCTAGTGGTAAAGAACACAATGTTATCAGTCGGCTTTTACCTTGGCACCTTGGAAAGGGGCTGGGTGTGGAAAACAGAGAGGAAAGGGATAGGAGAAGGGCCTATTCTCTATGGATTCCCAAGTTATGCTGGGAGACCACAGAGACATGTCTGCTGAATGCTGTGTGTGGGGACCACTGGTGAAATCCAACCCAATGTTCTCTCAGGCTGTGGCAGGTGAGGATGAGTGCCGGTGGAGTTAGGTTGAAAGGGGCCAGTTTTCAAACATATCTTAAAGTGAAATGAGAGAGGCAAGGTGATTACAACACATTTAACTGATCGGAATACATCCTGCAAGCATTCCTGTTTTTCAAGAACATGTCAAAGCTGCACGCAGGAGAAAGCATTTGTCTTCTCATTCTGAAGCCAGCCTAACCCATGCCGAGCAGGTCAGCCATTCAATCACCCAGTCTCAGAGTCATAACCGTAGTAACAAGAGTTAGGATGGGGAGAGGGAGAATGTCCTCTCGCTCTTTCTTAGAGTGATTTAATTTTTATGAGTGTTTTCCCTGCATATATGACTATGCACTACATGTGTGGCCTAGTGCCCAGGGAGGCCAGAATAGGGTGTCGAGTCCCCTAGAAGTGGAGTTACCGACGGTTGTGAGCTGCCATGTGAGTCCTGGGAACTGGACCCAGGTCCTCTGCAAGAGCAAGTGCTCTTCACCACTGCAGAGGCAGAGGGCACAGAGGAGGAATGGTTACTGCTTGGCTCACCTCCACTCCCACTCCTGCCTCCTGTTTCCTGCCCTGCTTGAGTGCCTGTCCTAACTCCCTTTGATGTTGAACTCTGGTGTGGGAATGTAAGCCAAATAAACCCTTTCCTCTCCGTTTCTCTTTCCTCTCCGTCATGGTGTTTCATCACAGCTAGAGCAGGGCAATAGCAATACAGAGTGCATCTAGGGAACTCAGAGGGCAGGGCTGTGTGGAGTAAAGAGTGCAGCACAAGGCAGGGAAGAAGATAGAGAAGAAAGGAGAAGGTAGGGGAGGAGCCAGGCAGGGCCAAGGGAAGGTGTGGCCTTGGGTTTTACTCTCTATGGAGTGTTTATGGGAAATGGCCGTTCTCAAGAGGGTGGAATAGTTGCTGGGTAAACGGAAGAGTAGACGCAGGAATAGATACAGAAAGTGATGATGACAAGTGTATGAGTCTTTTTGAACAGAGAGAGTGTGGTCAGAGAAGCCTGTGCACAGGAAGACGTAGTCAGACAGCTCTGATGTAACAGGCTCTGAGCTGCATGGAGGAGAGATGTAGGATAGGTCACATAAATAGTAATGTGTGATATATTGATGGGCTTCTACAGAGACAGCTTTTAAAGGTAGTACTTAGTGAGACAGACAGATGCATGTAATTAGCAACTGTAGATAGATCCTGGTGACTGTGGGGTCCTGGGACGGAGTGTTGAGAAAGTCTGGATAAACAAGAGATGCAGAGGAGACACCTGCTCCAGAAGCTTGTGTGGTATTTGGATACTGGTTGGTAGACTTCAACAAAGTCTCCAAGACACAGGGAATTCAGGAGTGCAGAACGTAGTTTGGGGCATCTTTCAACTGTAGGTGACATTTAAGAAAAATAATAGTGAGTGTGGAATTTGGGTGTAATAAATCCCCAGAGATCTAAAGGGAGCCAAAAACATATTAAGAACAAAAACACCAGACTACCAAACTTGGAGTGGAACATACAATTCAGACAAGTAGGTCTGACCTGCCCTCCCTCCCTCCCTCCCTCCCTCCTCCCTCCCTCCCTCCCTCCCTCTCTCCATTCCTCTCCACTTTCACCTCTCCTTTTCTTTTAGACAAGGTCCTCTGCATCACAGACTGGCATTTACCTCACTATGTAGTGGAGGATGACCTTGACCTCCCCCCACCCCCTGCCCCTACTTCCCCAGTGAATACGCCATACCATCTCTTTTGTGGAGCTGGGTGTGAGTCAGGGTAAGCACTCTCTCAACTGGCCCACATCCCATCCTGGCACTGGCTGTTTCTTAACATTTCAATGAAAGTCTTTGAGAAATCACATATATGGGAGTTATCACATGAAACTTCTTATTTGTGCCCGTTTGCTGTTTTCACCTATCACGGTGCCAGACCATCTCCACTGGTGGCTGGCTGACTTAAGGCGATTGTGTTCCTTAAACTTGGCTTAGTGAATGTTTGCAGTGCAATGTTGCTTCTTGATAGTTTGTAAAATAGACACTGATTACTATTTTACAGCAAGGTCCTCTTTATTGGTATTTAGAAGTTATAGGCAAATACTTTGTATCTAATGCTAACATTAGGACAATAGTATTAACATAGGAATTTAAAAGACAGGCATAGACTCCGATGAGCATTGAACATACTTGGCTTAGAGCATGAGGCTATTTTCCACAATGGAGGAGAAAGAGAGGTATGTTCGGGTCGTCCACTCAAATCCTCAGACCTTAGACTATCTCGGATTTCTTTCTTGATAACCATTGTTCCTTGGGGTTGCGAGTCAAGCTTAGTCTCCCGTGGGCATCCGGCCAGGTCCTCACATGCAGCACAGTTGAACATGAGCTGTCAGACTGCGGGTGATGCTTCTGCACCTCTCCACTTATCCAACAGAGCTCTGAGGGGAAAGCGCCCTGCTTCCCGGCATTGAACCATTAGTCACCAACTAAGCCAGCCTCAGCCCAATGTGTCTTTCGGGACCCAAGAGCCACCATTTCCCCTTTCAGAAAAAGCAGTGAAAGTATGGTACAAAGGGGAAGCTAATTAATTTTACAAATAATAACAAATACCAATAAGGTAAATGAGATCATGGAAACTGATTAAGAAATACATCATGCTTTTGCTGTCTTACCACTTTTTTTTTTTTTTTTTTTGTAAATTAGGACGTTAATGTATATATAAATCCGGTTGCTGCTTACACCATGAATTTATTATCTACCCTTCCTTGAGACAAATGATAGCTATTTAGATTCTATTAGAAGGATTAGTTGCATTTTGAGCTTGTTTATGAGATGAAGGCTTGAATACCCAAGTTCCTCCAGTGTGCCCACTCTCTCCACCATAATTCATTAGTTACTTGCTGTGAGTGATTGAAGGGACGGTTTCTACTTTCATCTTGAAAATTAGAGTACATATTATTCTATCCACAGTCTTAGAGTTAAATACTGAAATATTGATTATTGCCTGCGTAGGGGATAGAGTTGTAATTCAGGCTTCATTTACCAGGAGACACTGAGAAGTATAATTTACTTAACCCCGCATTAGCTTTCATCCAAATGATGCAAATTCATTTTTAGAGAAAAATCTGTGAGTTCTTTGCTTTTTAAAGGAAAAAAAATTTAAAAAGTTCCTTGACTAGTAAGCAGAGATGCACATTCAGAAAGAGAAATAGTCTTTCACAAATTGACCAGTATATTTCTATGTTCTAGAAAACCAAGGGGGACCGTGAAAGCAGAGTGACACCATGCGCTCTTGCACTAAGCAGTTGTAATGACTTCTCTTTGCCCTGGGAACTGTGAAAGAGATTTAACGCAGAGTAGTGACGAATACATAGCTCTTGGGCTTTAGAGTTCTTTTTGCACATTCCACTCTGCAGACAACACCACATAGCTGTGATATGAAGATATTTATACCAGATGGTTTTCAAAATCAATATATTGCTTTCCTTATATCCAGTACACTCCCTGGAGTCAGAATAACACAGACAGACCCTTCCAACAGTAAGTAAATAACAGAGACTGGTGAGAATAAAGGGAAATCCAGGAAGGCATTGAAATACTAATAACTCAGACCTGGGGAAACAGTCTGGAGACAGCCAATTCACTAACAGGCTTGCTGTAAAAGCGTGGGGACCTGGCCTCTGTGCTGTGGAATCTACATGAAAAGCTGGATATGGTGGTATGTGCCAATTTCCAGTTCCCAGGAAACGTACAGCAGGAAGATCCAAGATGCTGCCTTTCCAGTTGGCCTGGCCAGGTCAGCAAGTCCAGGTTCAGTGAGAGATCCTGTCTCAAAGAATAAGGTGGAAGGCAACTGAGGACACAGTCAGCATTGACCTCTGCTCTCTACACAGACAGGCGCCTGATCTCGGAGGCATTTCTAAAATTCCACGTAACAGAGATGAAACATTTCAGCTGCTACACGGGAGGAGAGGCATCCATTTGTAGAAACGATGGCACAAGCATGCTAATCAACTAAATAAGTTTCACTTTAGATCACAAGTTTCCTAATCACCGAGATGATGTGGCTACGTGAGCATCTGAGCTATACAGTACGTGGCCTGCATCTTTTAGTCCTCTCTACATCTTTGGTGACTCTAGATTGATAGTGTTCATTACTAAGATTGATTCATGGATCTTACGTTGAAAGCACAATGTTGAGAAAATATTTACACATAGGCAGGAAGTTAGTTTCCACTTTTCATACATGGGGCCAAGGATAAATGTGTTATTTGGGAGCTGTGTTTGCAGGCTGGTAGTCAGGAAAATGGTAAATATTTTTAAGAGTTGTATAAATGCTTTGTGGTATTACTGAAATATCTTGATTGCTTTTATGAATGTATTTAATGAGTTCCATTTTAAAAGTTTCGTTATTTACCTTATGCAAAGCAATGACTCTCTCTGCCCAGACAGTGTGCAAACCCAAGGGAACATTGCTCTTTTGCCGGCGGTGTAAGTTGAACCAGAAAGCCCTGGATCCAACTGTTAGTCACTCTGCTGCGTCTATGTGAGCTGTGTGTTGTGCCCACGGGAGCCCTGGGCTGGGGACGGCCTGTCCAGGAGTCTCTCTGGTCTGGAATCCAAGCTTAATTGAATAACAGCAGGGGCTTCAGTTGGAATAGATGAACCGGACAGTCAAGGTTGTTACAAGGTCAAGAAACAGCCTGGCAGGAAGTGGGGCTTAAGATCACTTTGGAAAGAGTTACTAAGTTACTGAGCAGAGATTCCTATTTAATGTGGAAAGAGAAAGAAGAAAGGCACTGGAACAGCTCTGAATCAGGAACTTTCCCAGTCAGTGTAGCTCATAGGCAAAGCTCTAAAAAAAAAAAAAAAAAAAACAAAAAAAAAAAACAAAAAAAAAAACTTTAAAGTACATCTAAAATAGCATATATTAATTACACATAATAATGGGTTTTCCTACAACATTCTCCTGAATGTACACAACCTGTTTTGATCATATTCACACTGCCTGTAACCCTCTCTGTTCCCCTCTCATTCACCATGATCCCCTTGCTCTTTCCAATGAGTCCACTTCATGTTGTGTGTGTGTGTGTGTGTGTGTATCCCGGTGAATTTCACTAGGGTTGTTTATTGGCTCATGGATGAGAGCTTGTTTTCAGGAGCGTGTGTGCCTTACCACTGAAGTATATTTCTCTGTTGGCAATCAACATTTGACTGTCTAAATCCCCAGGGAGCTGTAGACCCCATAAGCTCCTCCCCATTACATCACAGCAAGGACAGGCCCAATGTATGGGAATCTTGTGCATGTAACTGCAGCTTCCGTAAGTTGAAGAGTGCAACAGTCATGCCATGCCTGGAATTCGACATTCCATGCTTCTACGCCCGCTTCCCCATCTCCCTTCCCCATTCATCTTTCTGCTTTTTCTTCTGTGATGCTCCCTGACCTTTGAAGGATGTGTTACAGCTATCTCAGTTACAGCAGGACAATCAAGTCATTCATTTCTTATATTCCGGACCTGTTTGAAAAACTTTTTAACTCCATATCTTTTTTTCTGTGACTTTAGAGATCGTTCCTTGTGTTATTTCTGTATAGATAACTCTGCTGTGCATCTGCTATGGAATAAACACTTCATGTTACCAGCATGCGTGAATAGTACTACACATGTTAGCAGGCATTGTCTCATATGTCTTCTCAGCCACTCTATGAAGGAGGCACTGCTTGAGTTCTGGTTTTACCCAGGAAGAAACAAAAGCTTGTTCAAGGTATGCAGCTATTGGCTGTCTGACGTAATGTCTAAATCCAGACACCTGAATTAATATTGATACATGGTAAATTCCTCCTCTGTAAATGTATAATAAGTTTCCATAGGAATACACAATCTTGTCACCATCACAGCCATAGGGATATAAATGAGATTACATTGCCCTCTCTGCCACATTCTCTGCCTACATCTTTGCCCATCCAGCTTCTAATGACTCTGGTTATTTCTGTCTCCATAATTTTGATTTTTCCATACTATTATAATAGTGACATCATACAGTGGTTCTGTCCATCAATGTTCCGTTCCTTCCCATTGCTAAATGGTATTCCATTCAATGAAGGTGCCCTGATGTACATATCAGCTCATCTTTTGATGGACATTTAGTTGTTTTCAATTCCTGGTTACTATGAATAAAGCCACAATTAACATTGGTGTGGACATCTGTGTGATGTGGTTTTCATGTGCATTAAAATTGTTAATTATTAATTGTTGATAGACATTCTGTCAGCAAGCATTTCTGTGCTCCATGTGTGTGCCTAGTACCTGCTGGGGACAGAAGAGCATTGCCAGATCCCCTGAACCTCTAGAGATAAAGGCTATGAGCTGCCATGTGGTTTTGGGAAACGAATTGTGTCCTCGGGAAATCTGGAAGTGAACTAAACTAGATGTTTTCTAAAGAAGAAACAGGGAATAGGACTTCATGGGACAGGTGTTGATAGTTTGAAGAGAACTAGAGCTAACATTTGCTAGTAGATTTGGCCAATGGGAGCCCACTGGTAATTTTAAGGCAGGTTTATCCAATGTACTATAAATCTCATAAGAACAAAAGGAAGCAGGCAGTGAATCCACGGAGACAACTACTACAGACTCCACTTTTACAGAGTTTGAGCATCAAAAGACAGGTGGAAATAAAAGATGAAGGGATAATTCAAGGTGCAAAATCAAAGAAAAAAAGATATTTGGATCCATAGGTGCCACGAGAAAAGAAACTTGGTGTTCTTCTTGTAAACTCGGAGGTGAGAGACTGGGTGGGGGAGGGGCTATGCACCCTTCACTGTCCTAACCCTAACCCTAACCCTAACCCCTGTGCAGAATAATGTTCAACCATCTCTCAGAGAGACAGGACTGGAGGTTCTCAGAAAGCTTGAGGGGGTGGTGGTGCATTTACGTGGAGAATTTAAGAAGACGTTCATTGAGTGTCCCTATGAACACCATTGGCTTCAAGGTCCTGTTGTGAAGCTACAGTCAGATATTGATAGGCCCAGCAGTCTCCAGAGATTTTCCTAACACTTAGAAGTTCAAACGTGAAAGAGGAAGGTTGTGCTTGAGTAGAAACTGGCACCAAAAGGCAGGAGAAGGTGAGCCAGGGAAATTATATTTTGAGTGTTGTTAATGGGAGTTTTGGAGCTGGTGGGGTATGCTAGGGAGTTGGGGCAGGGATGGTGCAGGAGGAGGAATCCTGGTTCACAGATTCTCTAAGCTCCCAGTGTGGGTTTAATAAAAGTTGGGGATTGAGGAGGAGGAGGGGGGAGAGGGATGGGGGATGGGAAAGAGTGCTGGGGTGCATGGTCAGCCTTAGCTTAACATTCATAGAGGCGTGTAGACTGAGACTAGGAGCAGAAAGGAAAAACAGTTCTCACACTGTACCTACCATGCACTGAGTACTGGGAGCCTCTGGTAGGTTAAATAGGAGCGGCTCCCATAGACTTATGTATTTGAATGCCTGGCCCATGGGGAATGGCACTACTAGGTGGTGTGGCCTTGTTGGAGTAGGTGTGGCCTTGTTGGAGGCAGTGTGCCACTGTGGGGGTGGAATTTAAAGTCTCCTGTGCTCAAGTTCTGCCCAGTGTGGAATGCAGTCCCTTTCTTCTGCCTGTGGATCAAATGTAGAAATCTCAGCAACTTCTCCATCTCTGTGTCTGCCTACATGCTGCCATGCTTCCTGCCATGATGAGAATGAACTCACCCTCTAAAACTCTAAGCCAGCTCCAATTAAATGGTTTCCTTATAAGAGTAGCTTCATCATGGTGTCTCTTCTCTTCAATGAAATCCTAACTAAGACAGAACCTGACCCCTGGTGCCTATGATGTCCTATGGATACCAGATGTCCTGAGCCTAATGACCCCTGGAATCAGCAGTCCCTAGAGAAACAATTTAATTCTAAAAGCTTACTGCTCATAGTGAGACACCCATCTGTCTATCCAGACAATAGACTCCATACAAATGGCCTATGAGATAAGTTCAGGTAACTTGTTCTTCAACTACTCTAAACAGCTTCCTTATTTCTCAAGGGCACTTCCCACCCTCTCAGTTGTACAGTCCCCTCTAGCTAATCTCTTACAGTGTATGGGAGTCACTTGTCTGTCTCTTCCTGCCCTTGGTAAATAGATTTTCCTCATTCAGATCTATCATTCCCCATATTATTCCATGTGAAATTATCACGGTGTCCTTTCATAGATAAGGAAGCAGATCCCTGAGTTTTGCGTAATAATAAATTATGAAATAGGATTCTACTGGAGCCATCTACCTGGATTCTTCAAAAATATCAGTGGTAATTTCAGGCAGGGTTTTTTGTTTGTTTGTTTGTTTTGCCACAATCTATGGTGTAGCTCAGGTCTGAGGTTCTCAGAAGACTTTCTGAGTTGAAACCTAGAACTTAGCATTCGCTACCTATACTGTTGGGCATGGTACCTTGGTTAGGCTAAACCTTCCACTAACAAAAAAATGAGTAACCATTGTTTCCCAAAAGACGTATGTTACTTTATCTTCTGAATGATACACAATGCATGGGAATAGCACAGGTCTGGTGCTTACAGTTGCACAGTAGACACGAAGTCTCTATTCCAGCCCTGCTTGCTTATTTTGATACTAATGGAAAAACATGAGGGAACTTCAGGTGGAGCCTTGTCATCAGCAACAATTCATGAACAGAAGCAAGGAAACTGTTATTTTCTGCCCCTCAGATTGTGTTCCCAGGTTTCAATTACTTGGTGGAGTTTACGAGTAAAGGGGCCACGAGTGGAGGGCATTGAGGCTGTGATGGATGGTTGATAATTTCCTCTGTGTTTGGCTCAAGTATGTTGTTGGAATATACCTCTTGGAATGTTTTGATGCAGTATTTTGGAGAGTGGGGCCATTGTTGTTGCTATTGTGGGTGGGGAAGGCATCTGTGAAATTCTGATCCTATCCTACTTGGGCTTTCCCTACATGGGCAGCTCCTCTCATAGGTTTCAAAGAACAAGGTACACTGTACTCTTCTGGGTTTGATAAAGTGATCTTATAAAAATCGAGTGCAGGACAACCCCTCTTCAGATCACCAGCAGGACACCCATTTTATTCTTCTGATCACCAGCAGGACCCCCTTTTTCTTTTCTGATCATTAAGGAGACCTCCTTTCCGTCTTCTGATCACCAGACTGTCTTTCTTTCCCATCTTTCCCCCAGGACTGCTTTTCTTCCCAACACAGCCTGGCTTGACAAATGCATAGGGTGAGCATTTTGTGGATGGGTGAGGAGGACCCCTCCCATTTATAGTTCACAGTCCCCCTCATATAAGTATTTTGTACTGGTTAGGGTGTCTCTGGCATTAGACACTGCTTTCTCTTGTGTATTTCTTTGTTTGTTCTTGCAGGACCATGCTGTCTTGTCTGAGATTCTTCTCCTCTTGCTGTTCAAGGGTAACCATCTCTCTGTGTGGCTATGTGCATGTAGTACATGTGCCTACAGAAGCTGAAGACCCCAGCTCCTCCTGGAGCAGGAGTCACAGGAGGATGTGAGCACCATGCATGCTGGGAACTGAACTCAGGTCCTCTGCAAGAGCAGAGTGTGCCCATAATTGAGCCATCTCTCCAGAGATCCCTGCTCTCTGATTCCTATGAGGCTCTGGTCTCTCTCCTGCTAATATCCACTGTTCTCCACTGTCACCCTACAGCCCAACTCAGTAGTTATTTCTCTGAGCAATGAGAAAGAGTCACCCTCTTCCATAAGTGTTACATTTCTATTACAAAATAAAACGAGGAAAAAGGTTTATGCAACGGAAAAGGAAGAGCATCTTTAACAAATGGTGCTGGTGTAACATCATGTCTGCTTGTAGAAGAGTTAAATATCTACATATTTATCACCCTACACAAAATTCAAGTCTGAGTGGATTAAAGACCTCAACATAAAACCAAATACATTAAATCTAGTAGAACAAGAAGTACAAGATAGCCTTGAACTCATTGGTACAGGAGCCAAGCTCCCGAACAGAACACTCAAAGCTCAGACATTAAGATCTACAATTAGTAAATGTGACCCTATGAAACTGAAAAGCTCCTGTAAAGCAAAGGACACTGTCAATAGAACGAAATGACAGCCTACAGACTGGGAAAGGATCTTCACCAACCCTACATCTCACAGGGGGGCAATATCCAAACTATATAAAGAACTGAAGAAGGTAGACAAAACAATCCAAATAACCCAACTTAAGAATGGGATACAAAGCTAAACAGAGAATTCACAACAGAAATCTCGAGTGGCTGAGAGGCACCCAAAGAAATGTTCAAAGTCCTTAGTCATCAGAGAGATGCAAATCAAAACAACTCTGAGATTCCACCTAACACCTGTCAGAATGGCTAAGAGTAAAAACTCAAGGGCTAGCACGAACTGGTGAGTATGTGGAGCAAGGGGAACAATCCTATTGCTTCTAGGAGTACAGCCACTCTGGAAATCAATTCGTCAGTTTCTCACAAAACTAGAAAGAGCCCTACCTCAAGATCTACCTATACCACTGCTGGAGAAATACCTAAAAGATGCTCCACCATCCCACTAGGACACATGCTCAGCTATGCTCCTAGCAGCTTTACTTGTAATAGCCAGACGCAGAAACAACCCCGATGTCCCTCAACTAAAAAAAAAAAACGTGGTACGTTTACACAATGGAACACGACTCAGCTGTTAAAAACAAGGACATTATGAATTTTGCAGACAAATGAATGAAACTAGGAAATTTCTTGAGGGAGGTAATCTAGACCTAAAAGGACATGCCTGGCATGGACTCACTAATAAGTGGATATTAGCCATAAAGTACAGGATAACAACTCTATTGTCCACAGACTCAAGGAAGCCAAATTGCAAAGAGGGCCAATGATGCTTGAATCTTTCTCAGAAGGGGAAATAAAATAGATATTGGAGCTAGATGGATGGAGGGAACTGGGTGAGAGGATCAGATGTAGGAAGAGCAGGGGAGAAGGACTGGATTCCACACGGGACAGGAAGCATCTGAGGATATGCCAGAGACCTGGGCTGGGAGGAGGCTCAGGAAGCCTATGGGTGACTCTAGCTGAAACTTACAGCAGTGGGGGGGGTATAGATCCTAAAGTGGTCACTTCCTGTAGCTAGGCAGGACTCCCAGTGGAGGGATAAGGACAGCAAACCACTCACAAAACCTTCGACCCAAAATGTGTCCTGTGTACAAGATGTACAAAGACAAAGAAGGAACAGAGACTGAGGGAATAGCCAACTAGTGACTGCCCAAATTGAGACCCATCCCACGAGCAAGAATTGAACCTTGACACTATTAATGATACTATGTTATGTTTACAGACAGGAGTCTAGCATACATGTCCTCTGAGAGGCTCCACCAATGGAAACAGAAGCAGAGAACTACAGCCAAATATTAGATGGAGCACACACATACTCTAAATACATAAATGTAATTTAAAATTTTTAAATGATGGGAGCTAGAGTGTTTTAGGGCACATGTCATTCTTCTACAAGACCCAGGTTGGAGTACCAACACCCACATAGTGCCACACAACTATCTCTAACTGCAGTTCCAGGAAATTTAATGTTCTTTTTCTGGCCTCCACAGGCACCAGCCATACATGGGGTACATAAACAACCATGCAAGCAAGTCATCCATAATCATAAAATAATATAGTTTAAAGTTTTAAATAATTGGAGATGATATTAGAGAAATGGCTCAGCAGTTAAGGGAATTTGCTTCACTTGTGGAGGGCCAGGTTCAGTACTCAGAATGGTTCCAGTCACATACACAGTGTACATACATACATGCAGGCAAAAATATCAATACACATAAAATAATCTTTTTTAAATTTTTGAATGAATATATATGTATGAATGAATATATGATATTGGTGAGAAGGTAAGTTTGAACCCTGGAAAGTTGCTTCTGAGAAGAAACATTGCTGTAGATATGAACAGCAGTGTTCTGGCTTTCCAGTAAGAACAATATCCAGGCGACCCCATACCATGGCCTTTCTGTATAAATCCAAAAGAAATGGAGACAAAGGCCTGAACAGACCTTTGTACATCTGTGCTTCTGGTAACATTAGTCACCTCAACTAAGAGACAGAAGTGAGCCAAGTGTTCCTTAACAGACGAATGGGTCTGGAAGCTGTTGTGTGTCTACATGTAGTCATACTTTTTAGAATTAAAAAGAAGTTCTAACACACATGTCATAATACATCTAAACCTAGAAGTGAGTTTCACTCAAATGGGCCAAGTGATACACAATGTTCTTCTACTCCACTTCTGCAAGTGTAAGCCACATGGTAACAAAACCCAGAGATGGGAAGCCACACAACAGTGATAGTTCGCTGTGATTGCCAAGGTGATTGGACTAAGACGTTCTTAAGAGATCAGGAAAGCACACCTCTGGGTGCATCTTGAGGGCCTTGTACAGGGGGATTATCTAGGAGGGGAAAATGACCCTGAATGTGGACAGTGCTGTCCCACAGGATGGAGGCCCAAAGGAAACTGAATGAGAAAAGAGACAGCAAGCAGCCTAGGCCGCCTCGCTCTCTGCTGCCTGGTGGCAGCTGTGTCAAGGGCTCTCCTCCACCAGACTCTCCTTGTCTTAATGGATTAGAACGGCTGAAATTCTCAGCCAATGTTAACACCTCCCCTGGTCTTGTTTTCTCTGGTTTTTGACAGAAACCAAGAGTCTGACTAACACATGGTGACTGGCCAAGGTTAGGAGAAATATGGTCCTGAGCTACTTACTAGCAGAACCTCAGTATGGGAACATGAGGACATTCTGGAGGTGGGTAATGGACACTTAAAGTGAAAATACTAACGCCTCTGAACTACCCACTTGTAAATAGTTAAAACTGATTTCATGTTACATACATCTCACAACAATAAATTAAATGCACATGCTTTCATTGAAAAATATATTGATATATAAAACACACTAAGGAAAATATTTCCTCAAAGCATACTCACTTAGCAACATTGGTAATATATAGTGAATAGTAGCTCATTTTTTAAAATGCGGTGCTCAACAGCAGAAGCAAAGAATGTGTCCTGGTGCAGTAATGATGACAGGTGCCACCCCATGTCCAGATTTATTGACAAAGAAATGAAAACTTCAACACGGGAATTAGATTTTATTCACCCCCTTTGAATTAGTGAAGATTAAAAATTTGTTCTGTTTACTGTGGGTGTTTCTTGTCATAGGTCAGAATATCATTTGCTTATAGCTTTATTAAAAAAGTTGAATAACATATTTATGCCCTTAAAATCCCCGCAGTCTTTGGTCAAGTTAAGACAGATTTAGAATAATTAGAAGATATTGAGCCAAAGTACTCTTTTAGCTTTAAAGTAATGGTTAAAGAAAATACTATAAAGGAAATAAATATTAATATTACTAATGTGATTTTCTTTAAAAAATAAAGTAAAATGTGTGTGCTTTTAAAAAAAAGCAGTGTGGTATGGTAATCCTGAAGGCTGATTAACAACTTTTCTTAGAAGTTTTTGAACAAGGAGAAGCAAGGTAAAATAAACGTGTTATATTACATTATGCTGATTTCATAATACTATGCTACTAAGTACACATATACTCTTCATTTAATTTTATCTTTCTTCACCTCTCTTTCTGACTTGGTTGGTCACATTGAGGACCTCTGGGTTTGAATTGGCAGTAAAGAAAGAATGACTGGGCAGAGATAACAGTAGCTCAGGACCCTAGTGTCACAAGCTCCACTAGTCACAGTATGCACAGAGCAGTTTCTGCTGCGTGTGTAGATTTTTCCCCTTCATCCCAGAGGTAAAAATCACTAGAATGTATTTTTTCAAATTTCATTGTGACAAGAATAAGTTCAGGGGCCTTGAGAGAAAGCTTGGTGGTTAAGATTGGCTGCTTTTGCAAAAGACTCAATTCTGATTCCCAACATGAGGTCAGATGGCTTACAACTGCCTATTGCTCTAGCTCCAGGATATCTGATGCCCTCTTCTGGACTCTGTGAGACCTACAATCACATATGCACACCCTACCTCCAACTCTTGCCTTAAAAAACACAAAGATTCCACCTCACACCAGTCAGAATGGCTAAGATCAAAAATTCAGGTGACAGCAGATGCTGGTGAGGATGTGGAAAAAGAGGAACACTCCTCCATTGTTGCTGGGATTGCAAGCTTGTACAACCACTCTGGAAATCAGTCTGGCGGTTTCTCAGAAAATTGGACATAGTTCTACCGGAGGATCCCGCAATACCTCTCCTGGGCATATATCCAGAATATGTCCCAACCGGTAAGAAGGACACATGCTCCACTATGTTCATAGCAGCCCTATTTATAATAGCCAGAAGCTGGAAAGAACCCAGATGCCCCTCAACAGAGGAATGGATACAGAAAATGTGGTACATTTACACAATGGAGTACTACTCAGCTATTAAAAAGAATGAATTTATGAAATTCCTAGGCAAATGGATGGACCTGGAGGGCATCATCCTGAGTGAGGTAACCCAATCACAAAGGAACTCACACAATATGTACTCACTGATAAGTGAATATTAGCCCAGAAACTTAGGATACCCACGATATAAGATACAATTTGCTAAACGCATGAAACTCAAGAAGAACGAAGACCAAAGTGTGGACACTTTGCCCCTTCTTAGAATTGGGAACAAAACACCCATCGAAGGAGTTACAGAAACAAAGTTTGGAGCTGAGAAGAAAGGATGCACCATCTAGAGACTGCCATATCTGGGGATCCATCCCATAATCAGCTTCCAAACACTGACACCATTGCACACACTAGTAAGATTTTGCTGAAAGGACCCTGATATAGCTGTCCCTTGTGAGACTATGCCGGGGCCTAGCAAACACAGAAGTGGATGCTCACAGTCAGCTATTGGATAGATCACAGGGCCCCCAATGGAGGAGCTAGAGAAAGTACCCAACGAGCTAAAGGGATCTGCAACCCTATAGGTGGAACAACATGATGAACTAACCAGTACCCGGAGCTCTTGACTCTAGCTGCATATGTATCAAAAGATGGCCTAGTTGGCCATCACTGGAAAGAGAGGCCCATTGGACTTGCAAACTTTGTAAGCCCCAGTACAGGGGAATGCCAGGGCCAAAAAGTGGGAGTGGGTGGGTAGGGGAGTGGGGGGAGAGTAGGGGGGACTTTTGGGATAGCATTGGAAATGTAAATGAGGAAAATACCTAATAAAAATATTTTAAAAAAACACAAAAGAGTGAGTTCAGTCCATGATGCCAATGAATGCTGACTTTAGAAAGCATGCTTTTTGGACTTAGCCTGTTGCAAATCTTTATTCCTCCTTGGACCCCTTCAGCGACTTCTTTCCCTCTTCCTCTTAGTGTTCCCCATGCCTGTGAACCCTGTTTTCCCTTCTGCGAGCTTGCAGAGTTACTGAGTCTTGTTCTTGCCCCTTTGTATTGTATCTTTCTCCAAAGTTCAATCAAGGGTATAGAATGTATAGCCAGCTCAGACTTTGCAACCCAAGGATACACTGCTGTATAATTTTGTGCCATTCATCCACACATTCATCAATTTAACACATTATTAGCTACAAACAATATGTTGGTATTGACTGGGCACAGTGTCCCTTTCTTTGAGCCATTGAGCATAATTCAAGCCCTAAAGTTATTCTTCAGGTGGTTTCACTCTGAAGATCATTTTCTCCTCCCAGGGGGACATCTGGCTGTGACTCATTATATGTCTTCCTCCCTCCCTCCCTTCCTTCCTTCCTTCCTTCCTTCCTTCCTTCCTTCCTTCCTTCCTTCCTTCCTTCCTCCCCCTTCCTTCCTTCCTTCCTTCCTTCCTTCCTTCCTTCCTTCCTTCCTTCCTTCCTTCCTTCCTTCCTCCCTCCCTCCCTCCCTCCCTCCCTCCCTCCCTCCCTCCCTTCCTTCCTTCCTTCCTTCCTTCCTTTCTTCCTCCCCCTTCCTTCCTTCCTTCCTTCCTTCCTTCCTTCCTTCCTTCCTTCCTTCCTTCCTTCCTTCCTTCCTTCTGTTCCAAGAGTTCTAGATGGCCATCCTCTGCTACATATGCAGCTAGAGACATGAGTTCCACCATGTGTTTTCTTTGATTAGTGGTTTAGTCCCAGGGAGCTCTGGGGGTACTGGTTAGTTCATATTGCTTTTCCTCCTATAGGGCTGCAAAGCCCTTCAGTCCCTTGGGTACTTTCTCTGGCTCCTTCCTTGAGGATCTTGCACTCCGTCCAATGGATGACTGTGTAGCAGAGGATGGCCTAGTCGGTCATCAATGGGAGGTGAGGCCTTTGTTCTTGTGAAGGTTCTATGCCCCAGTAAAGGGGAATGCAAGGGCTAGGAAGAAGGAGTGGGTGGGTTGGGGAGCAGGGGGAGGGGGAAGGAGATAGGGGATTTTTTGAGAGGATACTAGGAAAGGGGATAACATTTGAAATGTAAATAAAGAATATATATAATAATATTTATTATTATTATTATAGAAGAGTTCTAGATGGGCCATTTGCAGAACATCATAGCTCTTTATATTCTAGTGTCCAGTCCTACAACCACAAAGATTTTCTTTTCTGCATTGTGAAACATCTGGTCATGCTATATTCTTACTACACACCACAAATCAGATAGTCTTTATTCAGGTACAGAGAGTTTTACAGTCCCTGTAGTGGTACTTTAAGCTAAAATTACCATTGATTCATTGGCCCCTATATAAAGTGATTCCCTTATTACCAATAACTTCAGTCTCATCAAGTACTTACTCAACACTTCGCCTTGGCCCTCACTTTCACAGCCTTTGGCTTTTTCCTAGTGATCTTTTAAAGTGTATTCTGATCTTGTTCTAGCACAAGAGCACTAGAGGCAACTGAGCGCCCTTGAGTCCACAGGGGCTGTTTCTGCAAACCTCAAACAAATGATGACATTCCATCTCTTCCTGAGATAAAATCCTCTATTTTTTTTTTTAAAGCAAAATGTCGAACCTAGAATTCAAGAATTCCGCAGGGCTTAGTACTTATTCATCATTCAGTAAGTGCACTGGCTGGTCTTAAGTCTACTTGACACCATGCGAACTAGTTGTCTGAAAGAAGGCAGCCTCAATCGAGAAGATACCTCCATAAGACCCAGCTGTAAGACATTTTTAAAATTAATTATTGATAGGACAGGACCCCACACATTATTAGCGGTGCCATCCTTGGGCTGGTGGTCCAGGGCTTTAGATGAAAGTAGGCTGAGCAAACCAAGAGAAGCCAGCCAGCAAGCAGCATCCCTCCATGGCCTCTGCATCAGTTCCTGCCTCCAAGTTCCTACACTGTGTGAGTTCCTGCCCCAGTGTCCTTCCATGATGACCAGAAATGTGGAAGAGTATACCAATAAACCCTTTCCTACTCAACTTGCTTTTCCATCATGGTATTGTGTTGCAGCAGTAGAAGCCCTGACAAGGACTGTAAGCATCTTCAGTATATCAGTGTTTTTCTATACAGTCCCCGCCATGGTTTGTAAAACATTTAGAATATCTGAACATACTTAATAGTGTATTCTCCGAATCTGCTTTCATTACAGAAAATCTTTTGTGTAGAAATTTAGACAAACCTTCATTTGCATCTTATTTTTCTTCCTAAATAGTAAATTTAAAACTTCAATAAAATTATTCACCACCCAAGCTTCAGCCTCTCCTTATTTACAAAAGCGTGATAATGAATCATTGTTTAAAGTTTGTTGTTGTCTTTTGAGATAGTGTCTATAAAGTCCTGGCTGGCCTAGAACTCAATATGTAGACCAGGTTAGGCTCCCATTCACAGAGATCTGCCTGCTTCTGCCTTCCAGTGCTAGGATTAGAGGTGTGAGCCACCATACTTGGCCTGTTGAAACTTTTGTAAATACTAATGAGATAGTCCCTGAAATAAGGTGCTTAGCACAGTCTCCCCTCAGCTAGTATTCCCAGCAAGGCTGTGAGCTTGAAGGCATTGCTCATAAACTCTTGGCCCACAATTCCTTTCATTGTGAACATTTTGACTTCCCATGGTAATCAGATGTGTTCATGTGTGGGGGGTAGGGTAGAAGCTATACTTCTCTGGTCATCCAGGGCAGGGTTTTGTCTCAGATAATAGCAATAAAGGTTACCTTTCTCATTGGAGGATGAAGTAACTCCTCAAGCTAGCGGTTGGAGCTGCAATGACACCGATAATACTTGCTCATGTTCTAAAAACTGCAGAAAATCTGTTACTAAGCCCTCACCACTCCAGTCACTTGCCTAGTCTTGATCCTTTTGTGGAGGTCTTTGTTTTCTGAGCCTCCAAATCACACCCCATGGAGAGTATGTTTCTCTGAAATTCTCAACAGCAGAAGTGTTTCAAAATTTGATTTTTTTTTCATTTTGGCAATAACTAGATGTTTGGAGCCAGAGGATCCAAGCATACATGGGAATTCACATGTGTTTAATGGCCACTTGTCCAGCTGGGTGTTTACTTTAAACAAAACTTTTGGGGGCCTGAGTTAGGGCTGTAGCCCTTCACATGCAGCCGGGGAGGAAAATTTCCCTTCCATTTGTCATGTCATGTCGGGGATCCCACAGCATCAGATTCTAGGGCACTTGGGCATTGGACTTTTTGAATGAAGAATGCTCTGTCTACCATGAACTGGCTCAGGGAATTATACAGAAATCGAGTTAGAGAGAATTATCGGAAAAGTTTAGTGTTGGCACGGAGTCACGTGACCCCCCTCTTGGAACAACTCTTGTTGTCTGTCTCCTAAGCAAAATCAGTTTTGTTTCCACTTTTGTCTTTTGTGCCCCTTCACTCTAAAGGCAGCACACACTAAAATATTTTATGGAACAGTTTTGTCTCTCAAATGGATTATCTTCAACTATTAGTACTGCCCTCGCTGCTTAGCTGTGTTTCCCAAACCTTGAACTTTGAGTTCTTCTCCTTTTCTCCCTTGCTTTCCTCTCCCTCTCCCTCTCCCTCTCCCTCTCCCTCTCCCTCTCCCTCTCCCTCTCCCTCTCCCTCTCCCTCTCCCTCTCCCTCTCCCTCTCCCTCTCCCTCTCCCTCTCCCTCTCCCTCTCCCTCTCCCTCTCCCTCTCCCTCTCCCTCTCCCTCTCCCTCTCCCTCTCCCTCTCCCTCTCCCTCTCCCTCTCCCTCTCCCTCTCCCTCTCCCTCTCCCTCTCCCTCTCCCTCTCCCTCTCCCTCTCCCTCTCCCTCTCCCTCTCCCTCTCCCTCTCCCTCTCCCTCTCCTTGCCTGCCTTCCTGCCTTCCTGCCTTCCTTCCTTCCTTCCTTCCTTCCTTCCTTCCTTCCTTCCTTCCTTCCTTCCTTCCTTCCTTCCTTTAACTTTCAGTTAATACACAGCATTCCCGGAAAACCCCCGGGGTGCAGACAACCTGCGCATCGCATCTTCCTTTGCTGAACAGCCGCACTATTCTGAGGGTCACAGCTCTTTGCAGAAACCTGACTCGTAATTATTGCTGATCACCTGTCTGGCTTGTGCTCAGCCTCGCGGTCGGTGCTCTGCTTGCCTGCTGCCTTTCACTGTGTGTTGTTCTCATTTGCGGCCCCACACCCTCCTATTTATCCTGCTCAGCAGCCATTAACTCGCTGGCCTGTTCCTGTCCCTCACCGCTCCACAGCTGTTACCTTGCTGCCAGCCTCAGATCTAGAAAGCCACTCTTGAATTCACCTGCCAGCCTAACTCTGGGTCCTTGCCCAGGCAGAGGAGAAAGAATGGACAGGAAGTAGATGGCCTGCCACATGCTATTGAAGGTATCACATTCTCCCTGCATCCAGGGCAGCCTGAAACATCAACGCAAAGCATTCGTGCCTCAGAGGAACACAATCTTGGATCATCGCAGAGCCTGCATGGATGAGTCACACGTGTTCAAACATTTCCAGCAAGCTGACAGAAGAGGAGCCACGAGGACCTAGATACTAAGTAAAACAAAAGCCAAAGATTCCAAAATTACCAACAATATGCTTTATGGTAATTTGAAAATATTCAGAAAAATACGAAAATCTGATGATCTACACCAGAGTTGTGGGTCTGCCGAATATTTGTCACATGGGGTAGCATTGTCTAAACTCCGTCTCTGCACTCAGGCAATTCTGTTATTTATAAACTCCCTCAAGGTCCACATTCATGTTTGCACTCTCTCCTTTTAGGAAAACCCCAATGACTGAGGTTATACAAAGCCAGTGTTCCTGCATAGAGTGCCTAGCCTAGATGAGGCTGACCTGTCTCTTCTCACTTGTGTGACAACTCCACCTATACCTCTCATTCTCTTAATGTATTCATGGAGTGATTTTCTCTGCCTGGTTTGTAGCATTGTCGAAAAGATTAAATAGGTAATCCAGAAAAGTTATAGTACTACCACATAGCAATTGACAAACTGGGGATCACAGAGACACCAAGAGTGGTGTTTCTTCTACACCCGAGGATGCTCTCTTGTGTGTGTGCTGTTACAGAAAAAAAATATTAATTATCATGCTACCGAAACAGAAATAGGACAGCCATGAAATCCAGTCACCACCCAAGCTCTTTACATTTAGCTACTCAGCACCCTTAGTGCATTGGTTATGGTATTCCCATCTTTATGGATGAAGAAGTTGAGGCCCAAAGAGTTTTGAATGGCCTATCCCAAGAAAGTGCAGCCAACAGCTGGCAGTGCCAGGCAAATCCTGACTTTTTCTGGTTGGCATTCCTAATGATGCATTCATCTCTCCTTTACAGTGCCAAATGGTGGGAGTCACACTTCTAACTTATTCTTACTAACTAGTACTTTTTTATTTTTATTTATTATTATCTCTAATTATTTTATTTATTTACATCCTAAGTGTCTCCTCTTACAGAGTTCTTATCCCCCTCCCCTGCCCATTTGCCTCTGAGAGGGTACCCTCCCTGGTATCCCTCCTCCCTGGGACATTGTGGGAACCAAAAAGGGAGCCCTGGGAAAGAGGGGGAAGGGAAAAGGCCCCTACCCGGCCAGAGTTTCCCTATTCTCTGGTCAGTCAGGCGTGGGAGGGCTGCTACCTACCCTATCCACTCATCTCTGGGTGGGCATTCCTCTATCCCACTCTTCAGGGGGTGGCCAAGGGGCAGCCCTACCTGGGGACTCCGGAGCTACCTTGCTAAAGCCCCGGAGTTATAGGAGAGAGGGATAAGGGAAGAGGTTCCTGACACTGACCAGAGTGCAGAGTGCGCAGTGGATCTTGATTGAGCAGAGACTCTCTATGGTTTAAGAGCTTTATTATAGAAATACATGGAGAAAGAGAGAAGGGAGAGAGAGAGAGAGAGAGAGAGAGAGAGAGAGAGAGAGAGGGAGGAAAGGCTAGAGAGAAAGAGAGTAAGAGAGAGGAGAGAAAACAAAGAGAGAGGAGAGAGTGGGTGAGAGAGAGGGGTAAGAGGGAAACAAGTAAGAGCGTAAGAGGTAAGAGAGCAAGGTGTGACTGCTAGGTAACTGGGGAGTAGTTTAGCCTGAAGGTCAGAAGCTTGGGCCATTGCGTACATGACTACTGACCATGCTTCTCTTGCGGGGGCTGTGGGGGTGGTAACTTAGTCAGGAACCAGAGTTCCAGGAACATATGGGAACGCCTACCATATCATGTAGGTGAATTATGACCATCAGGGTTCAGACCTCAGCTCAATTGGAAACCAGCCTGCAATTCCCCACAGGACATCAAGTGTCTACAGGATTAGGCACATCCTCTCCCACTGGGGCCAGACAAGGCAATCTTCTGCTACATATGTGCTTGGAGTCTCAGACAAACCTATGTATGCTCTTTGGCTGGTGTCTTCATCTCTGGGAACTCCTAGGGGTCCAGGTTAGTTGATACTGTTGGTCTTCCTATGGGGTTGCCATCCCCTTCAGTTCCTTCAGTCCTTCCCTTAACTCTTCCAATAGGGGTCCTGACCATAGTACAAGGCTTGGCTCATCCATGGATAGGTTGTTGATATTATCTTTAAAATATTTGCCAACCTGTTGGGACCAACAGTGCTATAGAAATTCTAGTCGATGGTGAACCCATTTACTCCAAATCCAATTTGGGGTAAATTTTATTCATGAGCAAGAGCTAACTGTGTGGCACCTGAAATATAAGCTCTTCCATGTCTTATTATATATAGTAAACTTTACCTGGATAGTAGGGGAATTTCTTCAGAGTTGTTTAATTGAGCCACAGTTTTCAGTAATATGTCAATAAAAAGGGATTGTGAGTTATCACAACATTATGTCTTTACATCAAGAAAAGCAGGTGGGAACGTGTCTACAAATGGTCTCACATTTTGCCCCTTCCTGCTATGTGTGTTTTCTGAGAGGTGACTGTGCCATCCCATGTTGAGGAGTTCACTGCTAAATCTTTGAATAGGCTCATGGGCCATGGGCCTGCTCTGACCACTAGATCATTTGCACATCAGACACTGGCAGAAGTCAGGAGAGAACCTGTATGTTACATTAACGGGAATTTTTCTACCACCATCAGAATGAGCCGAGAGCACTGTTCAGTAGCTGTCAATCTGGTTGCCATCAGGTTCTCTGCTGGCTCGTCCTCTCATGCCGGTCCAGGGCAGAATGAGCCAGAAACAGACAGCAAGCTGGTACTGGTGCCTGCCTGTGCTGCCCTGTGCACAGTGGCTTTCTCCTTTCTCTTTTCTTGTTCACATTTATTTCTTAGGCATTTATAGAAAGGTAAAGCTCTTGGTGTGTAACTCACTTGGGGCATAGCACTGGAGTGATGATACTAACCTGTTAAACTGAGACAATGAATGTGTCACTTCATTGTCTGCCTTTACAAATGACAGGCAGAGTGCCTCCCTGTGGAGCAGAGTTGCTAAGCCCCTGCTGTCTGTGTGAGTGTGGGAGAGCCTGCAGAGGCTGATGCATCTAATGCAGGAATGCCTTCCCTCAACCACCACTGCACTTATTGTGTTTAATATTATTGATTTATTTATGTTTGTATTCTTTGGTTTGTATGCATATTCATGCCACTGAGTGTGCATATGCATGCCTGTGTGTGTGTGTAAGAGGGTAACTTCCAGGAGTCTGCTCTCTCCTTCCTTTTATGGTCTGTTCACTCGGGATCAAACCCAGGTCATCAGACTTGGAGACACTAGCCTTGACCCACTGAGTTTGTCTGGAAACCAGCTGATGATACTCTCTATAACAGCTCTAAATGATATGTTAGTTTTCTGCACCGTGTCCTGTGTTATTTTTTAAGACTTAATTTCCAAAATCCACATAGGAAATTATCCATTTCCTATAAATTTGCTGTCTTTACACTAACATTCTGTTCTTAAAATTTTCCATCTACCTAAAGCACTGAGCCAAGGATGGGGTTTTGACCAAAGGTGACACAATCGAATGCTACAATGTTCTCAGGGGCTAGAAAGGAAAGACAACCGGGAAACAGAGAATCAGGAGTTTTCTCTAGTTGCCTTTTAGTGAGAAACACCTTAGAAGCATCGCCTACTTCTCGAGATTGCTGTAACTCTAAGAGTTTAGAGGGAACAAATTGACTCTTGGCTTTCCAGACCATCTTACACTTTTTTAAAAGATGAGACTGACAGGTTACAAAGGCTGTTGAAATCTTAGACTATTTTAATGTAGGATGGCATAATCCAGAGGACAGAAATGACAACTTTGGATGTATGTGCATACAGACACCACACATGAGCTGGCAGTCAGGTGACTACAATTTGGCGGCCCCATTAGTCCCTGGTTCCTTCTCTGGCTGGTTTAGAGTCTGTTTTCCAAGCCCAGTGTTTAGAAGTCCACGGTGTATCTTGCCTTAAGTAAGCAAGCACAGTTAGAGCAGGATGTCCTGAGGTGGACAAAGCCAAAGAGAAAATTCCATCAATTGGCCAGCCTCATGCTGGCTCCTTCCTCCCAAAGAGGGAGCATGCAGAACTGCAGAACGACCCATACAGTTGCTGTCTTATAGAATCAGGCCTTTGTGATTAAAGCATCGCATGGAGTAAGATTCATAAAAGCGGGGAAGGGGAGGGGCCTGGCAGGGTATTACAGGATAAGGTGTACTGCTACTTTAAAAATTAAGCATGCATGCCCCACCTGACTCCCTCCCACTGTACCAGCTTGAAAGCCTTGAAAGCCAGGACACCTCAGTTGCTGAGGGGCCACTGAACAGCCTACACTGAGCTACAGGTAACCCTTTTGAGCTGTGGGGAAGAGTAGCCTGAGTGACAAGTCTCACTCAGGGCCTTCATGCTGCCGGGGTCTATTTCCTAGACGTAATGGGGAGGGGGTGACAGCAGGGTTGCCAGGCAACGTGGGACAGAGGTCCTGTCCAGGAGCTATTTCTCACACTGAGGGGGGCTGGTTGAAATGCAATAAAGAAATAGTAACTCAGCTTATTTATCAATACAATTACTTACACGGCATTAGGAATCCATATTTAACCTCCAAATACGGAGTCATATGCGGAAACATTAACACAAATGCTTGATAAATATTAAGGCACAGGGCAAGCAGATGGTATTGAGTTTCTAATCAGCTTTGCTGTGAGCTTAAAGTAGCTGTGCAGGCTGGGATGAGGGGAAAGGCCCAGAGTGCTTAGCTTGCTGCACTTTGGGTAAATGCAAGTTAGCTCTGGTCACAACATATGGTGTTCGTGAAAAGGAGCTAAAGGATGCTTTACTGCATTAATTAGAGTGGGTGGTGCCAATTCTCTGGGGTCGAGTAACACCTCACAGTAGCTGTAAGCCTCTACAACACACAATCATCCATAAATACACAAACTGATTGTCCTATAGGTCGATGAGTGTGATTTGTCCAGTAATGTTCAGATCTTTGTCATATATATATATATATATATATATATATATATAGGTTTTTTTTTTTTGACTCTAAGTTGTGTGGTTCAGAATGGACTTTGAGAAGTTCTCCATTGTTTTGTAGGAGGCATCAGATCTTCACGCTTAGAATAAACTCTCGATTTCTTGTGTGTTGTTCACCAGGCACTGGCTTCGACTCATGTTTCTGTCCTCTCTCAGGACACCCTTGCTCTGCCTTCCCTGTGACAGTGTGTCTACAGTCTCCCCAAGATGAAACATCTCAGTGCTCCAGTGCCTTTCCAGGATTTCTGGTGAACAGTGCAGCCCTGGATCTTAATTTAGGAATGCTTCACTGGGTGAAGAATCCTTTTTTGTAATCATGCATTACCTGGCTCTCTCACCGGGCTTCCTGTGTTACACCATTAAAACATTGATCCTTGCCTATTTGGCTTCCGTATTGTTGTTGGCTGCCTCGCAGGGCATTTTCCCAAGGCTGGAGAACGTGGGTGCTTTCAGGAAGGTATCCACTATGCCAACCCATGCCACGTGTGGATTCCCAGGCCCCAGCACTTTTTGTCGTAGCCCGGTGGCGGCTGAGCATGTGCATCTGTGTAGGGAGAGGCTGTGTATCCAGGACTGCCCCTACCGCTCTGCCTCTCCTCCCTATACTGCCCTCCTAGAAGGCCTCCGGAGCTGCATCCCTGCAGACCACGGGGATCTCCACCCTTACTCCAGAAGCAACGCCATGAGCTTCATGTTCGGAAGTCACCAGAACTGCCCGTCTCTACGGGCTCCGAGGCTGGCAGCAGAATTTACCTTAGCTGTGTGGTTGAAGCTTGAGCAAGGAGGCGCTATGTGAGTAACACCAGCTGTTTCTAGTTTTCATTTGACCTAGAACCCCCGTGAAATGGGAAGTTGTAGAAACTATTGCAAGCTGAGGTCTCACCTAGAAATTAAGGTAACAGTACAGCTGTGCCCCTGTGGAGGCTACAGTTGAAGACCAGCTGCTGTGTTAGTCTTCCCTTTTCTGGCTCTACAATGTGAGTATTGTTTCCTGAAATGTTTTCAATCTGTTGAAAATGAAAATGGAAAGCAAAAATATTGAAATAGTTGCATCAAGGGGGGCAATATATCTGAACATACATCAAGTACATATGCAACATATATTATTTAGTATAACACACAATAGAATTATATATTGATAAATATCGATTATACCAGACTCATATATTATTTATTCTTTTTATTTCTCATAGACTAGCTGAACTTTTGGTCCTAGCCTTTGGAGTCTAGGCAAGTTGAGAGTACATTTGTAGCATAGGTGGCAATAATAAAAACAATTGTTTTGTTCCAAGTCTTGCTTAAGGTTGCTCTATACAAAATGTCCCTACTAGAAAATAAAAACTTTGACTAGGCAGGTAGCTTTCTGAAGGAGTAGGGCTGTTTTACTTACCTTTCTTTTCTCAATAAACATTTCACGTGACAAATCGAGGATATTCAACAATAGAGTTGAACATGCGGAAAGCACCCACCCTCCTCACAGTACAGTCTTTGACCTACGTGGTGTCCCCATCTTCAGAGGTTCTTAAGAGCTCCCCAGCTCTTGAGTCTGTTAAGGATGCCCTCAACGTGAATGGGAGTGAAGCTTCCAAGTGACCAACTTTGGTTGGTGCAGTCTCGAACTCTTCCTGCTGTCACCTCTTCTCTCAGTGACAGTTGACTACCATGCCCTAAGTAATACAAGGCCTGTTTAGAAACATCAGCAACATTTTGACTCATCTTTATTTAATTTACTGTTTACATCTTGCTGTGGATGTGTTTACATGTGTGCATGTAAGTGCAGTGCTTGTAGAAACCAGAGAGGGCTTTGAGGACCGTGGAGCTGACTCTGTGGGTGCTTACAAGACACCGATGTGGGCTCCTGGGCTCTGGGAGCTGCACTCAGGTCCTTTGTATGAGCATCAATCGCTCTTAGCCTTTGAGTATCTCTCTGGCTCCCACTGATCTTTTATTTGTTTAATATTTGCTTTTGCCATTTTCTTCCATGCATGATGTGTGTTCTAGAACGTGTGTTCACCCCATCTTTTGTCTCCTAGTAGTGTTGGGCACCTGCCCTTGGGACGTTTGCTTTGTGGGACTGTGTTGAGGGAACCTATGAAACAAGGAAGTCTTGCCTTCTCATGAGTGAGTGTGACTTAGCATCTTAGGTACTTACATTTCATCTGCCAAGGGAAGGTTCATCCTACATTTTACTTTTGTTTGAAGTTTAGAGTGAAAATAATTGCATTCTATTATCCCTGTTTCAATTGAGTCCCCTCCCCACCAAAAAAGAGACTTCTATGTTTTACTGCTGGAAATGTCAGGAAATTGAAGCTACTTGTCATGCCACCAGCATCTGGACTCTTAAAACACCTTTTCTAGTGTGCAGAGACGTCTCTGTATCAAACACCCCTTCTGCTAGCTTCCTTTCCTAATGATAAGATACTGGGCATTCCTAGAGGTGCTGGCATGAGGTTTATAGTTTTGGGGGATCTGTTGCTTGTATCAAGGTCATTTCATTCTTGATGCTAAAGCACCTATGGGAATTGGGGGAGTTTGGGGGTGTTTGCTCCAGATAAGTAAAACAAACAAAACATGGATTATCCAATTACTGTGTATTCAGGAGCAGAATAAATCCAGTTCCTAAATATTTTACTACCTGCCTCCGTCTCACATTTATTATCTACCAAAGCTAGAGTGTTTACAAGCAAACAAAATAGCAAGGGAGATAATCAATAACATATTAAGAAAAGCATTTTCAGCAAGCTTGGGGAAATAAGTCTGCGTTTGGTAAATACATTCCTATGTAATGATGGAATTCTCACTTGTAGATTTTATACTCAAGACAAATGAACAAAGAAAAACTCTCAAAGTCCCAGAGAAATAGGATAATGGCAGATTTTTTTTTCATGTCGGTAAATCACAAATATTCAATTACTAAAGCGTTAAAAATAGCCTGCAGTAGAATGTATGTATGTATGTATGTATTTTTAAAGGTTTTATCTAAAATTATTTGCCAACATTAAGAATGCCTTATTTTGTATTTTACCAAATGCAGGCAAAAAGAACAGTACGTTAGTGTCAATAAGGGAGAGACTGGTACTCTGCATTCTTAGTCTGTTTTCCAACTTGGGATAAACATATATGAAAGGGAAAGGTTTTTAAATGCTCCCAGTGAGGATAATTTTGAAACTTCTTTTGCATCCATTCTTGGGTGGTCCAACAGGACCTTTGACTCATGAATTCTCATGACTGATTTTGATTACTTTTGGGGAGGAAGTCTGTACTATCTCATATATACTTCAGGTCCCCAGAATCTGGGTGCTCTGATGGGAGGAGTCTCATTCCTACCTAGAGGGCAAAGCATGTTTAGTGAACAGGAAGGAGGACTGTTTAGACATCTTTGACCTGAGAAGAGAGTTTTGTGATCTGTGATGCATGCAGAGGTGCCTGGCCTGAGTAGATGGCAGTCAGGTATGGGAGGAGTGCTGGGTTCTGAAAGGCACCCCAGACAACCCATAGAGGAGTGACCTTTGAAAAGAATCCCAACCTGGAATGGTGGTGTTCACTCATCCTCTCAGCACTCAGGAGGCTGGGCCAGAGAGCCTGCAAGATCAAATCCATTAGGGGCTGTGATCAAAACCCAGTCTCTACAGTAGCGTAAGTGTAACTCAAGACCTAGAGCCTTCCCAAAAGTTGTTTTATGTCATCAAAATCCTACTCAATCTTACTCTTGGAGAGAAAGCTTCAGTCCAGAATTACTACACCATGTCAATGTCTCAGCTGGACTGCGGTCACGGAAGACATAGGTGGCCATCTTGCAGACACTGCTCCTGGCTTCTGGCCAGTGCATGATAAAGACGAAGAGACAGTGGTTGTTCAGTCTTCATTTCATTCTGGGAATCAAATAGAGCAATTCTGACTTCAGGGCTAATAACTCAGAGCATTCCATGGACTCCAAATTCATTTGACATTAAAAGAAGAAAGATTTGCCCTGGTGATTCAATACCCATGTGGGAATCTGGTGTGTCCTACCACTTCCTATAAAAGGAATAGCAGGGAACTAATGGGCCAGTAGCCTAAATGTTAGTTTTCCAGTAGGATGCTACTACTTTACTTTCTGTCATGAATCTTTAATGAAGGGTGTTGAGGCTCTGAGGAAAATATTGTAAATAAGAATTCCATTTTTTTTCTGAAGTAAAATGACTTCTGTTGGAATAAGGTTTTCTGGGAGTGTAATGAGATTCAGGTACTTACTCATAGCACACCACTTTGGGTGGGGCTGGGGTCACTTTAACAGGACAATGCCTCAGCTTGCCGTTTTGCTTGGACGCTGACCTTTCCTGTCTTTTCTGGTTGCTTCCTTAGGTGTGTGATAGAAAAGACAGTGGACGGGCAGATTGTGTTCAAAGTTACAATATCTGAGAAAGAGACCATGTTTTATTATCACACAGTAAATGGTTTGCAGCCTCCAATAAAAGTAATGACACCAGGGAGAATTCTTATGAAGAAATGGATTCATCTCACTGTGCAGGTGAGTAAAATAAAAAATATTTAACATTTGGTTAAACACGGAGATCTGTCTTCCTGTCTTTTCCTTTAAATGGCACCTACCCAGAAAAGCTAAAGCTGTATCTAAATCCTGGGTCTATGTAGATGACAGTGAAGGAGGACAGACATTTCAGTGACCTCATGGTGTATCTGATGATGTGTTAGCAGTTTCTCCCCCCCAAACCCCTTAAGCTGCTGTAAAACTCTCAGCCCCAGAGCTGAACAGTAATGATGGCTTGAGCACTAATCACAGGTCCAGAGAATTTCTGTTTTATTTGGTCCCTGCATTTTATGTTTAGATGTTAAGCCCTTTAGAGTCCAACACTGATCTCACAAGTTGTGGCAGGCTTTAAATCCTTGCTCGGTTCCTACAGCTGTCTTTCTCAGATAGTGTCTGTTGATGAGAATGGAACTTGGCTGTTGCATTAAATCGGTGACCTTAGAACTAGTGAACTTTGCACTCGAGGCACTCAGAAGGTGTTATATGATCATTGTCGTTGTCACCCACCATTTGGGAGAAACTTCCAGGCCGTCAGATGCTGAGATTGCTGTGAAATTTCTGGCATTTGCAATGTCTAGAATAGAGACAGACTTGCCTTTTCTTTCTTCAGGGCTTCCCGTGTCTCAGTACTGCCAAACCCACTCTTGATTTTCAAACCAGAGGGAGAGCATGCTCCATTTCCCAGGACTTGCTCCCATATGAGCACTCACCCAGAGACCAGCAAAATTCCTCCCCGCATTTTATGGAAATGACCTTTGACTTCAAATACACATGCATGCACGTGCATATACATACATATAGATGTGAATATACTTTTACACATATATATTTATGTATGTCTATATATGAAGAAAGCAAGCATATACTGTGTATCCATATCTATCTATCTATCTATCTATCTATCTATCTATCTATCTATCTATCTATTTACATGTTTTCTGATTATAACTATGGAAAATATAATATTTTTGCATACCAGTGCAGTATCAACCTCTAAAGGAAAATACACACACACACATCCACAATTGGTGAATTGGTTTTAGGAGGGTATTCAGAAAGTTTTCATACCTACTCTATGTTTTTGGCTAGAAATTGAGCTTAGTTCATATGGGTGATGAGGATCAGGGTTCTCTTGTGTTTCTGTGCCACTGATATAGGTGCAGAGAGTGGATCCCACCTAACATCGGCTCTGTAGTGACAGCTGGACTCCATTCTGGCAATCCTCAGTTGCTAATGGCTTAGTAATTAACAGATAGGGAACCACTTGTCTTATTTCTAGAAGATGCCCATTGTAACGATGGATTGGTGCCACCAAATTAGGCCCTAATTTTTAAAATGAGGACATAGGAAATTTTATATCAAGGGACTTTGCAGACAGTGCCAAAACATCAGTCTGTTTCTGGCAAATTTTGGTGTCTGCAACAATGAAGCCGATCTTTCTAGTTGCCTTTGTCTTGGCTGACATGTGGAAGTGGGCAGAGTTTTAGCAGACAGTAGTTCTTGAATACTTTAAGAGGCAAGTTCCAAATGCAAGGAGGTAGCTGTGTCTGAATGACTGTCACCGGAGCCCAGACATACGGGGGCGCCACTGGAGTCTCACCATCATGTTTATGCATGTAGGTGAAGTCACCTGTCTCCCAGTTTAGGTAACATTTTGATTTTAATTCTTCCCCTCTTTAAAGAGTAGCATACTGATGGCTTAAGATTATTTATTTATTTATATTTCATGGGTATGAATTGTTTGCCTGCATTTAGTTAAATGCACTTCTATGTGTATAATGCCAAAGGAGGCCAGACGTGGGTATCAGATTTCCTAGAACTGGAGTTGCTGGGATTAGGGACTACCATGTGGGTGCTGAGAACTGAACCTCAGCCCTTGGAAGAGCATCAAGTTGTCTTAACTGCTGGGCTGTAACTCCACTTTCAGACCTGATGACTTAGTGAAACTGCGTATAGTTTAAACTGTTTGTCTACCGAGGGACAGATTAGTCATTATGATTTATACATGTTTTTTCTTTTTTCTTTGTTTTAAATTTTTAATTGAGTTTTTGAGGCAGGGTCTTGACTGGCAGCACAGACATTAAGCTGTTGCCTAGACTGGCTGCAAATTGCCCAGCTCCCTGCTTCTGTTTCCTAAGTGCTGAGATTACAAGCGTGCGCCACTGTGCCTGGCTATTAAGTTTTTAGAATAAACTCACTGGACTCTAATTAAGTCACAAATGAAAACATCACACAGCCTGATTAATGACGCTGATTAAGCCCTTGCCCATTCCCAAATCCATACATGTCACTGAACCTCTCGCTGTCGGAATGGCCATTCTGAAGCACTAGGCTTCTCTTAGGGTCTTAGATGTTCACTGTCAATTATATTTTTATTCACTTATTGGCAACAAAAACAGAAAGCATAATTAGATTTATATCCTCTTTCATGACTGTTGTGCCTGTTTGTTACAATGTATAAGCTATACAAAACACTGGACAGAATTGTAACATTCTAACACTTCCATGTGTGCATGCAACATGCTCTGATCATCTTTTCCCTTTTAACGTTTGGTCTTGTATGTGTATACAAGTGTGTATATGTGTGTGTGTGTGGGGGGGAGGGCAGGTATCCGTGAGAGCCAAAGAAAGGGATCACATATCCTGTTCCATCACGCTCTCCATCTTGTTCCCTTGAGACAAGATCTCTCACTGAGCTGGGAGTTTGGCTATTGGCTAGCATGCTTGAGTTAGTAAATCTCATATCTCCATTCCTGACAGCACGCACACTAGGCCAGGTGCACAAAACCATGTCTAACTTTTTGTAGGAGCTGGGGTTAGAATGCAGACCCTCACTTTTGCACAGCAATCTTGCTTTTTTACCCAAGGAGCCAGCTTCCCAAGGGTCTCCATTTTTCTCCTGATGCTTCTAACAGCGTGTCTATTAGTTTGTTTGTTTCATATTCTACATATGACAGTATAATGTCTGTCTTTCTAGTCACTTTTTGAAAATGATGCAATTATATCATAATCTCAAAAATTACAAAAATTAGAGATGACAACCAAGTACCCACTATAAGAGAATAAAAGCATAAAATAAAAAGAAAATCTCTCTCAAACACAAAACCAACCAACAACAAATTAGTATATATACACATACTCTCGCATCCAATCGACAACAAAATTATATGTGCACACATCTGTCAAAATAAATCAAAGGGACTAAATACTATTGCAGGCATGGTTGTTAATACTAAAGTAGATATTCACTTCTCCTACCCTGAGCTTAGCTGTCTTCTCAGGCTAAACACTCCTTGAAGAGAACAAAGCCTGAGAGATGTTCAGCCTTTCTCTTGTATGTGATGCTGCGCAGTGAGTCCGTGGGAATGGCTTGCAGTAAGACCTGACTGGAATACCTTTCTTTCCCTTCTCAGTAGCGTAAGAAACCAAACATATCTTGGGATGCAGCTTACTTGGGACAGATTGATAATTTCCCCCAAGTTCCCAGGACGAGCCTGCATGGGACTCTTTCTTTCCTCTGAATCCCAGGTTCCTGGAGAAAGCCCACACAAAGTGGCAGAATAGCCAACCCACCGAACAGAAAGCGCTTCCGGACTTCCTGCCACCCATAACTGTTCTTTTTGTTTTGTGGCCTTGTCTTTGTATGCATTTGTGTAGTCATGCCTAATCCCTAGCCCTATTTAGCGGGCCCCTGAGGTACCAACCATTTCAAATCTTACCTGATATGTTCTTCAATGAGCTCGCTTCAGCGATGTTTCCCTGGGGCTCCACTGGGCCACTCGGTAGATGTTGGATAGCACAGCACAGTGCTACTTTCTATGAGCTTCAAAGAAATGTGACTGTGAACTTCTCTCTCAAAGCACCACGGGTGGTGAGACCTTCTCAAGACGGTGCCCCATGGCAGCAGCATGTGTGCATGTGTGTATTTTCAGACACATGGGCGTGCCTTAGTCACTAGTTCACCCTGAAGCTGCTGGGTCGTGGGAGTTCAGATAACCTGAATTCCACATGTCTCCATCGTGAGGTTTACTTCCTGTCTCCCCAGAGCCTCTACCTTCTAATGCTTCTCCTTGATGCTGAACCACCGTGGGTTCAGCGCTCGCTCAGGATTTCCTTCCCTCTGTCCCCGTGACTTGTGTTCCGCGGGTTCATTTAGTGTCTGCTTCTCATGGACAAAATGAGAATATTGAGCAATGGAGATGGCACTTGTCACCAAATATGATACCATTAGTTCAGTGCCCAGGGGTCTGCAGAGGGAAGGGAGAGAAGCCCGTCCTGAGAGTTTTCCTCTGAACACGTGCAACCTGCCTTCCGGTCATCAAATGCAAACCATGGGATGAGAGTTATCCTGTGAACACGTGCAACCTGCCTTCCGGTCATCAAATGCAAACCATGGGACACACGTGCACACATACAATGAATAAATTCATGATGTAAAAAGCAATTTAAGAACTCAGAATGTTAATGTCCCCAGAAAAAAAATTTAAATGCTTTTAAATGATTAAATCCCTGGGCAATAAAGATACCAGGAAGGGCCAGCAATAGGAAACAGAGGAGACCTAATATCTTAAATACACACTGTCCTAGTGATGGCGTCTAGTGATGGCTTCATCAGCATTTGTGTGAAAACCAGCATTTTGAGATTAAAAACTGTCAGAAAATGGGAAGTTTGTAAATTAATATTCATGCAGGGACTTCAATCTTAAATGGTTGATGATTTAAAATTTGTTTTGGGGTTTAATATACTGGCCATTTCAGATTATGTAATAAAGAAATTTTATTAAACCATACTTTTTATATTGAAACTCAGAACATCAGGTCATGATTTCATTAAGCAAAATAGGGATAATCTTTGTAGATCCTTAAGGGCTCAATACTAATATTGGATTCATATATATTGTCATTACTATAAGAGGTATAATTTTGGAATATATAGAGGAATTTTATTGAGTATTTTGTTGTGGATTGGCAGACAATACTACTTGGAAGCATTTAGCTGCATGCTACCCCAATCTTTTTTGCTGCATTTAGCCCCAACTGTCCTGTGCAAACTGTCTTTGCCACGTAAGTGACTCACACACTTCATGGACCCTAAAGCTCCAAGGGGTCACCAGTCGAGTCTCTCTGGAAACCATGCTGACTTGGAGTAGGCAGCTGACTGGGTGTCAGGGGACTGAAGCCTAAGGGACTGTTTTAGCTATGGGGCTGTTCACATGGTCTACGGCATCACAGAGGCTTCTGGGTACACAGACCAACTGAGTCCCAGAGGAGCCTAGCCATGACAGTATGAAGAGGGGCATCTTGATATGGTGTGGAAAGAAGGGATTGGTAAATAAGATTGAGCAGCTAGGAAGAGGTGGAGAGGGATTTTAGGGCCCCAGTTTGTTTGTGAAGTATGTTGTTTTGATTTATGTCTTCAGTTTGAAAAGGGAAAACTATTGAGAGCTCTGGGGATAGATATGCAGTTTAAGAAACAGTTTGTTAGACTAGATAAATGAGTATTCCAGCCTTGGAGTACTTATACATATGCACAATTAATAAAGCTATTTAAATGCCCCTGGTGATGGGGCCAGGGCATGGAACAGGGATGCCATGGAAGCGCCCTCAGATGAGAAGCTGTCTAGCAATGTTCACAGCAGTTCTACCTTGACCCTCACCCCCAGTCAAGGTCTCCCAACCATACTGATCCTTTGATGATTCTTATTGATTCTGCTCATAACTTCATGTGTCTAGTCATGCATGTAAGCACGTGTGGGTGTTAAACGTCATCTCTTCAGGCAGAGACATCTCTAGCCATTTGGCCAGCACCTAAGTGAGTTGAATTTTGGGGGTTATTCAGAGCAAAGTTAGAACAAAGAACTTAGAAAGCTTCTTTGGAACAAGGAGTTCATGGTGAGAATGATGCTCTGCGGTGTGGTTTGTGTACAGAACATTAACCGTCTTCCATGATCTCATCGCAAATGCTGACTAATGGTACCGCATTGACTCAGATGATTTTCACTGTAGAGTTCAGAAAACATGGGGCCCTCAAGAGTTAACACAGCCTGCCCATATACAGTATTAAATTCATTTGGCTTCAAAATAAAATGTATAGATTTCCATAAGGGCTGTAAATATGGGTTCATGGTTAAGACAGTGTCTTGTTCTTACAGAGGGCCAGCATTTGATAGCCAGAACTCACAATGGGCAGCACACAACCGTATGTAACTTCTCTAGCTCAGGTGATCCTGTGTCTTCTGTGATCTCAGAGGACACCCATGCTGACACACAAGCATGCACATAAGTTAAAATGAAATATTTTAATAGTGCAATTGCCATAAAACAAAGTCATTTTAAAAATCTAAAGGGTTGTTTTCAAAATTCTGTGACCAACAAGAGCAAAATGCCACAGGAACTGAAGACTCGATTGTAACAGAAACATAATTTTGATATGTTTGTAGATATTCTTACACATTTACTATATATATATATATATATATATATATATATATATATATATATATATATATATATTTGTTGTTTTACATATTTATACATCCTTAGAAAGTGTCTATACAGTTTAAAGCTGTATCTCTCATTTCTGTAAGTGACTTAAATGTACAACAGGATTATTTTTATGTAAAGTACCACTTACCAGTTCTAGCACAAGTCAGTGTGGAAGAGATGGCTCAGTGTATAACAGTATTTACCACCAAGCCTAGCAGCCCCAGAACCCACATGATGGAAGGAGAGAACTGACCCATGTAAGCTGTCATCTAACACTAGTCTTGCCTTGGGATATATATGTGCATGCAATAATGTGTATGCATACACACACACACACACACACACACACACACACACCAATATTTCCAAAGGAAAGAGAAGTAATAGAAGGCTTACTGAGCTACCTTCTCCCATAAGCCTTACTTGATTATATCTACTCAGCCATTGCATGGTTCAGCTTTATAATGGCTTGATATAGTTTTGGTTGAAACTATATAGCACATTTTAAGTTTTGATCTTTCCTGGGATAGCTATATACGATACCTATTTTGTTGGGATGCTGGGCAGTTATAGTGAGCTGCAGCTTCCAGTTATCCATAGGATTCTAAGAGTAACCTGTCCATATTCTCCAGTGACCGGAAGACAAAGATATTCAGAATGCATCCTCACCTCCACTCACACTCTTTCCACCTGGATCCTGGATTGCTGACTCTATTGTAATTATAACATCTGCATTTTCAGAGTTTGTATGCATGCAATAGGATACATCCAACCAAGCTGTTACATAGAGAATAAACATTCCACATACACAACATACAGTGTCAATGCCCTTTAGGGCAGGGAATGTGTTGTATCTGGGAGATGCAGAGGCCAGTGGCTTGAGCAGAGCAGGCAGAGCATAAAGCATGGTGTGAAATGAAGAACAGTAGATCAATGAGGCTGCACATTAAACAACATTGAGTGGGCTGCAGTTTCTTCAGCAAGAGTCTGCAGATACGATGGGAAGTGATGGGGTGACAGGGTGAAGAGAGACATACATCCCATGGGTAGGTTACATTTTGCTCAGCACTACTAGACTATAGAGAGGAAGAGCCATTGATCCTGAAGACAAGAGTGAAGGTAGGCCACTGTAGCCCAGCTGAGACAGTGCTAGCTGAGTGAAAGAGTCAATGGTTCATATGCTGAGAACAATTTAGGTATGAAAATTAGAACCTTCGTTGATAGAAGGAATGTAGAGTTGACTGATTCTGATATTCTGGTGTGTGAAGTTTCATGAAGTCTAATTTATCCAAATAGAAACCCCCAAAATAATCATGTTTGTTATTCATAGCACAAGCTGGGCCCCATGTCTCAACCATAATCTCCCCCTTTGGAAGACATTAGCATTGATAAGAAACTAACATTCCCCATGCTCATGGGCTGTTATGTCCTCACTGGCCTAAAATGAGGCCTGGGTGTGATTTCCACCTTGAAGATCTTACAAGAGTGTAAGAAAATACAGAGAGCAGAACCCAAATGTAGGGGAACTACCAACTTTAAGTCAGGAATATTGGGAAAAGTACTTGAAGAAAGAGTCACATTAGTGAATTCTCAAAGATACAAGGCTTTCGGTTGGTATGGAAGATGGAAACCAGCAAATTCTATCCAGAAGAAGCAGGGGAGTGAAACATGAAAACTCAAACTGGTGATAGGTATCAGTGAGAGATACTGAGTTGTTTAGAAGTTTATCATTGTGTCAAGCAAAAATAGCTAAGGACAATTAGCTCAGACACTTAAAGCATTAAAGAAAATTTTGGTGGGGGAGAATATTTCTTTTGATGCATAATTTATGTTTTTATTAATGGATTTTAAACATGTTTAGTAATTTTTATCATACTGCATTGCCATTATTAAAATTATAAATACTTAGACTATATGATATACACACACAAAATAGTCTTGTTTAGCTCATGTGCATAGCAGAACAGCACAAGACCCACTGTAGTGTTTACCTTGATAAGTTTGAATGTCATCAAGATAATATTTTACAGCAAAGACATGAGACCAATGAGATAATTTCTACTGGGACACTTCTAATCAAGACATACAGAAAGCCATGAATAAATTAACATTTAAACCTAGAAACTGATATTTGAAGATGAACTTACCTCTTTATTTCTGTATGAGAATGGCTAGCCCTTAGCAACAGCTATAAAATATATAATATATATATATAAAAGAAATACATACAAATATTGTGCTCTATGTTGATTCTGTATGGCACTAAAATTGAAATTTGCAATAAAAAAGTGTTTTTCTGTGTCTACTTAGTTTTGTTTTTATTAAACAATGTCTAGTCTTGAAAATGCCATCATGGTGATTCTGTCAAATTTATAATGGTTCACATCCGATGATGGTGCTGCTTAAACCCGTTCACCGAATGGAATTGCTGTTCTGAGCATCTTCCCCTAAAAGCCAAGCATAATAAGACTTGGGTGATTTTCGCTCTTTTGTGGGTAGTTGTTTTTGTGCCCAAAGGGCTAAGCAGTGCCATCGGTTGTACATCACTAGACAGAGCAGTGTGCACACACCCCCAGGGCGGAGCTGGGCTCATGGTATGCAGCATTTCACAAAGGAATAGAAACTATGGCTGTTCTTAAACACAGACTTGAATAGTTTTATTTCCCCATCTATTTTCTTTGGTATTTCTCTCTTAAATACAATATTCTAAATTATTCAAGGTTTCTATATGGGTTGTATCCAAGGCTAAGGAAAAAATAGATTTAAAAGACATGTTTCCAAGAATGGAAAAGTTTTAATAGGTCAACCTACTTTCAAGTGATCTATTTATAAATTAATAAGTGTTTATGATGGGTATAGAATGTTCATCCAAACTATATGTTTGAAAAGTAGAAAAATAAATAGATGTGTTTTGTTTGTGCCTAGGATTCAATGACTTTTGTTATGGGGGTTGGAGAAGAGTAGAAAGGGGCAGAAACCAAGGAACTTAGGGCTCAAGAGCAAAACATAGGGCCATGAAGAGAAGCCCAGGATCAATTTCTCATGCCAATGCAAGCATGAGGGAAGGAGCCACGAGAGGGTTGATTATGTGTGTATGCTACGTAATTTACAGTTGATTTCTGGGAAAGAAATCCCTGGTGTTGTTCTAGTTATTTGGCAAGAGTGTTCCATACAAATAATTTAAATGAGACAGAGTAAAGGAAGGTTGAAGGGATGAGCTACAAGTGAGGTGAATTCTGTGACCTCACACCAGTGGACAAATACTGACTCAACTGAATAAATTCCTTCCAAGACTCCCCAGGATCACACACAGAACACATCAAAGCATGTGGGAGATAGCCTTTCATCAATATTGAAGCAACACGTGTTGTGAAAATATCTGAAAACCTGGGGACTCGCAGGTTATGAAATGTAGATATTGAATAGATACTCCTCTGTGTTTTTGTTGATTGATAATTTAATCACATGTATTTATGGGATACATCATGATAATTTGCTACATGTGTGCACTGGGTGAAGATTGAATTGTGCTAATTAGCATCTCAGGCTGTTAATAATTTAATTAACATAATTCTATGTATTTATGAATTGGAATGTGATGTTTCAATGAATGCATACAATATATGTAGCTCAAATTGGGATGTAACATTTACATCTCCTCATGTTTACTATGTATTTAGATTTGAGCCCCTTTCCTCATTACACAACACTTGATAGGTTATTGTGGAATTTAGTCACCCCACTGTGCTGTAGAATACTAGAAAACGGTAATTCTACCTACTTGCAGTTTGATCTCTTAGGCCTTCCTTCCTCCACCCCTCTGCCACTTGTAATACTCATGACTACTGTTTCATATTCATATCTCAATTCTGAGTGTAGTGTTCTTGTATCTGATTTGTTTCATTTAGCCTGATGTCTTACAATTCAATTAATTTTACTACAAGGATAGCATTTTTTTCATGTATTAGAAGAATTTCAATGAACATTAAATGCCACATTTATAATCAGTCCATATCTTTATGGGTGTCTAAGTTGACTGTGTATAACATACCCAGAAGTGAGATGGCTTGAACTTCCAATAATTCTATTTTGATGTGTGTGTGTGTGTGTGTGTGTGTATGTATGTAATCTCTCTTATATTCTCCATAATGGCTTTACTAATATATATTCCTACCAAAAATTTAAAGTTTTTTCTCACATTCTTCTCAATATTTTCTAGTTATTTTAAAATATATCATAAACTAATGTTAATTATAGTAATCATGTTATGCTAGATAGAAAAAAATTCCTCCCTATTTGACTATATTTTGGTCAAATTATCCATTTGCTTGTTTCTCCTCCTCCTCCTCCCAACTCATCCAGTATCAAGTAATTTCTACCCTATTTTTAACATTTCATACATCAGATGAGATTAGGCATGTTCAAGGTCGTGATGGCCATAGGCCTATCTCTATATTATGAGACCAGTGTTGCTGTCTATTATGGATAGTTGAGAGTGTATGGTATTTTTCTTTCCATTAGCTTATTTTATCTAGCATAATATCATCCATTTACATCCACACTTTGCAAATCAGTTTAAAGTTTGTTCCACTGAGTAACATGCAACCAACCATGTGGACATCTTCCCCGTTTATTTAGAAACAGGCTGGGTGGTTCCCATTCTTGACCATTGGGAGTGGTAAATAAGAATAGGTGAAAGGGCTGTATCTTCTGGGCTTCCTGTGTGGACAACTGTGCTATGTGCACGACTGTGCTGCATGCACAACTGTGCTGCATGCACAACTGTGCTATGTGCACAACTGTGCGATATGAAATATAACATTGATTGTTCATCTGTATTCTTCTGTTTCCCTTGTAGCATTGGCTAAAATTCCTACAATTATATAACAATATAATGGTATCAATATCCATCTTTATTGTTCTTGTTCCTTATTTCAGGGAAAGTGACTGAGTATCTCATGACTAAATGGGATGCATGCTGGAAGGACTTTTGTAGGCATCAGTGTCTAAGTGTATAAAATCTATCTCCTATTTCTTTTAGCCTGAAATATCATTAATACTAACAAATTTCAAATACATTTTCTGAATATTATTTTTGTTTAATAAATGCACTCACAAACTTTATAATTTATTCAACTGTCTAAATTTAAAAGAACCCCACTCCTGGTAGAAGGATGATTATAACATTTTGTTGACTTTAAAGTGTACCCATTTATAATAGATGATATAACACTGTAAAGTCTAACTATACACAAACAACAAAGATTTGGTGTTGATCATTGTACATCTAATTCCAATTATGAATGAGTTCTGGGTTTGGTAGAGGCTTCTCATTTCCATGTCTAATCATTCAATCACATAACTCCTCTTTAGCCTGCCATTGTGTCAATGACATCAGACACTGATGGATTTTCAAATATTAAACAAACACTACATAACTGGAACAAACCCTACTTAATCCTTTTCAATAATTTCATATGTTGCTGGCTTTGGTTTTTGTTTTAATTTTCTTTTTCTTTTTTTTTAAAGATTTATTTATTTATTTATTTATTTATTTATTATATGTAAGTACACTGTAGCTGTCTTCAGACGCACCAGAAGTGGGTGTCAGATCTTATAATGGGTGGTTGTGAGTCACCATGTGGTTGCTGGGATTTGAACTTCGGACCTTTGGAAGAGCAGTCAGGTGCTCTTACCCACTGAGCCATCTTACCAGCCCTTGTTTTAATTTTCTTAAAGTAGGAATTTAAAGTCAAGAACCTTTTGTTTTTTATTATTAGCACTGGATTTGGCATTGTGCTATACTCCAGTTATATAATTTTAAGGTTTGCACCATGCATATTTTAGTGTTCTGCTGTTCTCCTTCTCCCTCTCCCCCTCCTGCTCCCCTTCTCTCTCTCTGTCTCTCTCTCTCTCTCTCTCTGTCTCTCTCTCTCTCTCTCTCTCTCTCTGTCTCTCTCTCTCTCTCTGTCTCTCTCTCTCTCTCTCTCTCTCTCTCTCTCTCTCTCACACACACACACACACACACACACACACACACACACACACACACACACACACACACACACAGAGTCTTGAAGCCTCTCTGGATGGTCCATCTTTTTGCCTTAGCTCCAAACTCTGTCCCTGTAACTCCTTCCATGGGTATTTTGAACCCTATTCTAAGGAGGAATGAAGTATCCACACGTTGGTCTTCCTTCTTCTTGGTTTTCTTGAGTTTTGAAAATTTTATCTTGGGTTTTCTAAGTTTCTGGGCTAATATCCACTTATCAGTGAGTGCATATCAAGTGACTTCTTTTGTGATTGGGTTGCCTCACTCAGGATGATATTCTCCAGATACATCCTGGAATTTGCCCAAGAATTTCATAAATCCCTCTCTCTCTCTCTCTCTCTCTTTCTCTTTCACACACACACACACACACACACACACACACAGAGTCTTGAAGCCTTATCTTTTACTTCCAATTTGTCATGAATTATGTTATATATTTTCCAATCATTTAAAGAATTATGAAATTAAACTTCTAGTACTGATTTCAATTTTGAACCCATTTTAGACAGAGAGCATAATTTGTTGAAAAATTTCTCAGTGGTTCAGTTTGTCATTTGTTTTGAGTAAATGTTTCATCTTCAATTGAAATTCACATAAATTTTCCTATTGTTTTCTGCATTATATATTTTTACAGACTTTGTTTTTGTTGAAATAATTTCCTTTAAGCATTCTTAAGTGTGCTTTACTAATGACAAATTTCTCCTCCTTCTCTCTCCCACTCATATTCTTGATGTTTAGCTTTCCTGAATCTTGACAATTTTCTTTTGGGCAATTAATATCATCTGGTGAGGATTGCCAGATAAAACATCACAACTTGTGCATTTTCCTCATTTTTATTTGATGCTGTATCAGCTTTTGCTTCATGCATTCAGAGATGCTCCTGTTAGATCTGTGCACAGTACAGTGATTATGTCTTTCATCTCAAGCGATCTTATGTTCATGTACCAACCATTCTTTGCCTCTAGATGTTGGCTTGTTTTCGCGTCTATGTTGCCTGATAACAAACATGGCACCCCTTCTTTGATTTGAATGATAGCATAATGCCTTTTCCCCAAGCTCTTAATAACAATTTTATGTTATAGAGTGGTGACTGGTTTTCACATCTATAGTGTTTATTTTTCAGTCATGTGTTTTGATGATTTTAATCTGTTTGTGAAGATAGAATCTTGTAGCACAGCATACACAGGGACTCAGGACCCTCATGTCACTTGCCTCAGATTGCTAATGTTATAGGAGTATACCTCTGTGCCCCGATAAACTTTCATATCTTGCTCTAATCCAGCCCTCCTCTATGTTTCACTAGTTGGTTATTCAGGTTTTAAAATTTAAGCTTCTTAATTATACTTTAGTCCTGTGCGTGCAACTTTTATGTTGTCTTCTATGTTTTGTAGTTGGTGGTGGCTTCTTTGGTTATTTTTCTTTCTTTTTTTTCAATTTTTTATTAGATATTTTCTTCATTTACATTTCAGATGCAATCTCAAAAGTTCCTTATGCCCTCCCCCTGCCATGCTTCCCTACCCACCCACTCCCACTTCTTGGCCCTGGCGTTCCCCTGTACTGGGGCATATAAAGTTTGCAAGACCAACGGTCCTCTCTTCCCAATGATGGCCATTAGGCCATCTTCTGCTACCTATGCAGCTAGAGACACGAGCTCTGGGGGTACTGGTTAGTTCATATTGTTGCTCCACCTATAGGGTTGCAGACCTCTTCAGCTCCTTGGATACTTTCTCTAGCTCCTCCATTGGGAGCCCTGTGATCCATCCAATAGATAACTTTGAGCATCCATTTCTGTATTTGCCAGGCATGAGACCCCTATATCAGGGTCCTTTCAACAAAATCTTGCTGGCATATGCAATAGTGTCTGGGTTTGGTGGCTGATTATGGGATGGATCCCCTGGGTGGGGTAGGCTCTGGATGGTCCATCTTTTTGCCTTAGCTCCAAACTCTGTCTCTGTAACTCCTTCCATGGGTATTTTGAACCCTATTCTAAGGAGGAATGAAGTATCCACATGTTGGTCTTCCTTCTTCTTGGTTTTCTTGTGTTTTGCAAATTTTATCTTGGGTTTTCTAAGTTTCTGGGCTAATATCCACTTATCAGTGAGTGCATATCAAGTGACTTCTTTTGTGATTGGGTTGCCTCACTCAGGATGATATTCTCCAGATACATCCATTTGCCCAAGAATTTCATAAATTCATTGTTTTTAATAGCTGAGTAGTACTCCACTGTGTAAATGTACCACATTTTCTGTATCTATTCCTCTGTTGAGGGACATCTGGGTTCTTTCTAGCTTCTGGCTATTATAAATAAGGCTACTATGAACATAGTAGAGCATGTGTTCTTTATACCAGTTAGAACATCTTCTGGGTATATGCCCAGGAGAGGTATTGCTGGATCCTCCGGTAGTACTATGTTCAATTTTCTGAGGAACCGCCAGACTGATTTCCAGAGTAGTTGTACAAGCTTGCAATCCCACCAACAATGGAGGAGTGTTCCTCTTTCTCCACATCCTCGCCAGCATCTGCTGTCACCTGAATTTTTGATCTTAGCCATTCTGACTGGTGTGAGGTGGAATCTCAGGGTTGGTTTGATTTGCATTTCCCTGATGATTAAGGATGTTGAACATTTTTTTTCAGGTGCTTCTCAGCCCTTTGGTATTTCTCAGGTGAGAATTCTTTGTTTAGCTCTGTACCCCATTTTTAATGGGGTTATTTGAATTTCTGGAGTCTAGCTTCTTGAGCTCTTTGTATATATTGGATATTAGTCCCCTATCAGATTTAGGATTGGTAAAGATCCTTTCCCAATCTGTTGGTGGCCTTTTTGTCTTATTGACAGTGTCTTTTGCTTACAGAAGCTTGGCATTTTTTTTTTTGCATCTTTTTAAATTTTTTTTAATTAGGTATTTTCCTCATTTACATTTCCAATGCTATCCCAAAAGTCCCCCATACCCTCCCCCCACTCCCCTACCAACCCACTCCCACTTCTTGGCCCTGGTGTTCCCCTGTACTGAAGCAGATAAAGTTTGCAAGACCAATGGGCCTCTCTTCCCAATGATGGCCGACTAGGCCAATTTCTGCTACATATGCAACTAGAGACATGAGCTCCGGAGTACTGGTTAGTTCATATTTTTGTTCCACCTATAGGGTTGCAGATCCCTTTAGCTCCTTGGGTACTTTCTCTAGCTTCTCCATTGGGGGCCCTGTAATCCATCCAATAGCTGACTGTGAACATCAACTTCTGTGTTTGCTAGGCCCTGGCATAGTCTCACAAGAGACAGCTATATCAGGGTCCTTTCAGCAAAAATCTTATTTGTGTATGCAATGGTGTCAGCATTTGGAGGCTGATTATGGGATGGATCCCCGGATGTGGCAGACTCTAGATGGTCCATCCTTTTGTCTCAGCTCCAAACTTTGTAACTCCTTCCATAGGTGTTTTGTTCCCAATTCTAAGAAGGGGCAAAGTGTCCACACATTGGTCTTCATTCTTCTTGAGTTTCATGTGTTTTACAAATTGTATCAATTTTATGAGGTCCCATTTGTTGATTCTTGATCTTATAGCGCAAGCCATTGCTGTTCTGTTCAGGAATAAAACTGCATAGTACTAGTACAGTGACAGACAGGTAGATCAATAGAATAGAAAACCCACACACCTATGGACATTTGATCTTTGACAAGGGAGCTAAAACCATCCAGTGGAAAAAAGACAGCATTTTCAACAAATGGAGCTGGTACAACTGGCGGATATCATGTAGAAGAATGCAAATTGATCCATTCTTATCTCCTTGTACAAAGCTCAAGCCTAAGTGGATCAAAGACCTCCACATAAAACCAGAGACACTGAAATTTATAGAGGAGAAAGTGGGGAAAAGCCTCAAAGATATGGGCTCAGGATTATTTTTTCTTTTGCATGTTTTCTGTCTTTCTTTCGGTCCCCAAAGCACCCTGTGATACTTGAACAGATTTTACAATCCCTCCTTGAATTTTAGAATAGCCTTCAATTATATGTTTTATAGAGTGTTTTAGTGGCTGTAAGTGTTTACATATACACAATTCACTTCCCACAGTCTACTGACATCCACTGTCCTTCTGCTAAGGGCAGGCTTCTCACTTCCACTTAGGACTTTTATTTATCCTAATTTGAATCTACTTGTCTTGAGTGATTCCTGCATGTGCCCTCAGCACACCTTTGTCATCTCACAATGTTTGTGTGCACTTAACGTCACAAACAGAGGAGGATAGTGATTACCCAGAGTGCTGTTTCTTTGTTTTGTTCGTCTCTAAGAAAAACAATGTTCAACGTCATTCTTGAAAGCTAAGCTGAATGAAGCTAATACCCTTACACCCTCTCATGTGATGATGTCTTAATTTTCCTCTTTAGTGTTAAAGGGTCTTTCTTGCTGGATTTAATTTTGGGATTGATGGTTAATATCTCCCATCACGTGGAGTTCGGTACCACTGTTCTGGCCTGCTTTGCATTTGACCAGAAATCTGCTGCTCTGTCAATTGTACTGTACTTCAGTTCTTTTATCCCTCTGGTGTTTATTTTTTTCTTCATAGTAGATTTGCATGTTACCCCTCCCCTTACTTTCTCTGAGCCTGGGGAGTAGGAATACTGTTATAGATATTTCAGTTGGGATAGCTACTCATGGCCAGTTCTGTGTTTTAGCCACTTAATTGAAAAATACAAAAACCAAAACACCAGGAATAACAAAAACAAAAACAGAATGGAATTATTACACACTGACTCATAGAAACAAACATAACAGAAAGTAGATGAAAGCAGAAATGGGGAAAGTTTAGAATATTTATAATTATTAAACACTTGTACTAGAAAATGCTGGTTTTAAAATCGATTTCTCTAGCTTCCATTGGAAAGCATGAAAGGAAAAAGAATTGATTAGGCCCTAAGAAATGGAAGGGAGGAAAGAGTAGCAATAAGGTCAGAACTCAGTGAAACACAAAATAATGGGTTCCATAAAAGACTGATGAAACTGAAAACCTTTAGTTACCTGGTACAGTATGCATCTTATAGCTTGACTAAGAGGAAAATGGAGGGAAATACAAATTTATATCAGAAGGACAACATAAATTCTTCCTACTCAAAAGTTTCTCTAATGGAGTTGTCTCTGTCCAGTTATTTATAAGAAACGGTATTTTAGAGTGGTTATTTTATCTCTGCATGCTGGAAGCTCTAGCTTAGAGGTTTCTTCAGTGTGCTAAATAAATGAATGTTATCAAGAAGACATGAGGGTTGACTGCTGTGGTGCTCTAGCAGTCTTGGGATTTTACCATCTTCATCTTATTGTACCATCTTCAGTACTTGCTTGCTGTGTTATATTCATACCCTCTGACTGTAGGAAGAAAGAACCTGAGGGAAATGAGGTTGAGTTGCAAAGAAATGTATTAAGTGCTTGTCTATCATTTAAACTGCTAATTATCTATAAATTATTAACCAGGTTTGAAGAATATTGGCTGACAAAATGATCCTTAGGAAATTTTCTTTTAAAAAATTGAATTCAATATGGGGAGCTTAAAGTTGGAGAAGTTGTGCTGATCAAACAATCAGATGTTGATTCTGGCAAAGCTTTGGCATGGTCTTATCAACACATAGGAGTTTATGAAAGACCTCCACAGCTCTCGGAGCCTTGGATAACCTTGAAGTGCTTGAGAGAAGAATAGCCTGAGCATCTTCAGAGTTTGAGCATTTTTCTGCAGCCCTATGGCACGGTGGAGGCTGAGGGGCAGCTGAAGTTTGATGTAGACTGAACAGCACACGGAATACTTGCAAAGTGACTGTTGTGAACCACCATGGTGGGTAGAGAGCCTTTGTCGTGGTTACTTCTCAGTGAGAAGTAAGCCTAACTGTGAATGAAGCATCTAGTCCAGCATTGGTATTTCTTACATTCCTGCTGCTGTGGTAAATAGCATGACTAAAAGCAAATTACAGGAGATTTCATTTATTCTGACTTAAGTTTCCAGATGGATTGTCCATGATGCTGGAGAAGGCATGAAAGCTTGAAAGTCACACTTCCTCACACCTGCAAAAAGCAGAGAGAGTGAGTTAGCATTAGGGTAAGACTGAAACCTCTCGAAGTCTGCTCCTAGCAATGAGCTCTAGTTCTGAAAAGGTAGATGATAACCTCCCTATGGTGGGCTGAATAAGAAGGTCCTCCATAGGTTAATATGTTTGAAAGCTAAGCCATCAGTGAGTGCCACTACATAGGAGGGATTAGGAGGTGTAGCCTTATTGGAGTAGGTGTGGCCATTTTGAAAGTATGCCTTGCCTTGTTGGAAATATGTCACTGAGGCTTTGAGGTTTCAGAAGCCCAAACTGTTGCTCTCTCTTTCTGGTGCCTGTGGATTCAGACGTAGAAAGAGCTCTCAGCTACTACTCTAACACCATATCTGCCAGCATGCTGCCATGTTCCCTGCCATGATGATATTAGACTAAACCTTTGAAACTGTAAGCAGGCCTCAATTAAATGCTTTCCTTTATAAGGGTTGCTGAGGTTATGGTGTCTCTTCACAGCACTAGAACACTGAAAAAGACAAAAGTTGGTATCAGGGAGTCTGGTATTGCTGCGCCAGGCCTGACCATGCTGCTTGTTGGCAGGTGAGGACTTTGAGATTTTGGATGTATTAATTGGGGCATAATGGGCTGTTCTTGGCAGAGCATGGAAGACGGTGTTGAGAGCAAAATAGATTATGACAACCTGGCTCAAGAGATTTCACAGGAAAAGAATATTAGTAAGTGTCCTAGAGACCATTTATGTGATAATTTTGCAAATGATGTGTCTGCTTTCTGCTGTTGCTTCAACAAAGTCTTCCAGAGACGAAACTGAAGAGTTTTGGGATTAGTAAAGTTGGCAAAGGAGATTTCAAGACAGCCTAGTGTTGACTGTATTGCTTGGTAGTCACTCTTACACAGATCTAAAATAAAGAGGAGCAAGCCCAGTGCAATGGAGTTAAGTTCTGTGCCCAAGGTGATAAACACATTAAAAACAATCAGATGCTCAATGGAATAAAAGGAGTGGTAACCACAGGACAAGACCCCATCCAGCTAAGCTTCCAACTTGGGAAAAGGGACTAGAGACAAGTTTAAACAGTGAAAGAAACCATGGAAACCAGAAAGATGATGATGATGATGATGTATTTGGATGAGTGGGCCAGGTTCCAGCCCCAGCAAGTAGAAGAACTTAGAAGTTTCAACCACATGGTTTTGGTTTTAAACTCAAGGATACCAGAAAGGGATTGTGGAATCTTCTGCCATCAAAGAAACCCACTGAGGCCAGGTGCGTGTCAGAAGTATCCCTGCATGGAGGCCCAGAGAGGCAATACTGTATTTTGTTAAAGATCCCAAGATGTTGGAGATACCATATTCCTGAGGTATCTGACAAGAAAAACTGCAGAGTGGGGTGGAAACAGCCCAAGAGAGAAGTATGCTGCAGTCACACAAGCTGAAAGGATCTGGAGATCTGAGGAGAGCTTTGACATCAGACATGGAGAACAGGATTTGGAGTTTGTCCTGGTGAGTCATGGTCTTGCTTTGGTCCAATATTTTCTCACCGTGCTTCTTTCTTCTCTTTTGGAATGGTAATGTACATCCTTTGCCGCTGTATGTTAGAAGTGTGTGATCTTCTTTTTTATTTTATAGGGTGTTACAGTTAAGAGATATCATTGAGTCTTAGAAGGGACTTTGAACTTTAGACTTTTAAATGCTGTTGAGACTGGTATAGACCATATGAAGTTTTGAAGTTGGACAGAATAATTTTTTTTTTTTTTTTTTTTTTGCATTATAATCTGGCTACAAGCTTAGCGGGACAGGGAGTAGAATGTGGTGGTTTGAACAAGAATGGACCTAATAGGCTCACATGTTTGAATGCTAAGTCACCATGGAATGGTGCTACATGGAAAACTTTAGGGATCACATGCTGCCTTTCTGGAGTTGGTGAGGCCCTGTTGGAAGAAGTGTGTCAATAAGGGGTGGGCTTTGAGGTTGTAGAAGCCCAAGCCAGGCCAAGAGGCCTGATCTCTTCCTGTTGCTTGTAGATTCAGATGTAGAAGCTACTGTTCCAACACCATGTCTGCCTGCATACTGCCTTATTCCCTGCTATTATGATAATGGACTAAACCTCTGAAATTCTAAACAAGTCACAGTTAAATTCTTCCTTTATAAGAGTTGCTGTGGTCATTCTCACTTCACAGCACTGACCATTGACTAAGATACTCCCCACTATAGCAACACCAACTGGGGACTATGTGTTAAAATACATGAGTCCCCAGGGGGGCATCTCTCATTCAAACCACAGGCAGAATCAATGTGTCAATGTTTCAACAAGTTTACCTAACCAAACAGTCTTCAGGGGAATGATACATCCCTCACATTTCATGTTGTCAGAGTTACAGTTTAGAGAGAAGACATGATTTGCTTCCCTGCACTTTGTTTTACTTGGCTTTGGCAGGTACCATTTTCATACAGCCTCAGATGTTGAAAGTCAGCCCAAGGACCTTAAAAACTTGTCCTTCTCAATGTTGTAGTCCCCATCAACTTACCTTAGACCTGACTGGGTTTGTGACATTAAGAAAGTAAATTTACTACAATGCTAAGGTAGTTGCTGTCATTTCTTGTAGTCCTGGTGAGGAGGGTGTTTGTTTTTTAATATGTACTGCTATGTGTATTTTAATATTTACTTGTACCATATGTAATGAGCCCATGTAATGATTAAAATAATAAGCACAGCCTGATCATGGTTAAGATAAAAACCAAGGATAAATTATTCAATTAATTAGAGCTAATCCAAATTAGCATCTTTAATTATGAGTTCTTGTTAATTTTCCTACAGTCTGTTAGATATAGTACCCTAAATCACTAATGCTACCATAACTGAGCACTGTCTACACTGTCTATAGGCTACTCACACTTTAATATACAATAGAATTATCCATGTATACTTTTTAGTATTTTTTGTTTTTGTAAGATTTTTAAAATTTTATTTGTGAGGGATATATGTGTATGTGTGTGTATGTGTGTGTGTGTGTGTATACATATACATATACATATAATATATACAGTTTACATAATTCTCAACCTTACTTTCCATCTTCAACTCCTCCTATGTCCTTTCTGTTATTCCTAAACTTAGGATTTATTCTTTAATTGTTATTGTTACAAATATGTATTTGTATGTGTGTACAGGCACACATGTGTTTGTGCACCTATGTTTGTGTACAACCTACTAAGTCCATCCAGTGTTTTTCATATGTACATGTGTCTAGGGCTGACTATTTGGGATTTAACAATAGGAATACTCCCTGGGGGAAACTGAGTCTCCTTTCAGCAGCCATTGGCAGCCTATACGACTTCATCTAGGAGCAGGGCCTTGTGGAATTTCCTTTGCCCATGTATTCATGTCAACTAGATAGTGTCCTCATGCTGATTTTGTTCAGGTAACTGTATTATTGAGATGTTATGGGTGCATTTTCCCTGTACTGTCTAGAGGATGCTATCTAGCACCAGACATCCTGGTTCTCTGGCTCTTAGAATTGTTCTATAATCATCCACAGTTTTCCTTCAGCCTTGGTGTGAGAACTAGGTTGTAGACATACTTTCCAGGGTTGGGATCCCCTGTTCACTGAATTTCTGCATTTTGAACAGCTGTGAATTTCTGTAATACTCTGTTTGCCACAAAAATAATATTGTTGCTAGCTTAGTGATTGTGTAGTTTTGCGGGATTTAACTGAGTGGGACTTTTGCTATTTTGGATAACATTTCGGATAGCATCAGAAATTTCCTATGGACATGTAGGCTTACTGGGAATAAAAGTGTATTAAATTTGCTTTCTTAGCCAAGCTTCAGACAGTGAAATTCTTTGGGATGAGAACTACATTATTTTCTGGGTATGAGGGAAAGTGTTTATAATACAGTTAGAGATTATATTAGTAGAGGAAATGGCAGTGGTAGTTTCTCCTCTAGGATCTATGACCTTTACAATCCAGGGTAGTGGTGAGGTTTACAGGGTAGTGGCAAGGTTTACAGCATCAGGCACAAGTTTCCTCCCATTGAGCTGGTCTTAAGTCCAATTAGAGGATATTTGCTATTCACAAGATGACAGTGCCATTATTGTACCACAAGAGATATCTTACTGGCCCACTCATTGTATAGTTTTGCAGGCTTTAACTGAGTATGGCTACTGACATTTTGGATAACCTTTCAAATAGAATCAGAAATTTCCTGTAGACATATAGACTTACTGTAAATAAAAGTGTATTAAGTCTACTTTCTTAGCCAGGCTTCAAACAGTGACAACCAGAATTCTTTCCCTGTACAAGAAGTCTCTGAATCACAGTTTACTCACTTTTGAATGGCTTAAGTCCTTATATATGATCTTGATTTCCATTATAAATGTAAGGTATAGTGCTTAGGCTGGTCTTCTCTTACGCTTTTCAGTACTGTTAGAGAAAATGTGACCGTGGTGCCTCACTATTGAAAACATGTCAGATTGACTGACATGTATATGCAATTGTGTTAGAGATGAAACAGAATAAATGGAGTGTGTCTAGAAGTCTTCCTGAATTTGGATTTTGTTGGTGCTTATGTTTTTATTGGTACACAGGACCCCTCTGTCTACTGATGCCAGGTAGGTCCTGAGACCCCTGATGTTATCTCAAAGCGAGGGAAAGACAATCTGTCTTACAAGTACTACACTCATTCCTGAAAATGCATACATGTTTATTCTGGTGAGTTTTTCTGTGTAAACCAGGTACTGTGAGTGGTTGGCAACAAGGAGCATTAAAATAGAACGAGCATAACACAATCAGTAATGCATTTGCCAGCATCCCTACTCTTGCCTTTCAGAGCTGTTATTTGGAAAATGATGGTGATTTCGATGCAAATACGTATGTGGAGGTAGCTGTTGTGACAACCATGATGGCTGTCAAGTGGTTAGCAGGAATAGATCAGGCTCATGCTGTAAGTGTTGGACAAAGGACTGCTGAGGTGGGGTGGAGGCAGATAGCATGAGATGTTTTTCTCATACTCTTTGGAACAGCAGGCAAACTGACACTTATGCATCAATTACTTTTAGTTTTTTTTCTTAAGATTCTCTTAGACTGTTGATAGTGATGTAGTTAACTGAAATGACTTAAAGTGAGATTTGTGAATTACGGGATTCCCTGGAAAGACGATGCTGGGTCAATTTATCAGTATCACCATTCTTGAAATTGATCTAAGTCTTTGGGTTTCATTTGGGAGGGTGCTCAGAGGTTTCCTGTATACTGTTCTCTGTCTATTGCCACTGCCTTTAGTAATAAGTACACATGTATATTACCTAATATCTTTTTTAAAAAAAGATTCATTTATTGTTATATGTAAGTACACTGTAGCTGTCTTCAGACACACCTGAAGAGGGCATCAGATCTCATTACTGATGGTTGTGAGCTACCATGTGGTTGCTGGGATTTGAACTCAGGACCTTCGGAAGAGCAGTCGGTGCTCTTAACCACTGAGCCATCTCGCCAGCCCCTAATATCTTTTAATAACAAAGACATCCTTAATTGAGGAAAGAAAGCTCCCAGGTCATATCCTTCTTGTTTAATATTTTTTTTCAATATTTTCATGGCTAACATAACTGAGCATATATTTTCACATCATGCCTGTAAAAGAAAGAAGTTGCATTTAAGATTATACATCACAAAATAAGGAAAATGGAGGCAAAAAATTAAACTGAGCCATGCTTTTACTTAGGGTGATCATTAAAAATCTAAATATTAGAGAGGTCTTTCCATTTTCCTGGAAATGTGGAAAATTCAAAACCCCAAGTGTTTGAAGGAACAACCAAAGTAATAAATTGGTACAAGTGGGATTCAGTGGAAATGAATGGATTCTGTCTGGTAAGATCTCTGCAGGGAAGCAGACAAGAAGCTCCCTAAGGTCATTCACACCATGAAACACTGGCAGAGGGCAGCAGGGAAGCAAAGTCTCCACCCCACACTTGCTACACAGAGTTAGCAGATGGGCAAGGGCTCGGCATGCTTTTGGTGGTGAAACTCTGAAATAGAAGTGCCAGAGACATATTCAGCATGAGCACACAGAACTCTGGATGGGGCCAGGGTAACTACAGGACAAAAACATCCAAGATTTTTCCCATATACTCTGGTAAACAGAGTCTCGAGGATGGAAGATGAGATAGACAAATGACAAAATACCGACATTGACAAAATGGGATAAGAAGATGACACGGTGTATAAAATCTATAGTACTTCATTGAAAAACCACAATTCATGAAGCTAAAAGTCAACTTTCCCATGAGCAAACAATGGGTTAAAAAAATCACCTTGTCAGAGTCCTCAGTATGAGGAAGAAGGTGACTTTCTGGTTTAAGAAAGCACTTAGAACACTAGACAGAAAAGAGCACACAGACCAGCAAAGAAACTGCCATCACATTATTGCTAAGAGGACAACAGGAAAATGTGAAAAGTGGCAAGATGGATGCATTGAGTCACCTATGAAAGCAAATCTGTCAGAATAGCAGCAGAATTCTCAGCAGAACCCATAGAAACCAGGAGATCATAGGATGACACATTTCAAGCTCCTGAAGCCCATAACCCACAAGCTAGGTTAGTTCATTCAACAACCTGTGTCATAGCTGAAGAAGAAAATCTGACAGTCAAAAGAAAGAAAAGAAACGTTGACCATTTAGTGAGCGCTCAAGGAAATATTTCAAAGAGTCCTTCCAACTGTCTGGAACGATGCATACATGCATCTATGATTCTAAAGGGAAGAAAAACTGAAGGGTAGTCAATGTAGAAAATACTGAATAGAAAAACACAAAACACTGCAGAAGGTAACAAAAATGATTTTCATACACAAGTAACTTTGGGTATTAGGGGGCCTCAATTCTATAATCAGAATCCTAAAGTAGAGGACTGGTTTAAAGAGCAGGAACCATTCATATGTTGCCTCCAAGAAGGACGTCTCGCCTTAGACAGGCACTACCTTGAAATGAAGAGATAGAAAACAGGGTTTCTGGGCAAGTAGGACTGGAGAGCAAGCAGTGGCCACAGACCTAATATGACAAATGAGAATTCAAATCAAAACTAGTTAAGCTGTTCACGGCGGCATGAGCCGCCAGTGAAGAGGATGGTGTAGTTATGACTATTCTTACACCGAACCCTAGAACGTTCAATTTCATAAGATATTTGTAACTACATAAGAACACCAGTTGATCCCATCCTATAGCAGAAGCTTCAGGGCCTCGCCATAGACAATGGGACTTCCTGAAAAAAAAGTAAAAGCAGAGATATCTTAGTTGATCAACTGGCCTGAACCGACATCTACACAACATAGGCTCTAAATGCTGCAGAAGACACAGCCTTCTGATCCGACCGTGGCACTTTCTATAAAATGCATCATGATACAACTCACAAAACTCATTTTACAATTGAGAAATCAAAAACAGAAGCAGCGGAACACATGTAAGTTCATGGAAATTATATGACACAATTGAGTAATTAGTGGGCCATTAAACAGAAGAAAATAGATACACGCAGAGACAATCTGCTTAAGTGCATTAAGTCAGTCTCACCAAGATAAATATTTGTTTGTTCTCTGTTGTGAATCATAAATTTTTAAAAGATAAATTAAATCATGCACATACATAAGACACGAAATGGAAGCAAAAAAAAAATCACCTATTGAAACAAAGGGGGTTGGTCACAAGTGGCTGGTGAGTCTAGAGAGGGCAAGTCTGTTTGGTGGAGATTAATCTCAAAGCTACCATATTCTTACATGAAAATATCATTATGAGTCAATATACCACACATATTGAGTATATGACAGTTTAAATATTATTAGATAAAATTTTAGTGTTTATAGGGTTAAAAAGAGAAAAGCAAAAAAGGAAGTCTGAGCACAATCCAGTGCGTGGGACTGGGAGAATACTCGGTGGAAAGCAATTGTCTTCTGGCCACTTGGGTTTAATCCCCAGTGCTGTAGAAAGAAGAAAACTGCTTCTCAGCTTCTATCCTATGTGATACTTAATATATGCCTGTTTTAGAATACTTTACAAGATCCCATAAGAAGCATATAATTTTTGTGCATCGGTTATATAAAGTTTCTCAATTGATGACAATTTTAGAAAAGTGAATTCTTATATTTTTGGTTGTGAGCCTATCCTTTAATGGCTGAGCCATCTCTCCAGCCCAAGGTTTATTTTATTTATATAACTGTAGCTGTCTTCAGACACACCAGAAGAGGGCATCAGATCCCATTACAGATGGTTGTGAGCCACCATGTGGTTTCTGGGAATTGAACTCAGGAGACAAAGTGTGGAGCAGAGATGAGACAGAAGGAAAGGCCATTCAGAGACTGTCTCAAGTGTGGATCCATCCCATATTCAGTCACAAAACCCAGGACTCTATTGTGGATGATAAGTGCTTGCTGACAGGAGCCTGATATGGCTGTCTCCTGAGAGCCTCTGCCAGAGCCTGACAAATACAGAGGCAGATGCTCGCAGCCAACCATTGGGCTGAGCACGGTGTCCCTGATGGAGTTGGAGAAGAGACTGAAGGAGCCTAGAGGGTATGCAGCCCCATGGGGGGGGGGGGAGGACAATAATATCAACTGGCCAGACCCACTGGAACTTCCAGGGACTGGACCATCAACCAAAGAGTACATGTGGAGGGACCCATGGCTCTGTAGGGGAATGCCAGAGCGAGAAGATGGGAGTGGGTTTGTGGGTGGGGGGAGCACCCTCATAGAGGCAGGGGGAGAGGGGATGGGATAGGGGATTTTATGAAGGCGAGACCTAGAAAGAGGAAACATTTGAAATAAAATAAAATAAAATATCCAATAAAAAAATAAATACATAAAAACTGTCTTTGGTTCCTGAGGGGAAAAAAAAGAAAAGAAAGAATTCCAAAACAAGAAGAAAATTTAGGGACAAATTAAAAATGCTTCTTGTGATTAAATGCTGTAGTAAAGCTGTCTCGCTCTGCCTGCATCTTTATAAAGTCTTGGATCACCTGCCCAGGGTGGCGTCACACATGGTGGACTGGGTCTTCCCACACTAGTCACTAATTAAGAAAATGCTGGACAGACCTGCCTACCTGCAAATCACACAGAGACATTTTCTCAAGTGAGTTTTCTTGAGATGATCCTCGCTTGCATTGACAGAGGAAGTGACCTCAGCACAGTAGTCATTTGGGACACAGCAGTAGCAGATTAATACAGGCTCCTGTGTAGAAGTCAGGGTGGGCCAAGATCTGTTCTGCATGAGCCAAGGGATGAAATTAACAGCCACGGCTGTTTCCTAGCAAATGAATCCAGTCCTTTTGCTTGACCCACTTTAGCCTGATGACTCTGAAAGGCGGTGGCTGGGTGTGGATGTCGGTGGGTCGAGGCAGTTCTGAGGTCCACGTGGGAGGAAAGAATGGGTGTTTGGAGAAGGTGCTTGTTAAATAATAAGATATTTTAAATTTTCATTAAAAAATTGGAGCATCATTTTCAAATGCTTGGAAAATAAATAATAAAACTAGGGAAGAGAAACCAAGTAATTTCTGTTTAATATTAATGAATTCCCCCTGCAACTTGAATGTTTTACATAATTCTAAACACGATTCATTCTTGGTCCATGTGTCATCTACCTACACATGCTTTTACTTAAACAGTGCACCAGAGTTAACTTCCATACAGCCTTGTGTTTTAAGGTGCAGGAATAGAAGCAGAGAATCCCTGCAGGAAGACAAAGGGTGTTGTTAAGGGGGAGACTGGAGTAAGAGTTCAGAAAACTAAAACATTCTGGGTTATCCTTTTTTCCTAATTTGGAAGTTTATAGATTCATCCTTAATTGAGCAATTCATCTTACAAACTCTTGGCAAATGGTGGTGTTTACATAACACTACTGATCAAGCCGTTTGCCCCTGTGAGACTTTTAGACCCTCATCCAGTCCAGGTTCTATCCATGTCATTGTATGATATACTCTGTGAAGGAGATAGAGAAAAGACTGCTGTGACAGAAACCTTAGACTATATCAGTCTCTTTTCATTGCTTTTATGGATTAATAATGGCTTATTACCCAGACATCCTGGTTGGCATGCGAGCCGTGTGATGAGATGTGGGCTTTCTCTCACCACATATGTCTAACTGGGGCACTGGATGAACGAGAATGTTGACCAATAGCAAGCAGGTACCACAGGCAATATGGTACCCAACATGGCTTCCTTGATGAAGAATATGGACAAACAGAAGAGGGATTGGTGGAATATTTGTTCAGTGTAGGATTAAGACCTGGTATAAAGGCCTATGGGCACTGGCAGACTTTGCTGAAGAGGGAGCAATGCCCAGGGCAAACAAGACCAAGAAAGGCATTTAACCTCACTCACCTTGGTTCTCTTGGTGGCAGAACGCAGTGCATAGACAAACTTCATACATGTCAGAAACTATCTGCAAAACATTGTTTAAAATTGACCCTCTGGATTTCTCCTCCCATGCCTGGCTATTATTTGTTAAGGTGTACTAGAGAGCAGGTCTCTAGTGGAAACATAATGAAAAGCCAAAGAAAAGAAGTAGGATTGTGCAGGATGCAATAGAACCTGTAGATTAACACAGTAGACTTGACCTGTCAATCAAATCTACAGTCATTATTATTTCTTAAAGACCAATACTGGTATGCAAACTTGGCAGGCTGGCCACCGTGAGAGCAGTATGATGAAATTTGGGGCCTTCTCTGACCAGTTGACCCCCGGCTGACCCATCTTAGCAGACACTGTTTAGGATCAGAGAGTTGAGTCCGTGTGGATTCTGATGAGAGTTGCATCTATATTTAAAGCTGGATGTCACCGGGAGCTTTCTTGGTTTTGTCAAACTGTCTACCGGCCCAGATGAGCTGCAACTCCTTGCAATGGAATGTCAATAAGACCAAAGCAATTCTGGTTGATTCACAGCACCAGCTTAAGCATATTCACTCGCGCCGATTACATTTGACAGATAGTTACCTTCCGCTGAACTCCGTGGTTAGCAGCTTGGGCGTGCTCTTGACAGTGAGCTAGGCGTTGATGCCTAATGTTTATTTCATATCCTGTTTTTCCCTTCCCTAATACTGCATGTGTGAATCATATTTAAATATATTCTCAGCTGATGCTCTCGTCAGTCCCCTCGGCTTCTCAGGACAGAATGGAATGGTATAATGATTCACTTTCACTATTTTACTAAATGTAATGTGTGCGCTCCAGGTTTTTGGGTTTGGTGTATGTATGTGGGTGTGTGCTCTTCCCAGTTTTAATATCATTAAATACACTGAATATAGACTAGATTTTCAGGAAATTTGGTGAACAATTGTCATGTTGTATAGCAGAAAAACTGCTCAGCTGCTTGGAGGGGAGAGGTCACATTCTAATAAACTTAGTCTTCAAACTTGATCCATTGTTAGGACTAAGAGGCAGTAAAGCCTCACTTACTTCCTGTATCATCATTCCTTTATTTTTGTCAGTCTTTTAACTTTGGCAGTATTCTTTCAATATATACATCCAAAAGTATCCATTTCAAGACTATTTTGTCATTTCAAGATGGCCATAATTTAAACCACTAAAACATCTTGATGGAAGTATTGAATACAAGCACATTATAAGAAATTGTAAAACAGTATCATTTCTAAATATTAGACTGGACAATAATCTAGTGTAGTGGGTATATATGCTGAGTAGGGCGTATGGTGATATTGGGAATCCATTCATTATGGTATCATGCCCCATGTTACAGTTTCATTAAACTCACATAGCAGCTGACCGGGAAACTTCAGGGATTCGGAGATCTCATAATCTAAGCCTAATCTCCTCCTCTCTACAAATAAGACTGCAAATCCCCAGAATCCCTTTCTCTGACTGGCTGAGTGGCAGCAATGTTTGCCTCTGCCTGGCCCTGGCTTCAACACGATGATTTTAAAGCAAACACATTTTGCTCACAGATTTCAATCTATTCTGGAACCTCCAGTTTAAGACATCAAACAATTCCGGCGATGTAGCTAGACATTTCACACAGGAGAAGAACTTAAACTCACGTTGGGGAAAGAGTTTTCAAAATGACTTCCTCCACATTTCCTGGCATTCCTTGTCTTATTCTCTTAAAACTGACAGTTTTTAAATTTTTGTTTCTCTTTTACTGACAGCAACTAAAAGCACTGACAGGTGAGAGGCGAAACGAAACTCAAGCCATTATTATTTTGTCCGCTGATGCCGTGGCATCAGGGGGGGTGCTGCCTAGATCTTACAAATTAAATTGTTTGCAGTGGTTCTAGAATCACAGGGACATTGTACCGCATAAGTGCCTGAGGTAGGACAGAGGTGCATTTGACACCCCATGTTCTCCTCAGAGGGCAGAGTTGGAGTCTGTAGCAAAGTAAATAACTGGTGTGTGTTTACTTCCTGTAGCCTTAGCTATAAATCTTTTCAGCATGTAAATTTCTTTTAGAAACTAAAGGCTATTATGCAAGTAGCGAAAAGAAAGAAAGCAGGTTAAGAAGTTAATGAATATGCGATTAAGAATTTGCTTTAATGAAATATGAGATTCAAGATGAAAAGATAAAATTTGTTTTATTATAATGAGAAAAATCTTGTGTAGTAAGTTTATCCCTTGTAGAAATGCTCTGCAAGTAATTAAATAGAGAGAACTGTATCCTACTGATAGAAGTGTGTTGGACCAACCAGGACCAACAAACATTTTAATCATAGAAGGGCTAATTTGTTCTTTTGAAAAATGTTGGAGGCTGAAAAATGGCTCAGTTGGTAAAGTCCCTGCCATATAAATATGGGTTTGGATCAGTAGCACCCATATAGAAAGCCAGATATGATGACACTTAACTGTAGTCCCAGTTCAGGGGAGATGGAGATGGGAGTGTCTCTGGAGCTCACTGGTCAGGTCATCTTATAGAACCACTGAGCTTCAGGTTCATTGAGAAAGTCTGTCTCAAGAAATGAAGTAAGGTGAAGATCGACCCAACATCAATTTTTAACCTTCACATACATGTATATACATTCATAAATGCCCCTATACACACATGAAAACATATGTCAGACATATAGAAAAATATGTGTATATATATATATATATAATTTTATGTTTTCTTTGTTATACAAACACATACACACACATACATAACAGAGGCATGCCATTATAAAGTATTAATACTAAATATCCAAGGCCCGTACTGTCTGGTATCTTTGAATTGTTTTGTACCATATTGACCACTGCTTTTGATATTTTTGTTCTTATGCTGTGGAGATGATATAAGCACATGCACACATACATACCACATACACATGCACATACTACATACATACATACATACATACACATGCTCAATATATATGTATATATATATGTATACACATACATACATATATTATATATACACACACACACAATCACTATATATTCTCAAGGTTAACACTGAGTTACCTTTTCGGTCTGTCTTCCACATACTTGAAGCCAAAATGGTAAGAACTCCTCACAGAAAATAGAATCTATGTGTCCCTGGCAGAAGCTTCAGCAAGTGGTATGTGCACATGCGCACTTACAGAGTCCCTCTAGTTTGTTCTCTGGCTTCTCCTGAGGCATTCTTTGAAATCCACTCCCCATACCTGTTAACACGGCATTTGTGTTTTGGTGTGACAGAGCAAGGTCATATGCAGACCTCTAATGTAGTGTGAGAGGTGGCTCCTATACACAATAAGTCATACTTTTAGATGAAATCATCTGGAGTTCCCTTGTGTTTTGTATTTGCATATTCATGACTTTTGTGTGAACGTATGTGTGGTGTATTCACATGTGTGTGCAAGTGCATTCAAATGTGGAGGCCAGAGGAGTAGCTTGTGCATACTACCATATCAGTCTCTGCCTTGATCACTTGACACATGATCTCTTATGGAAGCGAGACCTATGCCCACAGCCAGCAAATCCAGAGGTTCTGATCTCCAGTCTCCACCCCTCTGAGCTGCATTTACAAACTCGTACTGACTACTCCCAGATTGTGACACAGTTGTTGGGATCTGAACTCAGTGTCTCAGACATGTCCCCTGAGAGCTCTTCTCCACTGAGTCAACCATGCAGTACCAGCATCATGATATTAATATACAATATTAATAGTCAAACATCAAGATTGGCTGTCTCTTAACAGCAACAAGAAGCATCATCATAAATGTTTGATGAGTTTCCCAGAAAGAGAAAACTCCTTAGACAAAGACTTCAAGCATGGCTGTTAATTGGTGTTTTTCAACCTTACTAATGTTGTAGCCCCATACTAATGGTTCCAATCATAAAAAATTTTAGTTGCAACTTCATAACTGTAATTTTGCCATTTTATGAATCATAATGCACATATCTGTTATATAAATGTCTGATATGCAACCCTTGTGAAAGGTTCAGTCGACCCCTGAAAGGATCACAACCCACATGTTGAGCTGCTTCTTTAAATAGACAACCAAGAAGGTAGAACATTAAAGCCACTTCAGTTTACAGAAAACGTAGTATTGCCTTGTTTCATTTTCCTCTCATTTTGAGAAAACCTTTAGATCCCTTTGCTTTATGTGAAAATTGACTTTGGTTTATTAAGGACAAAATAATAGTCATGACTATATTCATCTGTGAAAGTTTGTCTTCACTTTATATAGCCAAGTAACTGGCTCATAGCAGGATGTGGCTGTCCTTCCTTCCTTCCTTCCTTCCTTCCTTCCTTCCTTCCTTCCTTCCTTCCTTCCTCTCTCTCTCTCTCTCTCTCTCTCTCTCTCTCTTTCATTCATTCATTTGTTTTGACATTATTGTTTAGGAGAAAGTGAATTAAGTGTGACACAGCTTGATTCTCAGGAGGTTTGGACAAAATAGAAGGTTAGAAGTCCAGAAGAGCCTGATGCTGTTCAGCTGGATGGTTTTTAGTACCCCTTGAGTCATCCTTATACCCAATGTAAGGGGAAGGACAGCAGGAGGGGACCACACAGGTGGAGAACTCTCTTCAAGTTAAATGTTAAAATAAGGTCCTTTATGTCTACCTCTGGTGGACTAGGGCACTAAAGACTCAGTGACACATTTTGGAAATATAGCTATAAAATAGCTTTTAATGTTTAAGAGTCTGTAAAGGGTGCCAAGTAGTTCATTGATTTTTCTATGTATTTATGTATGTATGTATGTATGTATGTATGTATGTATGTATTTTCACTTGCTAACTGAATTCTCCATATGCATTAACTTCATTAAATCTAAAAGCACTGTGGACCACTTGAAGGCTCCATGTTCTATTAAAAGTATTCTATAGCCAGTGTTTTCATGCCTACTATTTAGAAAATAGTCCACATCTGAAGAAAATTGGTTAACTGCAATAATATTGGCCTCGCCTTGTCTCTCTTGCAAAGGATCATTTGTGAATAACTATTGATAGAGTAACAAAAATCTCTGGACTGAGGAGATGAATCCAGCAGTAAAATCCTTTGCCTTGCAAATGTGAGTTCCACAAAGCTGGACGTGGGCTAGTGATGAGCACTTGCAATCCCAATGCAGGGGACTGGGAGACAGGTGGATCCCTGGGTCTCACCGTCCATCTACCCTGACTGAATCTGAGGACAGAGGATACCCTTAATGTGACTCCTAAGGAGCAGTCTCTAGGTACAATGGACAGTTCAGTTTTAACCCATAAGTCTCTCTATGTAATCAACTTTTGGTTAACATGATGCCTAACTTTTTTGTGAATTTAATCATGTTGGGAAGTGTCTGGGAGGTAGGGCTTCTTTGTTAGAGAGCATGGACACTGTCTGGTAGGAGATACCCTACTGGGCATCTTTTATCTCAGTTCCAGTACTGCTCTGTTTTGCTTTCTGGCTGCCAGAGGTCATGAGCTTCTCTGCTGTTCCTTTCGGACACTGACAGATTAAAACCACTGAGCATGAACAAAAGGTATCTTTCTTTTTATTGAGCTATGTTGGTCAGGGGTTTGGTCATACCAGTGATAAAACTGTGAATACGAAGAGATGGAAGTTGGGTACCAGAGCAACAGAGGCGTTGGTATGGCTGCCTGGTAGTGTAATTCAGAAGCCCTGGGAACTGGTTTATGAGATAAATACGGGGGTGTTATGAAAATCTTAGGATGCTGTAAGTGGTGATACTGGTAAGAACCCAGAAGATCAGAATTGAACCAGGGAAGCCGACTGCAAAGGCCAGTGGACTCAAGGCCATTCATGTTACATTCTGGCGAAGAATTGACTTCTGTTTTGTCTTTACCCTACAGCTATGGATGGCTGAGTTCATAGGTGATAGACTTTCCAAGCAGTACACTTGCTGGGTATGGCATAGTTATAGCCGCTTTTATCCAAGTTTACATTGAGATTTGTGAACAAGAAAGAGACAGTGTTCTGGGGGGGGGGCAACCAACAGCTTCCCGGTAATAGTTAGGCCCACTTCAAAGAGGAAATATATGTCTGGTGTAGTAAACCTTATCTAAAGTCTGTGGCTGAAGATGCCCTAGGCCCTGTGAGGGCATCTACTACTGATATTTTATAAAATGTAAGTGAAGTTAAACTGCTTCCTAAATTAGCTAGTTATACCAATAGAATGGTCCTATTCTCAGCCTTAGCAGGAGAAGCCTCTTTCACCATAGGAAAAAAAAATCAAAGCAGACACTCATACCTGGTCACAGTGCTGAGACTTTGGACTGCTAGGTGATTGGCTCTTAAAGGAACATCTGTAGCAGGTACCATGATGCTCAAGAAATGTTGTGGACGAGAGGGAATAAGGAATGTAAGAATGGGGAGTGGGAAGGACAAAGATGGAACACTGCTCTGTGCAAAGCATGGTCACAGCAAACACGAACACTCGGCAGTGGTGGCCACATGTGTGAGACCTAGGTCTATTCTGTGCATAGCATGGTCGCAGCAATCATGAACACACAGCAGTGATGGTCACATGTGTGAGACATATGCCTGAAATAAAGAGTTTACAATGGGAGTGAGTAGTTGTGAATCAGGTGATTGGCAGAGATGGGGAGGGGAGATGAGAAAGTTATATTGGAAAATGATCAACATACATTGTATATGAATATACAATTATAACAAATAAAAACTAATTAAAATAGAGTGGAACCAATGTACTATCAATTTAGAATAAGTAGGAGGATGTTAAATGGAAGATGGTACCTAACCTCTGCTCTTCATGCCTTATAGTGTGACCAAAAAAGAAAAAATGTGATTTCTCTCTGCTACTGACTGACGCCAACTGCCTAAGAAATCACCGTTTTACCAAAACCAGTGACTGCATTTGAGGGCCATGAAATGGTGGACTTGTTCTGAAAGCAGAACTGCCCACCCTTCCTCAGGCTGCCCTCTTGGAAGTAGCTTCCAAGTCTCTCTCCCATACAGAGAGCTGAGCATTTAAGGCTGTTCTGCTGGCTTCTCAGTAAAGTGTGTCTGGTTTCTGTACTTGCCCATCATCCTCTTACTTCTTTAGTGTATCTGAAGAGCGTTTTTGTCAGAGATTACATGTGTTTTCTTATTGTTATTCTTCCTGTCTTTCATCTGACCTAATGGAGGCAGTCTCTAGCCACCACCCATGCTGTTGCTGCTTCTTCATCTTTGTCTTTATGTTTGTCTATCTATCTATCTATCTATCTATCTATCTATCTATCTATCTATCTATCTATCTATCTATCTTATATAGTATATATATTATATAATATTTGTGATATATATGTGTATATATATGTGTGTGTATATATGTATATATGTATGTATGCATGTGTATATATATATATATATATATATATATATATATATATATATATATATATATAAAATGAGTACACTGTAGCTGTCTTCAGACATACCAGAGGAGGGCAACAGATTCCATTACAGATGGTTGTAAGTCGCCACGTAGTTGCTGGGATTTGAACTCAAGACCTCTAGAAGAGAAGTCAGTGCTTGTAACCGCTGAGCCATCTCTCCAGCTTTGCCTATGCTTATTCTTACAAGAAGATTAGGTTGGAAAATGCCAAGGGTAGGAAGCCGACCATCAGGTTGTACTTAGGGGCTATCTATCTGTCCTAGGACCCCCGTAATGGGTCTTCCTGTCTGCATGAAGCCAGTGGCCTGCATTCTATGCTTCTACCAAGATGGCTGGCATCACAGGATGCAGATCAATGGCTCAAATGCTCAAATCCTTCTTTTCTTAAATGGTCATTCAAGCGACAACCATGTATCCTCATTTTGCTAATTTTAAAAATCATTCAACCATAGTCCACACTCTCTTTCTGAAGACATATCTATTCCTAAAATAACTTTTGGATGCAAATAGATTTGCAGCCTGCAGGATTCGTCCTGTCTTGGGATCTCTGGTTCATAGTGGAATTCCTGTTTGTTTGTTTGTTTGTTTGTTTGTTTGTTTTCCCATTCTTTTGTCCTTTAACATTACAGATTCATCCTCAGAACACTCAACTTCTGAATTCCTATGTACTGTCTTCTGAGTAAGAGAAGGGAATGATCTGAGAATACTATAAATTAATGATTTCTACCTGGTACTCTCCTCTCAGCACACTGCTAGGGTAAATTTCAGAGATGCAGCTGTTGACTCAAAGAGTGTGTATAACTGTGTTTTGGGTACATATTTACAGACTGCCTTCAGCCTTCAGAAAATGTTTGACTACAGCAGAATCCTATGGAAGGCTGCACCAGCATATCTGACCCTTAGGTTCTTGTCAATAGAAGGAATTGTCTCTTGTTGTCTTCTATCTGTTGAGGCACATAATGCATTTTGCAGTCTTAGCCCACCTTGTTCTAATACTTTGAAAGATAATAAATTTGGTCTATAGTCTTGTGCTCATTGAGATAAATGAGATTAGCTCCATATACAATAACGGAATCTTTATATTTGAATTGTTCTTATCATATCATCCTATCACAAAGAATGATTTAATATTTTGTTACTCTGTGTTTAGTTATTGTGTGTAGGTGCATGTATGTTTTGTGTGTGAATTAATAGATGCTACAGCAAGTATGTACAGGAAAACTTGCAGCCATAGCTTCCCATGTTGCATAACAGGGTTCATAGTCACTGAACCTCTGGGAGTTGAAGGTTGAAGGCAAGTGAGTTTATTTGCTTGGCCATCTTGCTGATTGCCCCTCTGTAACTGTCATTTTAAAAGTCAGGATAGGGCAATAGAGTCAACAGTCACTGACCAGCCTCCATATGGCTTACTAATTTAATTTCTTAAGGTACCTTGAACCTTTTTTTTTTTTTTGGTATAACTGTTATCTGCTGGAATGGAGTTGGATGGTGATCTACCTTTAAATTCTTGCACAACTGAGAGTATGTTTCAAATGCCCAGCTGAGAATAATGTCTTGTATTAATGGAATTCTTTTTAGAGCCCTTCTTTTTTGTTACACTTTCATTAGACTCTTATTTTCATGAAGAAAAACATGAGAAAAGCCTAAGAACTACGTTTTTCCTATAGATGATCGTGTATGTCAGTATGTGATTGTGTGTGTGTGTGTGAGAGTGTGAGTATGTATGCACATATGTGTGAATGTGTGTTTGTATGTGTGAGTGTGATTATGTGTGTACATATGTGTGAATGTGTGTGTGTGTGTGTGTGTGTGTGTGTGTGTGTGTATGTATGTATGTATGTATGTATGTATGTATGATGCTATGATATCCATGTGGAAGTTACAGGACAGTTTCCAAAGTCTGTCCTGTTTTTTCACCATATGAGTCACAAGGAACCAACTCAGATCACCAGGCCCATAGCTTTATCCACTGAACCATCTTGCCAGCCCATTTTTGTGAGACAGAGTCACACAATATTCTAGACTAGCCTCAAACTCTGATTTTGAACACAAAAAAAAGAATTTATATATTATTTTATATGTAGGAGCATTTGGCTTGCACACGTATTTGTGCGCCAAGTGCATATTTTTGGATGTCAGAAGAGGGTATTAGAACTTCTGTGACTGGCATATAAGTGGTTGTGAGCTAACACTAAGTACTGGGAATTGAAGCTGTGTGTTTTGGATAAGCAACAACAAATACCCTTGACTACTGAGCGGGCTCTCCAGCCCCTTTCCTTGAACTATTGCTGCTTCTGTGTGAACTTTCCAAGTGCAGAGATTATAGATATGCATCGCAGTCTATGGTGTATATAGTGCTAGGTACTGAAAGCAGAGCATCCTGCATGCGAGGCAAGTACTCTCTCAACTGAGCAATATCCCCAGCACTAATTCGTTTTTATTAAAAGTAGATTGCAAATCTAGAAAGTATACATGCATTAAAAAACCCTCCCTAAACAGTTTTACCAACTGAGTGTTCAAACTCAGGGATTTATGGAGGACCCCCCCCCTCTGTGTGTGTGTGTGTGTGTGTTTGTGTTTAGGGATGAATAAAGGAATAAAAAGAGAGCAGAAACCCTAAATAAACAGAAAATAGAAAAATAGATGATAAGGAAACGAAGCAGGACAGTGTGAAAAGAAGTCAATAGGTGATGATTTAGGACTTTGTGGGTGTCCCAGGGCTCCCTGGGGAGATTTAGGTCTGTGTGGGTATCACAAGGCTCCCTGAGGAGATATTAGTTAAGCTGAGAATTGACTGACAACATATTCAGTTAACCCCACATCTCTTAATCCCTACACTGCATTATTAAGAAAAGAAAACTCTCATAATTATTTAGATCACAACTTAAATTAAATAAATGTAAATTCTAACTCTGGGGTGAATTGGTGGAAGATACTAAGCTACCACATAAGCCTAATTACATTTCTGTGGGCAGGAAGTCATACTAATTTATAAATATCCATTGTTGTAAGAATTAGGAGATCTGCTTAGCTGGGAGCATCCTGGGGGAGACAATGGGTGCTATGCTGCTCTTTCTCGGTTAGATACTGTAGCCATGGTGATTCTCCACCTCACCTCTGAATTGTCTCCTCCTCTAATACCTCCCTTCATGCTTGATTCTTTTTTAAACAATTGCAGAAGTACTTGTAAGCTCATTACTTTTCCCTTCTAATGAGCAAAATAAACAAATGGATGCTTTTCATACCAAGGATTTTTATCTGGCCCTCACACATCTGAGGTCTGCCCGGCCTTTATGGACATTGCAATTGTACCAACACACAGTGACACTGAGTCTCCAGATAGCTTCCAACTGTGCTACATACCAGAGGGAACAAAAGCTTGGGACAAAATATTTAGACTAAATAAGTATGGCTCATAAGAGAATACACACACACATACACACAAACGCACACATATTTGTGTATGTATATATATATATATATATATATATATATATATATATATATATACACACACACACATACACACACATACACACATATATGTATATTCTGGAAAGTTATATATGGTATATATGTTAATATTATATTAATAATATTATTAACAATATATAATTATATATTATCATCCAGAATACATATTAGATTTGACAATATGTTATATATTATATACTAAAATATATTATTTATATAAAATTTTCTAGAATATTTATATGCATATATACAAATTTTATGATATATATGTGTATGTGTGTGTACTATATATATAATACTCATCAAATTTGGCAATTCAATTCCACTATATAGTTTTCCATAAGATTATGAAAAAATTATTATATCAAATCAACAGCAAAAGATAGTTTCCCTTCCGTTGAGAGTAAAAGATGGGGCAGCATTGACTATTTCGGCATTTGACCCACAACACCTGCTTTTGCATTCAGGCTTTAATTTTAGACTGACCCTTTAAGGGGCTACAGAGATAGTTCAGTGGTTAAGAGTGTTTACTAAGCTTCTAGAGGATGCAGTTCAGCTCTGTGTACCTATGTAGGGTGGCTCACAATTGTCTGCAACTGGGGTGGTGATGGAATCCTCCTTTCTGGTCTCTCTGGGAATCTACACACACACATACACACACACACACACACACACACACACACATACAAACACACACATTCACACTATACACACATACACACCATACACAAATACAGAGACACACACTACACACACATACATACCACACTAATATAAACACACATACACACTACACACACACACTCATACACAAACAGACATTCACACTACACACACATACATACCACACTAATATAAACACACATACACACTAAACACACACACACTCATATACAAACAGACATTCACACTACACACACATACATACCACACACATACACAGAGACACACACTACACACATACACATACAGACCACACTCATATAAACACATATACACACTACACACACAGAGAAACACACACAGACACATATGTACATACACAGAGGGATATACAGACACATGATTAAGTTTTAAAAATTTTAATGAGTGACCATTTAATAGATTCTACTTTATTTATATAGTGTTCAAGGTAAATTAAATGTAAGTTCTTTTCCATTACTGAGACAAGTCTCTAGATAGGAACTGTCTAACCTGCATCAGGACAGAGCAGACTTCTAAACCAGGGCTGCTTTGAAACCACATTCTTCATTTCAGAATGCCTTCAAAGTCAGAGGTCATGACCCGTGTATCCGAAAGAGGTTAAAGAGACCATTGGTTTCCTTTGAACAAATTTTTTTCTTACTGTTATCCAGAGCTGAAAAGAGTAAACTGACTCTCAATGAGTATAAGGTGGGGGCTTATTGGGAAGCACACAGTGTAAACATGGCATCTAGGCCTGAGGAAGAATACAGTCTGTAATGTGCTTGCCGTGCAAGCTGGAAGATCTAAGTTTCATCCATAGCAACCATATAAAAAGCATGTGCAATCAAACTCTGAGCAGGTGAAGACAGTGGGTTCCTGGCACTGGATTGCTGGCCAGTCTAGTTCAGCCAGTGAGCCAGAGCTACTGTAAGAAAAACTGTCTCAAAAATGGAAGTGGATAATAGAGGAAAGATACCAGACACCAACCTCTGGCTTCTAAATACCCTAGTACATGTGCTCACACACACACACACACACACACACACACACACACACACACACACACACATTAACAAAGACATTTATTTAATAGACTAGTTTATCTTAAAATGTCATCAGCTGTAACTCAACAGTGAGTGGAATTTGATTCTGTTTATTGCTGCTACTCTGTCTCTTTGTAAAAATGACATGGGATCCTTAAGACAGCAGTTAGGGGCTGAACTGAACAAAGACGTGGTTATGGATGTACATGTGGAGGACTTGCGTGAGGATGGTTTGACTTTAGGGGAGCAGTGAGCTCACCCATTCGCAGACTTGCTTTGCTCCCTGAATTCCGGAGAACAACCCTGCCATTCTCATTGCCCTGCTTCTGGCACAAGGGGCTGAATGATGTCCTACTTTATTGCTACCATTTAAAGATATATAAAAGTGAAACTGGATAGAATTTGAAGGAGAAAGGGTGATTTTGAAACTCACACATTAAAATGTTCACTAAGTCAGATGTGGAGACCCATACTCTGGAAGTTGAGGTATGGGAGGATTGCCACAAGTTTGAAGCATGCCTGAGCTACATAGTTCAGGGACAGTCAGAGCTGCTGAGTAAGACTCCATGAGAACAAAACGAAATGAGACAAACAAAAATGTCCAAAATAACCTTCACTTTCCCCTGAAAGGTCACGAAAGGAAGGAGATTTGGGTAACAGAGGGAACATTCTGATTTTATATAATGAAAGTATGCCTTTATTCTAGGCTCACGAATGCAATCAGGTCTTATAAAGACAGAAATGTAAAAAGAGAGAGGGGTGTGTCAGTATGACTTGAAGGCTTGGAGAACATTTCCTCACAGCCCCTGAGCTTTTCTGTTCTCCTCAATCTACTGGCTTACCACTCCCATACTGTGATGACATTAGACACAAAGCTTTACTCATCCAGAGGAAATTGAACGGGTACCCAGCAGGCAGTAATTGTAGTTCTAGGGAAGGAGGGAGCAGCAGGGAATAAATCAGGGAAGGAAAACAGAAACGCCTTTTCTGGAGTTTATATTCTAGACAGAGAACAAGATGAAACAATACCTGACATGGTAGGAATGAACAAGAATTGTCTGAGAAGAGAGGAAGTAAAGGGGGTGGCAGGGCAGTGCACTGATTATAGCTCTTGTCCTGGAAGCATGAGTTCAAATATTCAGAATTTAAGGAAAGCGAGGCAGGTCGTGTGCAGCTAGTGTCAGGGCTCCTGTGGGGAAGATTGGAGGCAAAAAAAGACAGGAAAACCCTCAAGGGCCTTGTCTCAACCAAGAAGAAAGGGAAAGACAGACAACCAATGTGGCTTAGTTACCTCTGCGTCTAGAACACAGCACAAATACAGATACACAAAAGGATTGAAAAACAAAATGAAAGATACAGAAAAGAAAGGAAGGGAACCAGGAAGGAAGGACGGAAGGGAACCAGGAAGGAAGGAAGGAAGGAAGGAAGGAAGGAAGGAAGGAAGGAAGGAAAAAAGATAGAAAGAAAATGAAGATAGAAGGAAAGGAAGGAAGGAAGGAAAAAGAAAAGGAATGAAAGAAAGAAAGAAAGGTAGAAAGAAGGAAGGAATGAATGAACGAATGAAAGAAAGAAAGAAAAGGGAGGAAGAAAAAGAAAAAGGAAGGATGGAAGGAAATGAAGGAAGGAAGGAAGAGAAAGAAAAGGAAGGAAGGAAAAAGAAAAGGAATAAAAAAAGAAAGAAAAGAAGAAAGAAATAAAGAAAGGGAAGGAAAGAAGGAAGGAAGAAAAAGATAGAAAAAGGATGGAAGGAAATGAAGGAAGGAAGAGAAAGAAAAGGAAGGAAGGAAAAAGAAAAATGAAAAAAAGAAAGAAAAGAAGAAAGAAATAAAGAAAGGGAAGGAAGAAAAAGATAGAAAAAGGATGGAAGGAAATGAAGGAAGGAAGGAAGAGAAAGAAAAGGAAGGAAGGAAAAAGAAAAGGAATAAAAAAGAAAGAAAGAAAATAAGAAAGAAAGAAAAGAAGAAAGAAATAAAGAAAGGGAAGGAAAGAAGGAAGGAAGAAAAAGATAGAAAAAGGATGGAAGGAAATGAAGGAAGGAAGGAAGAGAAAGAAAAGGAAGGAAGGAAAAAGAAAAGGAATAAAAAAGAAAGAAAAGAAGAAAGAAAGAAAGAAAGAAAGAAAGAAAGAAAGAAAGAAAGAAAGAAAGAAAAGGAAGGAAGGAAGGAAGGAAGGAAGGAAGGAAGAAAGAAAAAAAGAAAGAAAGAAAGAAAGAAAGAAAGAAAGAAAGAAAGAAAGAAAGAAAGAAAGGAAGAAAGGAAGGAAGGAAGGAAGGAAGGAAGAAAGAAAGAAAGAAAGAAAGAAAGAAAGAAAGAAAGAAAGAAAGAAAGAAAGAGAAAGAAAAAAGGAAAGAAAGGGAAAGGAAAGGAAAATGGGGAGGGAGGAAAAGGGAAAGAAAAAAGGAGGGAGGGGAGGAGATGAGGAAAGAGGCAAGAGGAGAACCTTAGCAGGGGTCTAGTCTAGAAATTTCAGGATTTGGGTAGTTGCTAGTTAGTGCTAGACTTTTTGTTGTTGGCAATGGTGGGTTTTTGTTTTTTGTTTGTTTTTTTTTTTTTGGCTTTGTTCTTGTTTTTAGTCAACTTGACAAAATCTAGCATTATTTGTGAAGAGGATTATCAGTTGAGAAAATGCCTCCAATAGACAGTCTGTAGTCAAGTCTGTAGGACATTTTCTTACTTATGATTGATGTGGGAGAGCCCAGCCCCCTGTGGATGGTGCCAACCTTATGCTGGTATCCTTGGGCATTTAAGAAAGTAGATTGAGCAAGCTCTGAGAAAGGCAACAGGATAAGCAAGCCTCTGTCTTGGTTCCTGCCTCCAGATTCCTGTCTTATATTCTCTCTGACTTCCCTTCAAAATAGACTACAAGTTGTAAGAAGAAATAAATCCTTTCTTCCCAAAGTTGCCCTTATTCAAGGTGTTTAGTGAAGAAATAGAAAAGTAACCAATACAGGGAGAGTTGGGAAGGACTTTGCTAAGCAAATATTTGAAGAATATCCTGAAAAGGTAGCTGAAAGGCATAGGAACATCCTAACAGAGCTGAGCTGCAGAGGCAGAGAGACCTTTAGTGTTGGTTGTTGTTGTTGTTTTGTCTTTTACACTGAATATCAGCTCACATTCACTTCTAAATACCCCCTATCACTCAAGTGTTCCTACCTGCTGAAGTTCCTTGGGGGAAAAAACTGACTTTAGAACTAAGGTAGGAAAGTAAAAATAAACAGACCTTGTTTCTTAGATCAGAAAGCAAATATACTAAGAGAGAGGGAGAAGGAGAGGGGGAGGGAGAAGGGGAGGGACAGGGGGAGGGAGAAGGGGAGGGACATGGGGAGGGAGAGGGGGAGGGAGAGGGGGAGAGGGGAAGGATACTGCTGTGACCTAATCTATCAGGTATGTCACATAATTCATCTTTACAGAGCCTCTACTGTCCAAACATGGATCCACATAGATGTGGAATTATGTGTTGACCTGTCATGGTGGGTATTTAAGAGGCTGAGACAGGGAGATTGCAAGTTTGAAGTCAACTTGAGGAACCTAGTGGGACCCTATCTCAAAACACAAAGTAGAAAGAACACTGGAGACACAGGTTAGTAGGAAATTACTTGTCTAATATGTATCCAACTCAGGGATTAATCTATAGGACCACTAAGAATGCACTGAGCCTGTAGTGGTTTGAATTAGAGTGGCCCTGCAGGCTCATGGTTTGGATTAGAATGACCCCCATAGTCTCGTGTATTTGAATGCTTTGTCATCATGGAGTGGAATAGAATGATTAGGAGATGTGGTCTTGTTGGAGAGAACCTCCTCCTCCTCCTCCTCCTCTCCTCCTCTTCCTCCTCCTCCTCCTCTCCTCCTCTTCCTCCTCCTCTCCCTCCTCCCCTCTCTCCTTCCCTCTCTCCTTCCTCTTTCCTTCCCTTCCTCCTTCTCCTCTGTCTCCCTCTTCTTCCCTTCCTCTCTCTCCTTCTCCTTCCTTTCCTTCCTCTCTCTTCCATGGATCAGAATCAGGATATAGCTCTGAGCTACTGTCCCAGGGCCAGGCTTGTCACAATGCTTCTTACCATACCACTCCATAGAGTAACAGAGGAAAGACTCAATGGATGGCTCTAATGAACTCAATGGCTCTTCCTTCCAAATGCTAACTGGACTTAAGTGGCAGATTAAAATTGGTGGATTCAAACTGGCTGTGGTATACACAGACGCCTGAGACCTTGAATGGATTTAGTTGTTTTCAATTCACTGAATAATTCTCATTATCATGTCAGATGTTTTTAATAATCCTAAATATTCAGACAAATGCCTCTATGGCAACAACTTGCTCTCATCGAAGAGTCACCATAGTGCTCACAAGCCAGTGAGATGCTGCCATCCATAAGCTGGAGGTTGGTAGAGAAACGAGCCAATAAAACGAGTTAGGAAAAACACATTTAGATTTAAAATGGCAAGCAGTTGTGTGGGGTGAAATTCCACGTGGTCTCAGAGGGGGATATAACATACGTGATATTTTTAAAATAACTTTATGGAGTGTTGGGGACAAATTGTCTTATGCTTAAGAATTACAGGCAGTATTGTAGGATCTTTTATGCAAATCTGTTTTTTTTTTCACTTAGAAATAGATGTTTCTATTTTAGGGCAATTTCTATTTCAGAAAGTCTCAGACTGGCTTTTCCCCCATCGAGTTGGTTTTAATTCTGGTTCATGCCATGACGGTTTTCTTTCCGATTGAATTCCTTAACACTCAAGATGGCTTTCAGTGTATTTGTATAACCCATTATCTCTTAAAGGTGAATTTGAATTTAGGTTGTGTTGCCAAACACTTTATGTTAAATCTATTTAAAACGATGTTATTCTAAGGCTGGAAAGATGGCTCAGTGTTTAAGATCACTTGGTGCTCTTGCAGAAGACCTGGGTTAAGCTCCCATCTTCCACATGATGGCTCATGATCATCTGTAACTCTAGTTCCAGGGGATCCCACTCCCTCTTCTGGCCCCAAGGGTACCAGGCACACAAGGGATGCAAAGGCAACACTAATGTTCATAGAATAAGATAAATAAACATTTTAAAAAAGGTGTTGTCTTAGGGTTTCTATTCCTGCACAAACATCATAACCAAGAAGCAAGTTGGGGAGGAAAGGGTTTATTCAACTTACAATTCCATACTGCTTTTTATCACCAAGGAAGTCAGGACTGGAACTCAAGCAGGTCAGGAAGCAGGAGCTGATGCAGAGGCCATGAAGGGATGTTCTTTACTGGCTTGCTTCCCCTGGCTTGCTCAACCTGCTCTCTTATAGAACCAAGACTACCAGCCCAGGGATGGTCCCACCCACAAGGGGCTTTTCCCCCTTGATCACTAATTGAGAAAATGCCTTACAGTTGGATCTCATGGAGGCATTTCCTCAACTGAAGCTCCTTTCTCTGTGATAACTCCAGCGGTGTCAAGTTGACACAAAACTAGCCAGTACAGGTGTTTTTCAGAATTCTTAAGATATTTTGACTTTAAGATGAGGCCAGCTTAAGAAAAGTGACTTTCTTGAGGCAGTGTGACTTTTTCCAAGGAAAATTACAAATACATGTTGTATGTATACACATGAACCCTCTAAAGTACCTTGCCACAGGATTCCTTCAAACAATAGTACTCTGGTGACCACACTAAAATCCAGTATTTAAGTTCAAGACAGCTAATGTCATTTATGGTGATCCGAACATCACCTGATAGGTTAAAAGTTTTGTCATCACATATGGCCTCTTGAGAGAGTGGTATGTGGGTCGTATTTCTATTCTAGATAGATTTATCTATGTTTTCCCTTTAGTAACTGCTCACTAATGTATAAATTTCTGTTTTGAAAAAAAAACCCTATGTTTGTCTATGTATATGTGGGTATGTCTATGTGTTCAGGTCTTCTTTGGGCAGACATGTTGGTGAGACTTTATGGGCGTAGCTTCTGGCTACTGAACGACATAATCCTACACCAAGCTCCCTATTCCTCTGGCCCTTACAATCTTTCAGTCCTTTCTTCTGCGATGATCTCTGAACCATAAACACGAGTGTGTTTTGAGATTGGGCTCTACCACTCTGAGGTAGCATCCTTATGATCATCCTATCATGCTGGTCCTTGCTGACAGTCATACGCATCCTATCTGGATATTGGTAGTTGTTTCCTTCCCTTGGAAGCTTGCACGACACATTCTGGTACCATGAAAGAAGTCCCCAGGGAGGAGCCATTCAGGCCAAATCCAGCTTGGGCCCTCTAGGTTCCAGGTTCAAACTGCACAGCATCTTCAGTAATAGGGACTGGCCTTCCCAGGCAATCAAGGGTAACAGAAATAGCCTGTCATGTTTGGAAGTCTCTTGAACATCCCTGACCAACAATTCAAAAAAAAAAATCTTCTCATAACCTAAGGTGTTGGGATTTTTGTTAGATAGTCTATATCTCTTGATGTAAGTACTGTTAGCTCAGACAGGAAAAAATTCTTTTAATATTCATGTATATAATAAAATGAATATATAAGTATATATAAAATAAAATGTGCATATAGACTTGCACGTGTTCTAGGGTTTTTTCAGAGTTACACCATGGAGTCAGTTCAGGCTGGAACTCAGCTTGGCAATCCTTCTGTCTTAGCATCACATGTGCTGGACTTGCAGGTGTGTGCACCATCAAGCCCTTCTTGTTGTGTCCTTTGAAATAAATTTTTTACAAATCAGGTGTAAGTGCAGGGTGATAGTGCCTAGAACTCTATTACTATCTTCATGTACACTCCCTTTCTCTCCAATGGATATGTCTAGCCTCTTACGGGGCATATTGTTGAGTAGCTAAGTAATGGTTAAAATAGAACAAGGAGCTCCCACGGAATAAAGGCTTGAGAATGGCTCATACATATTTGCATGTGCCTGCGGACCCCTTAAGGGGGTCGGTTTAAAACCCTCTTCAAATGCTGCTGGATTGGCCAATTTACTCATTCAAAGCACACCAACTAATATGTGTAGGCTGCTCTCTTCTGCCCAGGGCCAGAGAGTGAGATCTATAGGAGGGTTTTGCAAGAAGCTTTCTCTTCACAAATCAGAAATCCCATTGTATACATTCCTATTCCACTCAATAACCAGCAAGAGGGAGTCCTGGGATGAGCTATTACCAAAAGGCCACTATTGTCTCCATGGTGTCGCTGCGATGGTGCTTCAGATCAGAATTGTAAAATAGTTTGGACAATCTTGTAACATAAAACATGGTTCAGAAAACCAAAGATTTAATCTTATTTATAGAAAGATGGTCGGTCGGGGAGGGCTTGGTGTGGGGAGAACAGCTTGGGATCACCATGAATCATTTTTAAAGGGCCAGGCAAGCGAAACCCTCTTCTGGAATTCACTGTGACTGACACTGAATTCTTCTACTAAGCAACGGCGTGATGAGTTGATAAAAACAGAAGGTGATGAAGGTCTTGAACAGCGGTGGCAGATAGAACGCAGAAAATCAAAAGCGTGCTTTCTATCTGACTGGAAATAAAGGTAGCCTTAAACTTGTAAAAGACAACATTTTTATTTGAATGATATGACAGAGCTGTCACAGGAGTGCTACCTGCTATAAAGAAAGCACAAGAGTTATCACCTTTATTAGAGCAGTGGCACCGGGCTTCAGCCATACATTTCTAACTTCTGTCCCTCTGCACAGACAATTTTCTTTTCTTAAATAAACTGTCATGCTCCTGTTAATATATTGTTGACTCTCTCAAGCTCTGAGAATACTGCTGATATAAAACATGTATATGTTAGATTGGTAATAGTATCTTTAGTGTAACTGACGAGAACAAATGTGTTTCCCTCATGGCTGTGCTAATGTGATAAAGGAAAATTGGCTGTTCATCAGCTTTTGGGCTGGGTAAAGACAGTAGAGATGGAACCGCGTTCTTTTTTATGCATTAATACCACCGGGAACTTTCCTCTAGTTATATTTCATGTAGCCTGCATGTTGTGCAAAGATGCTGTAAAACATGAGATAATACTACAAATAACAAACTGGAAGAGCCTGTATCTTTCATAACGATAACAGTCAAACACCAAATAACAGTAGCCGGCGGAGACAAATGGGATGCAAGGGAAAAGGAGGCGCTCCCCTACTATTCAGTGGAGAGAAATAGATCTGGGCTCATGAGGAACCAGTATATGACTTTAGGTCTATTTCAGCTTTGTTTAAAATGGACTCTCATACAATCCTGGCTCGGTCTATTTCATAAAGGACACAGTAAAATGAGAGCAATTGACTGGAAGGAGGGATTACAATGGCGCCTCACTTCTTTCTTTTATTTTACCAAGCAGTTGCACCCCTGACCCCTAGGTTCCTGAGTTTGGTTTCTGAGTGTGTGTGGGGGACTCTGGAAAGGTATCCCTTTGACAAGAATTCACATAATAATATAAAGGTTTTACTTTGCTTCAGTGTTCTTTTTAACAGGACCCTGATGAAATAGTTTAGAAAGGATCAGTGGTTGGAGGAGGGTTACAGGGGAGGGAATGGGGTGACTTTGACCAAAATACATTATGTGCATGGATGAAATTCTTAAACACCAATAAATAAATAAAAACTCACTTTGACGCAATGACTTACAAAGAGCCACACCAGGCTCTTAGCGATGTGTATCTGGTAATGTTCCATGGGCTCTCTGACCTCACAGATACGTTACTGGCTTTACTATTGAAGGCAGACACCAGGCTAGAGCGTCTGTTTTATCAATACACCTACAGTAAAGCTAGCTCAAACTTCATTATCTATCAAGCTCCATTTTAGAATTACCTTGTTCTAGAAATAATTCCCAAGGTTGAACTTCATTAAAGTATTAACCATCAGCCTCTTAGTTGCATAATCATACATCTTCAACTTCCTTCTCCCTCTTTCTGCCTGTCCCTTCCTCCTCTCAGACCTTTCCCTTTCCACTTGAGTTGGTTTGATAATTTGAATGCTTTTTACAGTCAACGACATGTCAGCAAACAGACTGTTTTGTAGACACAACAGTTGGTTTATTCTGAATCCATGTGGAATCATCAAAGATCATGAATAACCACAACCTAGAAGGCATTGCCTCCTAAATCTTGACTGATTGGTGATTCATATCACACAGCATGTTCATTTCTTTATACTGTAACTCAGAAGTCATCGGGTTGCAATCAGTGGGTCATATCTGACTGGCCACCTGGTTTTGTGTTTAATGCTAAACTGACACCTAATCAGGCCTATTTGTTTAAGTACCTTTGATGGCCTCTCTGCCAATGCTACATCAGAGCTGATGGCATGTAAGTATTTAGCCAATACTTTAGCTTGCAATATCCTCTGGGTATTTATTGGAAAAGTTGGCTCTCCTCTGATAGCTGTTAGATTGTTTGATTGTTATCAGCTTCGAATGTGATTGGCCATTTTTTAATGTTATTTTATAATGGGAAAGTATATTTAAAAACCATCACCTGTACTCTAGTACCTAAAGTAATGGGTGTTTATGGTGAGCATTTTGCACTAGTGACTCAAGTAATACCCACTTGTTGGGTATATCTGGGTTTGGAGATCTCTCCCCTTATGTGTTAATTTATTTCTAAGTATGGACACGATGTCATTAACATTTAAAAAAAATAACACAACCGTTAGAAAGCTCTGAGAGCCTAGCTATCAATTAACACACACACACACACACACACACACACACACACGACAACACTATCCAAACCTCATGAGGACCCCAGGATACGTCAGCACAGCATGAAAATCCCAGTGTACAGATTCCTATATGGGTTTGTAACATGCAGAGATACTGTCCTGCTATTAATATAAATTACTTCCATTTTCCACCTGAAGGAAGCTGAGAAAGAGTGAAATGACTTGAAGAACAGACAGAAAGGCTGTGGGCATGCTGTTTGAGCCAAGCAAAAGTTTGTGCACTTGGTGACGGGGCTAAATCTTCCAGGTGCATCAGACGGCAATCAGCTTCTTTGTGGACGGTCTGGAGGAGAACAGTACGGCATTTGATACAAGAACTCTCCGTGATTCAATCACAGACTCAGTCTCCAGCGTGATACAAGTAGGACAGAGTTTAAATGGTAAGATTTTTGTCTTCAGAACTCTGTTTCATGTTAGCCAATTGCAGGTCCTGGTTTTGAAATGCAAACAAATATTAATCATATATTTAGATGTATTTTCTTCCTAGGGATACTGTAGCAGATTTCCACCAATGCATGGAAATTTAGGAGGATAGGAATTCATTCTTACGTGTTTCAATGCCTGCCACCTCTGATGGGGATCCAGTACTGTGGTTCCTTCCAGATGATCTGAGGGGGCAACTGCTCCACACCTCTGTCCTGGTTGCAGCCAGCAGACCTAGTCAGTCTACTTACCGCTGTGCAGGCCCACTTTGTCTTTACTTGGTCTCCTCTGTATTTCTCCCTTTATTTCCTTATAAGGAAAGTTGTCATCAAATTAGAGAGTCATCTCATTCAGGGTACGTTCCACCTCAAGATCCTTAATGCCACCCGAAATGACCTTCCTCCTAAGGAGCCACAGTTACAGACACAACATGAACATACCTTTTGAGGGAAACTTTAAAATAAAAACTTCTCTTTTGTGATCTCTTTAAAATAAATAAGAACTGGGCATCTAGCTCAGCCAGAAAGGGGACCTAAACTTGTATACCCAACACCTATACTTAAAAAACCAATCCATGCATGGTGTCCTGAGTCTGAATTCCCAGCTCAGAATAAAGAGATAGGAAAATGCAGCTCAGAGGGTCCCCGATAGGCGAGGGAGCCTGCCTCAAATAAGCTGCAGAACCACCGAGGAAGGCATCAGATGTCAACCTTTGGTCTTCACAGACAAGCAAACATACATAAGTCCACTCCCCAGGCCCACATACATGTACAGCAATATATACTATTTTTCTTGTTTGACTCACTCAATTTTTATGAGTGTGCTACTAAATGGGAGCTCTAACATGTTTTGTAGAAACTGAGGCATACTCTCAACATGCCCCACATCAGATCTGTGACATTTCTATTTCCCACATTTATGGGAACATCCAGATTAAAAGATAGCATACACTATAAACCAAGAAGAGTAGAAGTTGAAATGAAAATTGTCTTGAAATACCCAACACCATCGCCTTGAAACATTTGAACTTTAAAGTGGAAATACTATAGAATACATGCTTGTTATTAGGAAATCCAAGCAATATGGAACTCTGTGAACTAGGAAGTATGCTACACATTTCTGTCCTCAGGGATACAGTTTAACTTTTCATACTCTCCTAGATTTTTTTACCCATACAGTGAAATGTATGGTGACAAATATAAATTCCCCAAAAGGAAATTATGACACATATGCCTTCACTAAGCTCTCTAAAAATAGACCTTTCCCCTCCAAATGTTTAAGATCCACATGTGGTGTCAATATCCCTTCCCAGCGCTGTGCTTCTTCGTTCTCAGGGTTTTATGTTGCGTGCCATTCTGTAGCTGCCGCATACTTCTGAAACAAATGCCTGTAATGAATCTCTATATAATTTCTAATGTCTCCGAATTATCCAAAAGCTATTTGACAGAAAATAATATATATGCATCCAGATGTCTGTCAATATATATGTGTATACATTTTTGAACAGTTATGTGATTATATACAGTTATGTGACTATTATATATGTGATAATCTATATTCTTGTGCTAATTTGCCTAGAGGCAAAATGGGTGCCATCACTGACTGACTGTGTAACCAGGTAAAGCTACTTCCTGCCTCGTGTTAAACGAACTTTAAGGTGATGCTGATGATGCCGACAGTGGCCTTGCAAAGCTCGGTGTGGCCACACAGCATATACTATTCGTATGACTGATTCCCAAGCATCTGGCATGAACTAGACACCTAGAACTGCTACTTAATTGTCAAATGAGCAAATGCAATTCAATGCACCATGTGCAGCATATACTAAATCATGTTGGTAAGTGCAGCTATTGCTAATGTCTGCAATTATTTCCTCAGATACAGCCATAGAAGGAGAAGGGCTGGGTTGAAGTATGTAGCTGCTTTATATTTTTCTAACGCATAGCCACAGAAAGTTGGGAAGATTTACAACCCTTACTGAAAGAGTATTGTTGCTTTAAGTGTGTGTGTATGGGGGGAGGTATGTGGTGTATATATGTGTCTCTGTGTGTGTCTGTGTGTGGGTATGTGGTTTATGTGTGTCTATCTGTATGTATGTGTGCGTGGGGAGTATATGATGTATGCATGTGTCTCTGTGTATGTCTGTGTGTGGATAAGTGGTGTGTGTGTCTGTGTGTGTCTATGTGTGTGTATATGTATGTGTTTGTGATACTCCTAAGGATTCTTTGAGAAGAATGTATTGGGTGTTGATGCAGACTGCTCTGGTCTTTACGGAGGTCAACTTGCTTTCCATACACCACTTGATTTTTTTTAAATTTCATTTGCAGATTTCTTATATATGGTATGTATCTGAAATTACACCACGTGATTCCTCCTTATTTGGAAAATTCATTAATATTTCTAAGAGTCTCATGCTGAGTGCTTTCTCCAGTCTTTTAGATAGCCTGCTAACTTGCTTCAAGCATTTGGATGTATTATTGAATTCTTTGACTTGCATCAAAGCATCCATACAAGGTAGAATGTCAGTCCTAGAAGTACAGCTTGATGATGTGTTTGAAGACTTAGTTTTATGAGTTAGACTGTGCACTCGCATGTGTGCAGGTGGGGTGGAGCATACATACTTTAGTGTAGGTGCTCACAGAGACCAGAAGAGGGCATCAGATCCCTAGAAACTGAAGTTATGCGTGGTTGTGAACAGCAGAGTAGGGGAATTGAAATCAGGTCCACTTGGAAAGCCTAAGCAATTGAACCACTGAGTCATCTCTCCAGCCCCTACTTGGTAATTTTAGGTATTTTATGCATCTGCATAGAATATTTGCACCGTTTCATAGATCAGCACTAGCGACACTGTGCTCTGAATGGATATGCACAGAATAATATCAGGAGAGGTTTTGGCACTATTAGATACCTGTTGTCTGACCTGGAACTAACATGCAAATATGCAGGGAGCACGCTAACTTCCTGTCACTCAGGACTGTCTCCATCAGATTTAGCCATATTGCATGTAGCAACACCTCTAGCTTCAGAAAATGCTTCCAAATAACTTTCCAGAGAAAATGTCACAATTAGTAATACTGAGTATTGTGACAGCTCACCGTTCACCGCCATCATTGCCCTCCCTGGTCCTGCCAAATGGCCCATGGTGGTGCCTGTCCTGATGGTTAATGACACTAGGTGTTGTCACACTCATGTTGCTTTCCTGTTCTAGATGGATTATTTTGGACCAATTTTTGATCAGGTAGTTTGCCTTTTTCTTATTAATTTGCAAGTGTTCTTTACTCTTTGATGAATACATGATTGACAGGCATTATCTTTCAAGATATAGGCTATAGTTTCATTATCTTTAAAGGTGAACTTTGACACTTTGCAGGTTCTTCTTTTATCATGTTTTCTGTTTTATTACTGTACCTTGGCACACTTTGAAGTAGAATTCTTTTAGCCATGTGTCCATCTCTGCATTTGTTAAGACAGGTTTGTTTCTGAACTTTGTTCTTATGATCCATGTACATCAAAAAGTTTAAGTCTCAGTTATTATTGCTTGAGTTTTTACGTCTGTCTAGGTAATTTTCCCAACTTTCTTTTTTTTTGTTTCATGATTGTGTTGCCATTCACTTCAACTTTAAAAGTTGTGTTTCAGTTTCAGTTTCTACTTTATTAAAATCAGAATCATTAAGTTTGGGGCTGGAGAGATGTCTCACGGTTAAGAGTGCTTACTGCTCTCCCAGGATGTGAGTTGGTTCCCAGCACCCACAATTTCTGCCTCACAACGACCTGGAACTCCAGCTCCAAGAGATCCTATAGTCTGTCTCATCTACCTTCTGCATGCTTCTGCACATGTCACATACACACATATCACACCACACACACACAGACCAGGCACACACACATGCATTCTCTCTCTCTCTCTCTCTCTCTCTCTCTCTCTCTCTCTCTCTCTCTCACACACACACACACACACACACACACACACACACACACAGAAATAAAAGTAAATCCTAAAATTAATATGTCAATTTTGAAAGAATTGAGATGTATCCATCCAGTTCTCTAACCCATGCCAGTGATATTTTCTTCATTTCAGCAATGGTTTGTTTTCCTGATAGAAAACTTTTTATCTTTTATACCTATTTCTGCATGCTCACTGGGATTTTCTTCTAATTGGCATTTTAAAAATAGAATGTTTAAAGAAACCCCAAGAAGAACATGTAAACTCTGTGTTTACTCTCTACCTCCCTTATTAAACAGCAAGTTACCATCACCACCAGCAGCCACACCACAATATTTTGCTTTATAAAATGTTCATACTTTTGTGGTTTGACTCCAAATATTTTAAAAACAATGACTAAATTTCTAAATTTTTGAATTCAACAAACAGGAATGAGTTTTAAATAGTTATATTTCTCTGATCAAAAATATCTAGTCCTGATGAGTTTCTGATTTTAATTTATTATTTTGTTTAATGTATGATATACAAGTCTACTAGAAGAACCAAATGAGATCCTATATATTTCAAATTTATTGCTTATTATATATTAGAAGAATGATAAGTGGCAACCAGCCTTTGGTGTGGCAGGGCAGGACATAATCCAGGCATTGAAGCAGAAAGATGCCATGTTTGCTGTGAGACTAGGCTATGCAAATGAGTTTGAGGCCAGTCTGGGCTATGGTATGGGGAAGGGAAATCTTCTCTGGACTGTCCCTGACATATCTAGTAATTTGAATTATTAGTATCTTTGAATATACATTGTCTTCTTGTTAAACAGTTAGATGGGTTGATCAAAATGATTATTATAGAGAATAAAAAGGGAAAGATCAATATAAAACTAACATTTTGTTTTTTTAAAAAAATAACCTATGTACTCTAGAGAGCAGCTGGCTACCCCTGTGAAGTTAGGAGGGAGATGTAAGATGTGTTGAGAGGAGTGGAGGAGAGATGGGGGAGGGGCTGAGTGGGAGGGGCTGGGCTATGGATATGATTTCCCTCCACCCAAAGTAAAGGAAGTCCCCAATTCCTCAGCTGTAATCAACTGCCATTAAGTCCACAGTTAGGAGTGGGGTATCACGAAGCCCTCTCTTCTCTGTGCTGCAAACTTGAACTCTCCTGAACGTTTAGCCATCTGACATGGTGAGCCCATCCTCTGTGAGCTCATGTGTGTAGCAACCCTGTCATGTCCAGGGTCAGCTTTGAACAGTCCTCCTCCATCATCTGGCTCTTACATTCTTTTTGCCTCTTCTTCTAAGATGTTCTTGTAAGCTTTTAGGGAGGAAGTGTTATAAATAGCCATCCTCACAATGAACACTGGGAATTGCTTATTCTTAACATTTTAAGCAGTTATGAGTCTCTACATTAATCAATACATTCTGGGAGCTTCGCTGACCAAGATTGAAAGCAGCCCCAACCTTTGATATGAGCAAATGTATTTAGAAGGGAGTTTGACAACAGTATAGGTTAACAAGACAACGTCAATAGGATCTCTCCCAAAGAAACTATGGTTTCTTTGGCCATGGGCTTGATAAGACTAAGTATGAATTCCTCCTGTGGATCAGACAGGCTCAAATGTACCCTAGAGAGCAACTGGCTACCCCTGTGAAGTTAGGAGGGAGATGTAAGATGTGTTGAGAGGAGTGGAGGAGAGATGGGGTAGGGGCTGAGTGGGAGGGGCTGGGCTATGGATATGATTAAGATGAAATGTGTGTGTGTGTATATATATATATATATATATGTATATATATATACACATATATATGTGTGTGTGTGTGTATGTGTGTATATATGTATATATATATGTATATAAATTTAAAAAATCATTTCAATTTGTATATATCTTTAGATCTGATAAACATGGGAAAAGTAAGCTTAGTAGTTGCTGTTTTCACAAACTTGGTTTCAATAATTAGCATATTGGGAAAAATTTTAGTCCTCTGCACACAGAAAGTTTGAATAATGCATTTAAACCCTGTGAACCTTCTTAGGTGTTTAACCCCCACTAGTGTTTCCAAAAGTTTTCCCTCACATTAAGTGTTGCTAAGAGTGTTTGTGAGTACTATAAATTTGTCTCCTTTGCACTGTGGGGCTAAAATGACTTGACTCTGTTCTACTTCAGTGCACTAAATGCTGGATTGATGCTTCAAAGGCCATTCTAATCTGAAAATGCTATTTATTTTTAAACTCCGTGAAAAGGAGTAAACCTATGATTAAAGCATAAGAAATGGGAAATGGTTTCTCACAAATATCTGGTTTTTATTACTTCTTTTCTTTTTCACTCATATGATGGGTATTTGGGAGCTGGGTGGGGGGAAGGATGTTTTTAATGTCTAACCACACTCCATCAGCCTATAGGTATGATGGTACCTACTGTATCTTTTCTCTAATTAGAGATGGCATGTAGCCTGGCTCATTACTTCTGCCTAATGAGCCAGGCTCCCTGCCACCTCTCTAATCAAAAAAGAGATAGGTACAGAATGTTCCTATGGACTTTCTATAAATCATTTTATTTCTCTTGCTTTCACCATTTTTAATAAAAAAATTAAGTCCCCGTTCACCATAGTTTTGTCCATATCCAAGATGGCTTTGTTCAGAGGGGACAGCTATGGAAGACATCTCTGCCAGCTAAATTAAAGATGCTGTCATGCGGGACCAGGCTAAGTACCTCTGCTTTCTGCAGACTGTCTCTGACATAGGACTGTCCAGTGGGGCCTCTAGCACATTGAGAAGTGTCTTTATTGCTCCTCTGCCTCTCCCTGTCCTAGCTACTGATAGCTTCTCACATGAGTATTGACTGCCATAGAGATTCTCCTGAGTCTTATCTGTATTTGTCATTAATTATTCTGGGGACACATTTAGGAAATTAATAGGTAAAAGGAATGCTTTTCATTGGACATGCCTCTAAACATATTAATGTGGTAACTTGATTTGATCAGACTGTTTTTTAAATATGAAAATAGACCATATTACTTCTCTGCTGCTGTGCTAAAACATGGTGACCAAGGCAACTTGGAGAAAAAAGTTTATTTAGGCTTACAGTCCCAGAGAATTCAAGTCTATCCTGGCAAAGTAAAGGAAGGTGTGGAAGCAGAAAGTTGAGGGATTCCATCTTGAATTGTAAGCTTGAAACAGAGAGGGAAAACTCAAAATGGTGCTAGTCTTTAAACTCTCAAATCCTGCTTCCTGTGACACACTTCCTCTAACAAAGATGCTCTTCCTGAGCCTCCCCAAACAGCACCACCAACTGGAGAGCAAGTATTCAAATGCTGGAAACTCTGGGGACATTTTCAGTCAAACCGTCATATACATCAACCAAGGTCTGACAGCTCCTTCCCAAGGATGTATTCTTTCCACTACAGATTTAGCTCCATGCTTCCAGCATGTCTCTAGCCTTAGAGAGTTTAAAATGGCAAACATATAGCTATGACAAGTGCCATGGATCATAATAGCTCTTTAAATATTGGGTGAAAAAATTACAGAGCTGTGAGAATCACAATTTTTCCAGAGTTATTTCAGAAGCGATTTGTAAATAGATTTTCAGTTTTCTATTGAGGTGAGGAACCCCTTGTTATGTATTTAAGGAGACATTCTTTCTTTAGAAGATTGTTGGCCATGAAGCAGTAATGAGCATTTGTTGAGTATTTATAAAGTGAATACATGTCGCTTCCGCTCTCGACCAGCAAGAACGACACGACCACCAGTACTTCTAACAGCAGTTTATTCAGTCTTCATCTTTCTTCTTGTTTATATCTCCCCCAAACCCTGGGCCTCTCACTCTTATATACTCTCAGTTCCCATCCACTCATAGCAGGCCATGTCACCTCACCAGGTACGCAGCTTCAGCTAATCAGGGCAGCAGGGGCATATCTCCACCAAAATGGATTCTCCAGTATCCTGGTACACCTGTGCAGCTCTCACGATGGTTGTGTCTTATATTCAGGTGAGGAAGTCAGGTGCAAGTCATAAGACTTAGCTGCAGTCCCTGGCGCCTTCTTGGGACTGCTGCCACACCCGCTCCTCACAGATACAGGGGAAGATGGCCCAAGATCACTCAGTTACCTTTACTTTGTGTCTGTTGCTTCGGTGCCTCTGGACTCACATGAGTGCTCTTGACTGGAGATGGGGTGCAGTGACATTTTCAAAATTTAAAGATTTTAATCTCAAGTATACTAGGAAATTCACTTTCTTTACTTCTCTCATGTTTTTGCTAATTTTGAGAACACTTTGAGAATTGCATAAAAAAAACAAATGGAAAAATATATGAATCCATGAATGAACGAAAAGAGGGAAATGTGGAAAAAATGGCACATGGGAACATGAGGTTGCTATGCCAGCATGAGGATCTAGGTTTGCTATCCAGGATCCAAATAAGAGGTTGTAATGCAGTGTGGATCTGAAACCCTAGTGTTGGGAAGGGAGACAGGAAGCCAGGATCATCCTAGCCTATTGGCAAGCTCTAGGTCAGGGAGAAATCTAAAAAACAAAATAAAAAACAAAACAAAACACCAAAACAAACAAACAAATAAAAAAAAAACCTACCAATTGAGGAGTGATACCTGGGGCTGCCCTTTGGCATCTAATGAACACACTCATGTGAACAAACATGCATGCATATACTCACACATACAAAAAAGAAAAAAAAGATATATAGATATGTAGGAAAGCTGAGTTAAATTCAAAATTGATTGCAGTTCATTGCACAAAAGTGGCCTAACTAGACCTTTAGAACAAATAGGCAGTTGTGTAATAAGAGATATGGCATGGATGATTCACAGCCATGTTGGATAAGAAGTACTGATTAAGAGCCAATGGAAGCTATGTAATCAAGAATTAGTAGGACAAAGGCAAGTATTTTACAATCTTGTAATTTGAGACCTACTGGCAAGATAATATATCAACAAATATGAATGGAAGGTATTGAAATATCTGACTAACTCACTGGGAATTTAAATTTTATTCAACACTTATCATTTCATTGTTTGGCAAAGAATGAAAGGAAAAAGAAAAGAAAAACCAACAGCTAAGATAACATTATTGTGGGACAGAGCTTGGAAATCTGGCAAAGGAAGAAAAGTTAAATTGTGGACTTAATCAAAACATACTGATTTGGGGGCATAAAGAATCTAATTACACAATGGCTTGAATCTGTTCTCAAAAAATGTTCACTGTAGATTTCAAGAAGCAAAGAGCTGAAAAGGTTACAGTGTTCAAAAGGAAGGTGATTGAACACAACCCATCCCTATACAGGAGAATGAACAGCGTTAAGTGGGAAGAATCCTAACCTGTGTGTAGTCATGCAATGGCTGCATGTGTTGTCCCCTGAGAGGCAGGAGTGTGTGGAATGACCTCTAACCTGTGTGTCGCTCAAGCACAGATATTAAATGTCTGGACAGACATTTGCCAAAGCATACTTCAAATGCTAACAGCCCTCCTCTTTGTGTAGAATTTAAGTGACCAACACACATTGCTTAATAGTGCCAGGGGCCTTGCTTTCAGTAAACTATATTATATATGTTTAAAGTATTTTTCAATTTGGAATGAGAGTGACCAATGTAATTACTTCATGAAGTATGGTCTGTGACTGTAACCACATGTTTGTTCCTAGAGATCTTATTTTCATAGTGTATAGAAAGTGATTTTGGGACTTTTACGTTTTAAACTTTCATATGGGGTATGTGATGTTTAGAAAAGAAATGCTTTCCCATCTTTGTATAAAAATTATAATTTCCCAAATAATTAATTATGAGCCTTTGAATGAGACAGATTGGGGGTTGACCACCAACACTGCCCTTCAGCACTGACACGGTAGAGGATGAGTGTTGTCCGGAAGTTAGATGATTACCAGCTGCATAGCAAGTTTGAGCCAAAAAGGCAGAGAGTAAGGGAAAACAGGGGAGAGAGGGGAGAAAAGTGAGAAAAGGACACACACACACACACACACACACACACACACACACACACACAGAGAGAGAGAGACAGACAGACAGACAGACAGACAGACAGAGACAGAAAGAGACAGAGAGAAGGAGGGAGAGGGGGGAAAGAGGGAGGGAAAAATTTGATTATTAGAACCACTAAAAGAGAAAAATTAAGTTAAAATTCAATTAAAAGAAAATAATGTATTGAGAAAAAAATGAAAGGCACAATCAGATCTCTCTACAAAGCAGTGTGTAAAAAAAGGAAAATAATATTTAACTTAAAAGAATAAAAGCAAACGGAATAAGGGACTGAAAAGAAAAAAGAAAGGAAAAGCACTGTGCAGTGCATTTGAGGTACACACTCATTCCTCCATGGGTCTGCCCTGCCCCTGTGGTTAAATGACCCTGGGCAGCACAGGACTGGTAGGTGTCTGCCCTTTGTTTCCGTGCACACACACCATCATGTTAGTGACAGTGCTAGGCAATGAGCTCCCAGCTCAGCAGCTTACAGTGCAGACTACAAAACCCAGTTCCCTGGCTGAAGCAAACTCTAGGTGCTTTGGACCCAGAAATTGAGCTGCTGCTGCTGCTTTTGTGAGTCCTGGGTCCCAGCAGCCCTGAATTCCTCAAGGCAGGTTTAGTATAACAGCTTCCCTGCATGGCGGGGGCACAGAACATCCCGTGTGCCCATAGCCCAGGATCTTCATTTGAAAAATAGTTTCTTTCAGTTTTGATATTGTACTATAATTACATCATTTCTCCTCTCCTTTTTCTCTCCCCTAGCCTTCCCATAAGCCCTTCCTTGTTCTCTCAGAAACCCATGGCCTCCTCTTTCACTGTTCTTCCAATTGTGTGTGTGTGTGTGTTGTGTGTGTGTTCCTAAATATAACCTGCTTAGTCTGTATGATGTTCCTTCTTTGTGTGTTCTCAGGCCTGACCCTTTGATTTGGGCCAACCAATTAGTGCCCTCGTCCCTGGGTAAGACTAAGACTCCCACTCAGAATTCCTTAGTTACATAGAGTTCTTTGTCTGGGGTTGGTCCTGTCTCTGTCCATCAAACTTGTGCTCAAACTTCCACCTGCTTTCAGCTGCTCCAGAGAGTTGGTCTTAAAGGGACAGTGAGCTCAACTGCCCTGTGTGTCTCTGAATTGGCTTCTGAATTGTGACCTGTATTAAAACACTCTGATCAAGGCCACTTAAGGGAGAGAGGGTTCACTTTAGGCTACAATCCTTAGATGGTCTCAGTTCATCAAAGCAGGGATTCCCTGACAGCAGGAACATGAGTCTGACTTCCCACGTCTGTGGTCAGTGAGAGTAGGAAGTGACACCAGTCTGTAAATCCCAAAGCCTAGCCCATTAACCTGTGTTCTCCCACAGCGCTCCACTGCATTCCCTAGCAGCACTGTGGTCTGGGAGAGTTTAAGCCTGTAGGGAATGTTCCTCATTCAAACCTGCCTGTTAACACAGAGGTGGGGTTGAGGGTGAAGCTACAGCCCCAGAAAATAGCTGTGATAGGATGGAATGCTGCAGAAGGAATTCTAAAGGCTGACCTTCACAAAGATGTGTAGATTTCAAGAAAATGGGGAAAAACAATAGGATAGAGTTAAGAAGGTCCAGTAATGAACAAGTTCAGTACTGGGATGGGCTCTGAGGAAGGCTGTAGGACTCTGAACTGAAACGTTCTATCAGTAGGAATTAAAAAAAAAAAAACAGTAAAAAATGTCTCTGATACATTATATCAGGTAGGAGGTTTGAACATGAGATTGATGAACTTGAACACTTGTGAGGGTTAGTGTGTCTATGTGTGTGTGTGGGGGGGGGGAGTCAGGAGGAGTGGGAGGAGGGAGAGAATATGACCAAAATACAATGTATCAAATTCTCAAAGAACTAACCAAAGACGGAAATCAAAAACATCAGCGGTCTCCAATATGGTTCTCATGTTTTCATTTTCCACGTGTGCACATGCACATGTATGCATGAGTGTATGAACAATTGTGTGTGTGCGTGTGTACCCGTGGGCAGGTACGTGTGTACCCATGCACCTGTATGCGTGGGGTCAGCCTGTTGTCATTCCTTAGCTGCTATAAACCCTGTGGTTTTGAGATAGGAGCCTGGAGCAGATGGCTAGGGTTGGGCTGGCTAGCTGGGAGTCTGGCTGCTGTGTCCTTCTACCTCCCCAGCATATCACTGTGTCTGGTGTTTTTATGGTCCTGCAGATCAAGCTAAGATCCTCATGTCTGTGTGCCAAGTGCTTTGTGGACTGAGCCATCTCTCAGCTCCTGTTTTCAATGAGCTTCCTTCAGATGCCTCCCTGAACTGGCAGGGGCCCCATTGCCCAGGACAGTGAGATAACACATGGTTCCGACTTGCAGGGAACTACTGTAGCTTAGGCTTCCCAAAGCAGCAACCTGGGTGTGACCCATCAGAGCAGGACACTTTTGCCTTTTATTTGAGGAACACAGAACTCTTCACATGCCAGCATGCTGTGTAACCTCAAAGGCAGACTGAATTAGCCCTTCTTGCTGTTGTCTGTCTGGCTCTCCGCAATTTTGATGACTGCATCTTTGCCTCTTTTCCTGCTCTTGCGGGCACGCACCCTGGGCGCACACCCCTCCCCTTTGGCGGAACCAAAACCACCCCTCACGTCTGCCTAATGCCTTATTTCTTAAGTCTTTTTCTAATAGCAGTGTCTGTGACTCTCTCTAAGTCCATTACAATTTCCCAGTCACAGATAGGAAGCTGTTTTCCTGGCCGGTTTCAGTTCCCAGCTGTAAAACAGCCAGAAAGTACTGGCTGCCTCTTCTCTGCCATCTTGGCTCTCCCTAAACTTATCTATTTTTTCATAGATTTGTATCTTTTTAAAGAAACTCTTCATATCCTGACAAAATAAGTATCATCTAATATTTTTTCCATAAAGTTAATTTCTGTGCTATGTGTGATATAAAGATTGAATTTTAAGTGATTTTATTGGAAGGTGTTTGTCCCTTTGATTTTTTTGTTGAATATCCATGAATTTCTTCCTGATTGTAAAGTCACCTTGATCTGCCACTCTAGTTTTATGATTGTGTACTTCCTGTTTGTTTCAGAGGTCAAATTAATCAACTTCTTGTCAAAAGTGATAGCGTTTGATTGTATATTGATGTCTGAGAGCTTGTTCTTGTTCTGGTCTTTCTCACACATATTCTTCAAACAGTAGTTCTTAGATACCATTTCTCCAAATGAGTTTTAGGATCCCCTTCCATGATAGTTATCTAGTGGGCATTTTATTAAAATATAATTCAAATAATATTAAAGTATAAGAAGGACTTATATTGCTTTATATTGAATATCTGTATCTTTTTTCGTGGTATATGATTCTATTTAGTTCTCCTTTTAAAAAATCTGTTTTTATTTTTAAGTGTGTGTGTTTGTGTGTGTGTGTGTGTGTGTGTGTGTGTGTGTAATTCTTGTGGAGGCCAGGAGTGGGATCTCCCGGATCTGGGTTTATAGGAAATTGTGAGTCAATCAACTTGAATACTGTAAAAAGACCTGGGCTCCTTGCATGCTCTCAACCTTTGACTATATTTCCAGTACCTTATTTGGGTCTTCTTTGGTATGTTTTGGTAAATTTCTACACAAAGGCTATTCATATAGTTTCTTTATCTCTATGTGATTTAATGTTTTAATTCTTTTATAAATAGTATTCTTCATGCCACAGTTCCCTTTATATTTTTTTTTGCTTAAATAAGAATATATTATAGGGTTTTGTATGTCATTCTTATTGCCACTAACATTTTACAACTTTCATTAATTCTAATATTTTCATTCTAGACTTGTGGCATTTCTATACAGAAAACCATGTGATAAAAATAACACACTTGTTGCATTTTTCTTTTATCTTTTGAGTTTCTTATGATTATGGGATATAGATTTAAATTTTTGAGACAAGATCTCATTCTGTAATCAAGGGTGGCCTGTAAATTTATTGTGCAGTCCAGCTCGGTCGTAAATAAGTCATCTTCCTATCTCCACTTCCCCGGTTCCAAGGTCATAGGTGTGAGCCGTCAAACCCAGCGAAGTATTGAAAAAATACATAGAACAAGTGTCACCAGACTGCTATTGTTGTGATGGAAAGTCTTTCAATTTTCCCATTAAAAAAAGAACATCTTGATGTCTCCATAAGAAATTTGGTACTTATTGCTGATTGCTTAAGGTTTTGTGTTTGCGTATAAAATTTCAAAACAGTATAGAGCTAGTATGTTCATGTCTGATGTTCTCATTCATGGTTACACTGAGATTGGGTTTGTAATGTCTCCATCTTACCCTGTTTAAGAACATACCCTGATAAAACTTAGCATGTTTTACCAGGGGAAGTCCCTTGGGTATGCTTCACCTATAGACCAAGGGAGACAACAAAATCTGATATCGCTGTCTATCAGGAAGACTGAAATTGCTGTTGTTATTAATATTAGTACATAGTAATAATAATAATAATATTCACATAATGCTTAACATTACTCAATGCTTTAATAAATTATCCTAAGGCCATTGATTGGTATCCAGGTATTCTGTTATTTCTCTCTTTTCTTTCTTGATTTCATATCTCTAGGAGATCTAGAATCCTTAATCTTCAACCTGGCTTCTAAGTAAAGCATCATCAGTTCACAAGAATTTCCTTAGGAAGTCTGTCAAGGAAATCTATTCAAATGTTACAACTATATCCCTCTGTGTATGACCATTCCTTTGTTGTTATATTTAAGAAAACCTTTGCCTACTTAAAGGCTACATCATTTCCCTACAATTTATTCTAGATACATTGTAGCTTAGAAATTAGCCTTGCTTTCTTCATCCAGCTGAACTGATGCGTGTAGGAGATGACACAGGCTAAGGTGCTTCAATACTTGAAATATAATTTAACAGTTGCAAGACCATTCAGAGCATTATTATTTGTCAATTTAATTTGCTTTGCTACTTTGTAAAAATGCAGTTCATCTCATTGAATTTCCAGATATCACTTGTACTATGTTGATAGCATACTTCATTTTTTTTCATATTGATTTCTCATCTAATGAATTGAGTCATGTATTTTCTATAAAATATTTAAGTGTATTTCTTAGAATTGTTCTATATATGCGAGACATTCTTCCTTTTCCGGTTTGGAAGGAAGATTAAGATCTTCATGAATGTAGAACGACACAGTTACACACACACACACACACACACACACACACACACACACACACCCCAAAACAGCATAAGCTTGTTGTAGCTGTACAGAATGATTTAGTCATTCACGATTAATTATGGTATGGTCTGTTGAAATTTTAGAATTGACTAACAATTGGAAAATATTCTTGTCTTTCAAAGTTCTTGAATTGGTTTTATAATCTTAAGCCAGAGTTAGAGTCCGGGCAATTATTCTGTGGAGAGGCTCATGTCGTGTCTGCCTATTGCTGCCTTAATTTCATGTAGAACTTGGTTCTCATCCTTAAAATATGTCCATATTTTCCCATGGCATATCTTCAGCTTTATCATACAAATTTATGGCATTAGAATTTTTGAAGGTAATTTCCTCATCTCTATAGAGCCTGTAGCTGCCTTGTGATGGATGTCTTTGCTGGTTTGGGCAATAGGGTCACACCGGTTTCACAAAACAGATTTGGAGTGTGTTTCTCTTCAGTCTTTTGAGAGAAGTTTCAAAGAATTGTTTTTGTTTGAAATGTTCAGTAGAATTTTCCAGGGAAGTCTTGCCTCCCAGGGGAATTTAACCTTACTCCCATCGCTTTCCTCTGCGTGTATGTATTAATGTCATCTTCTTTCTTGACTTGGCTTCAATGCTTCATGTCTCTCCATGAGTATCTAGTTTATCACAAGTATCTAGTCTTAGTGATAGATTTATTTATAGACTTTAAATTCCACATGTGTGATATCAGGAATAATATCTCATCTTTCATTTTTGATTTTCATAATGTGAGTCTTTCCCCTTGTTCAATGTACAATTGTCAAACTTATAATTATTTCAAAGACCTCTTATCAAATACTAAAGCTTTAAAAGATCCCTGTTATATCATCTCCTAGGTTATTTATATGTTTTTTTTTTCTAACTGTTAAAATTTTGACACTGCAAACTTAAGCAGTTGCTACTCAGTGATTTCAACCAACATCTTCTGGAAAAGTCTTCTCTTACTAGGAGAACAGAATATCCATCCAGGCCTCAAAGGAGGGACTCTTTAGGGTGTCCCAGACACATTAAATAATAGCAGGTATCTGAGAGTGTCTTTGCAAGGCTCCAGTCCCATTCTGATCCTTCTGGTGGCTCTCTAACTGAAGTTTATTCTGATTGTAGACTTTCTGTCAATCTTGTCTACAAGACTATAAGTTTCAGAGAATTGATGAGATGGAATTAATTCCATCCAGAAATAAATATTTTTACAAAGATTTATCCATTTAAAATCAAAGCCTCCATGCATCACCTGAAATCTGATTTATTTCCCAAGTTCTGTAAACATTGGCTTGGCAGTTGTTGGGAGTACAATCTATAAGCTCTACTCTCAGGAATGTCCACTGTGACTCTGTGTCTTAGGCACTGTTCTCTCACTGTGAAGAGACACCATGACCACAGCTACTTTTATAAGAAAAAAAAGCCTTTAATTGAGGCTGGTTTATAGGTTCAAAGGTCTAGACCATTGTCATCATAGAGAGAAGCATGGAAGCACACAGGCAGACTAGGTGCTGGAGATGTAGCTGAGAGTTCTAGACAAGTCCATACGTACTCCAACAAGACTATATCACCTCTCTCAAGTATTCCACTTCCTGATGATTAATATGCACGTGTATGAACCTATGGGGACCGTTCTTACTTATGTCACCACACTCAACCACTCCTGATGACATTTCGATATTTTTTTATCCATATTTTGCAGTTTATACTCACAGATGCTGTTATGCTAGACTGATAGTTTGATGTTTTATTTCATGTTTTCTTTGCCGTGATAAATAGACTAAAAATATCTAACTAACATGGATGCATTTATAGAAATTAAACTTTTATCTATTGAACTAGTATGCCAACTTTATATACTAACTATAGAGTCTCTTCACTGTACATTTTCTGGAATTTTTCAAAATAGAAAAGTGTGCTGTCTAAGAAATAGAGGCAATTTATTGACTACTACTTCTTCTTCTTCTTCTTCTTCTTCTTCTTCTTCTTCTTCTTCTTCTTCTTCTTCTTCTTCTTCTTCTTCTTCTTCTTCTTCTTCTCCTTCTCCGTCTCCGTCTCCGTCTCCGTCTCCTCCTCCTCCTCCTCCTCCTCCTTCTTTTTGGTTTTTTGAGACAGATTTTTTTTGTGCTATTATTTAGCAACTTCCCAAACATATTCATGTGCGGGTATGTGAGCATTATTTTGTACATGCTTGTGTTGGGGTGCAGGTGCTAACATATACAGAGGCCGAAGAGGACAGCAGTAGTTCTGATCTAACACATTACTCTATTCCCTATGAGGTAGGGGCTCTCACTGAGCCTTGAACTAGGCTGACAGTCAATAGACTCCTGGCTCTGCCCCTCACAGGTGCTTGTGGCCACACATGGTTGTGTTATGTCATACAGGCCCCCTGAACTGTTACTACTGAGCTCTCCTCAGCCCTAACACTGCTCCCACCCCCACTTGAATGTTTGATTATTTCTTCCAACCTCTCACTCGTAATGAAGATTTAGAAGATTTTCTTTCTGTCTTTATTTCCTCCTGAACAGCTCTGGGGTCTTTCTTGCATGAGTCATGTCTCTGTCCTTGATCAATTTATATAATTTGGACCTATTTTTCCCATATGGATATTTCTCAAAGAAAGTGTTCTTTATAGTATGTTTTTTTCCCTATGAATATCTGTTAAAAATTGGCAATTAGCAGAGGGATGGTTAAAGTCTATCCCTGTGGCGGCGCCCTTGACCTCTTCGGTGACCTCCTCTCTCAAGGTCATAATGCCTCTGCTTGAGAGGGATAATATATGTTCACTTTGTGTCTTTGCAAAACTTTCTCTAATTCTTTCACAAAATGCCCCACTATGAATTCTGAGGCACTGGCAATGGCTGTCCTATCACAGACTCCAAGTGTAAAACTCAAATGATTTTTAACGGTTATAAAACCCAGCCCTTTTATTTTATAGATGATAAAATAGATTTCATTGTCCCTTTGCAGCAGAGCTTGCCTTTAACTATTATTAAGATATAGGAAGTGAATTCTAATTTATCAGCCTTGCTGGGGAAGCCTCCACTCCAATTACCCTCTCTGTCTGCCACCTTTCCTCTTGGGTGACTACAGTAGCCTCCTCTTCCTCCTCTGTGTCTGAACATGTTTCCCCGACTTACAAATCTCAACACCTTTGAAGGAACCTAAGATCCTGCCACTCACCTGCTCCCAACCCTCTAAAGGCCTCTCATTTCATTCAGAATAAAACCCAGATCCTTAAAACACGCTATAAAGCTCTTTAACACTGCCTAGATCCATCTTGTCAGCCAGTTACTAGTCTTGTTCAACCTTCTGAACACCTCCCCCTCCTTCCCTAACTCTGAGTCAGAATGCTGGCTCCTGGTTATTCTTCTGCTATACATAGCTTTAGGAGCCTTTTTTACCCTTTGTTGCCCTCTTGGAACATACTACTCCTAGATGTCCAGACAAGTTAACCTCCCTCTCGGCTGGTGCTACATTCTTAATGAAGTCTCCTTTGAACACACCACCCCAGAATAACTTAGACCTGTTCTCACTTCTACTCTAAATTTTCTATTATCAACAACACTTATTATGTTTATGTGTAATTCATGTTTATTATATCTATGTATCTATGTAAACTCAAGCTCTTATAAAAGCAAGAGTATTTTCTTGACTAGATCTTTTGGTTGAGTGGTGTATATTTGGCTGCAACAAAACTGACTGGTACACACTAGGTCCCAAATAAATATTTGTGGTTGAAAATAAATGAAACCAACCAGGCATTCAATACCACGTAAAGACTCTGACAAGATCCAAGCATCTGCTTATTTAGGTCACGTCTCAGCAGCAGCATACTGTTCCACCGCACGGAGGATCGCCCACTGTGTCTGTAACTTTTCTGTTGCTGTGATGAAGCACATGGATCACAGCTAATTTATAAACAAAACTCTTTATTTTGGTTTATGCTCTCAGAGGGAGAAGAGTCTGTCATGGCAGGGAGGTACAGCTTCAAGTGGAAGGAGCCAGAAGCTGAGAGAAAACATCTCAGCAGCAAACAGGAAGTAAAAAGCAAGAACAGGAAGTAGGGTCAGGCTTTAAAAGCTCACAGCCTGTTCCCAATGATGTAATTCCTCTAGCAAGCTCCGACTTCTAAAGGTGCCATTATCTCCTCAAACAGTATCACAGACTTTGGACCAAGTGTCCAAATGTACCGGCCTATGGAGGATAATTTTTCATTCAATCCACCACATCCACTGTCCATTCTGGTGTAATTTCTTAAGACATAACTTTTCTCTCTGAACTGCTATATAAACATTGTACACACTATTTTATACTGAGGAAACAAGTCTTGTGGACAACTTGTTATATAAACTAGCATTAGTTCTCTTTGTTAACTTTGCTAACTTGCATGGTTTTATCAATTTCACGTGGCTGCATGAGCAGTGTGGGTGACTTCTACAATAAAAGTTTGTTTTCTTTGGGGACCCTGTAAGAACAATACCAAGTTTGTGCAGGACTCTGTTAGATTTGAAAACCAGGAAAAGGCTTCCTTGAGTCTTTCTTGTGCTTGCTCATGGTTTCAGCTCTGCCTTATCTGTGTCCTCCTGACTGACATAGGTTTTGTCCTGTGAGGAGTTATGTCTTTCTGGGGACACAGCTCTGTCCAGAACAAAGCCCTTCCTGATGGAGAACCAGGCTTTGACGGTAAAAACTGTACTGTCGTAACATCAGTAAGCAAATTGCCCAAGGGAACTATGTGAGCATTTTATGTGCTTCTAGAGAAGACTTCAGTGAGTTAGTTCAATCATCATTTCGACATCTTGCTTTCTCCTTCCCAACATACAGTTCACTGGCCTCAAGGACACAGTCAATTCCTTGGTGTCTTTTGTCCTCCTAGTTTATCATTTCTTCCAGGATCCACTTTCCTGCGCCCCTACCCACCTGTACTGATCATCTCTGTTCTTCTGTGCAGGAACCTTCACTTTATACTCCCCTTGGTTAGATGTACTCTTTTTGAAATCCATCAGTGCCATCAGTGCTAGATACTGCCAATCACATGACACTTGAAGATAATGAAATGTGCAGTTGACTTGCATGAATGTGTCTGAACATAGTGACCATGAAAATACATCATGGAGAGGCTACAACTGTCAGTCACCCTTCTTGCCCATTCCCATGGAAACTGATGCACATCTTCATCCCTCTTCCTAAATTTATATCATCTTCCTCACTCCCTGCATCCCCTTTCTTTGACTTCCTTCATCATTGAATAATTGACCAGCTGACTGGAACATGGCTATGAGCTGTGGATAGGCCAGATGATAAGAGAAATAATACTTTATCTTTCTGAGAAAGATTATTTAATGTATTTCCATTTTCATAGGACAGACTGAGAAGTGTATAGGTATCTTTAACAGAGTAAAAGGAACACACCAAACTTGTGGCACTGTGGTAGCCTCAGGGTATTTCTGAGCCCAAAGCTGGGTGAGAAAGGAATGGCAGAAATAAAGGTGATATCAAGCATACGGTCTAAGTGTTGAGAGTGCTGGCCAGTTAACGCACATTCAAAGTTTAGTCCTGAGGCTGTGGTATGAATATGGAGGATATTGTGCGAAGAGCTGTGTAGGGGAGGGCATGAGTAAAAGAATGGATAGGAGATAATCCATGTTCTCTTTTTTGGAAGATAGTGTGACCTCTTTCCTCTGAAGTAAAATTGATACTATGAGAAATGATGTCCTCAGTTAATTTCACCTCCCTCTCAAATATCATACAACCACATGCGACTAAGAGGGACCCACATGCATCCCTCCCACTTTCTTTTATCTTGAAATCTAGAATATTCTTCCTTTTGCCATTCTGTTATAGTCTACTTTTCTGTTGCAATTTTAAAGATCATGGCCAAAAACAGCTTTAAAAGGTTATCTCAGTTGATCAATTAAAAATCTGTATCTTCCTGACTAAATGTTCCTTCCCTCTCCTCTCCTCTCCTCTCCTCTCCTCTCCTCTCCTCTCCTCTCCTCTCCTCTCCTCTCCTCTCCTCTCCTCTCCTCTCCTCTCCTCTCCTCTCCTCTCCTCTCCTCTCCTCTCCTCTCCTCTCCTCTCCTCTCCTCTCCTCTCCTCTCCTCTCCTCTCCTCTCCTCTCCTCTCCTCTCCTCTCCTCTCCTCCCCTCCCCTCCCCCTCCCCTCCCCTCCCCTCCCCTCCCCCTCCCCTCCCCTCCCCTCCCCTCCCCCTCCCCTCCCCTCCCCTCCCCCTCCCTTCCTGCCCCCCCCCAGCCTTCTTGGTTTTCTTATCCCCCCTTGATCAGGCTGCTCCTTCCTTGTGCCTTTGCTGCATTTTTCAGGCTGGCTGCCCCAAGTAAGAGAGCTAGGGTTGCAGGTGCAGGCCATGGCATGAAGCTTTTACTGTGGTTCCTGAACAAGGATCTAATGCAGCTTGTTGGGATTCCCTGGCAGGCTTTTACTTGAGCTATTTCCCCCTCCCTTCTTTTTCTATCCCTGCCTTGTGATTCTAACTCTTTTGGGTTTTTCTGCTCTCACAAATCCTAAGTGTTCAGTAAATAAACAAATAGTTGTGTGTCTGTGAAGGCTGATATCTACCTAAGGTTGGAAGGGACCTGTGGTGGTGCTGTGGTCTTTGAACCTGATAATCTTGGAAGAATCCTTAGGGAATGATGATAGTGAGACTGAGTTTGCATCCTGGTGTAATATGTGGGTGACACAATCAATATCCATGAGCAGCAGGTCTTACATCTGCCTGTGGTGGCTTTGTCCTTTTTTTTTTTTTTTAATTTTCTGGATGAGCATTTGTTTTAGTCAGAATCCACATTCTGCACATCTGCAGTTTAAACTTAAATGGGTGAGATGGAAGAACAGAAGGTTTTCTACTGGCAGAACAAATATTCTGAAAATTGCTGTTGAAAGCAGATGACAACCAAACTTAAGGCTCAGGAAGTAATAAATTTATAGGTTTGTAAATGAGAGAGAAACTGAAGAAAGTGCAGCTATTTGTTGGGGTCTGGAAGTAATCTGCTCAAGGATTCATGTTGCCTGCACAGTCTTGCTATAGAGATAAATATGATTACTGTTAACAGTGAAGACTTAGAAAACAAATTCAAATCTTCAAGAATTTGAGGGGTGCCAAAGGGAACATAGTTTAAAGGTTTGTAGTTTTAAAAGAATATAAGATGAACAACCTGCATGCTGCCTGGATTCTGGGGTTTCTTATCTGTACATATTTTTCAGGTTCAGAGCAGTTTGTTGGAAGAATGCAAGATTTTCGATTGTACAATGTGTCACTTACAAACAGGTAAGTGGACGCCATCTAATAATGCCAGGGACATACTAGATTAAGGTCAATTCACTTAAAGTACCATGGAGACTGTACCATCTTTTCATCTTCATAGCAATTGGTGAACATAACCTAATTTATATTTGGACATGTTTACTTTGGCCTAACTTACATCCATTCACTACTATTTTTCTGTCAGTAGCTCTGTATAATATGGGGTGCTCAAAATTATCCATGAAAATTTTCTCTAAGAAAATTCATTTTGTCAACACTACTTAGATTGGGATGTGTTATTTCAAAAATTCTATATAAAGTAGATGCTAATACCTAAAACTTGACTTCAAATTCTTTTAGAAATTATGAGTGTTGCAGAGGACAAAGCTAGAAGGCGATTAGTTTGACACAAGAGAGTCTCAAGGGATGAGGACTTTAGATGGATCTGGCATCTGAAGAGTTGCTGTGCATTTTTCCATTTCTGTTTTACAAAACACCATACAGACTGTGAGGACTACTCACCAAGCATTTTCTCACTAGAGAGTTGGACAAACATCCATCCTAGGGTTTCTGACAAACTGCTTCTGTCTTACGGTCATGATTCTACTGGAGACGAATCCTGAAGAATCCCAGCTTAGAATCTGGTTGAGAAAATATGGGTTGGATGGTAATTCCTGATTGTCAGCTTGACTACATCTGGGATTTATCAAAACCCAAATGGGTTTTGAGAGAGGTTTTCTTAATTAAATCATTTAAATAAATAAAAAATAACCCAACCAAACAAACAAACAAATACTTCTAATCCAGATCATTTGAGGTGGGAGAACCACCTTCAGTCTAGAAGCTTCCATAAAGAACATGGATGGAGAAATGTTGCCCTCTTTTCCTGCTTGCTCTCAATAGCAAGCCCATTCCCTCACTGGCATTCAAGCCTATTTTGGGGGTATTCCAGCATATTCTGAAGACCAGCTGGGACATCCAGCCTCACGGATTGAACAATTACTGGATTCTTAGATGGTCCACTCATAGATAGCCATTGTTGGACAAGCTGAACAAAAAGAATATATACATATATATTATAAATTATTATATATTATTATACATATATAATACATATTACATATATAATAATTACATTATAATAATTACACATATAATATACTATAAATTATTACATATAATATATATTCATGTTATATATTAGAGAGAGACAGAGCTCATAGAATGAATATATATATATATATGAACATTGCTTATAAAATGAATAATATATAATGATGATACATAATTTCTGTTCCTCTAGAATAAACTGACTAATACAGATTTTTTTGGCAAGACATCTTGGTATAGTGTGAGAGTAACCCAGTTAGTGCTGGTCTGAAAGGCATGAGCAGGTTGTGGAGAACAGTTAAGGACTGATCTTGTGTGAAGGGTTGGAGTGCATGAAGAGAGCCCAGAAGAGGCTACTGGTGAAAGGGAAGCCCAGTTGTAGCAAGAAGCTCTGATGTTTGGATATGTCAGCCACTCATGAGATAAATGCCAAGGACAGCAGTGAGTGGGGAACGCATCCAGCCCGAGCCTAGGAGAAGAGCTCTCTGTGGCAGAGAACAGAGCCCCAAGCTCTCTGTGGCAGAGAGAGAACAGAGCCCCACGTGCTTGTCTTATCCAAGTGCCGTGGAGGAGCCCAGAGGATCATGAGTGTATTCCAGACACTGGACATGGACTTACTTACATTGTTGAAGGCTACTTTTGTTTTATTTGGATTATTCTCCTTGAAGTAAGAGAATACTAAACTTAAGTTTGATTTTGACAGGAGCCCACAGTTAAGAAATTTTGAGCTTTGAAATGAGATTTTTGGGTACTTAAGAGAATGGATATTTAAGATTGAACCTCTAATGTTTTTAATTTGTAAAGACTGTGGGACCTTTCAAGTTATTTGTGTGTGTGTGTGTGTGTGTTAATTTGTAGTGGGAAGATCCATATTTTTTTTAAAAGTTTTTGCATTTTATTTACAAGAACACACTCTAGCTGTCTTCAGACATACTAGAAGAGGGCATCGGATCCCATTAAAGATGGTTGTGAGCCACTATGTGGTTGCTGGGAATTGAACTTAGGACCTCTGGAAGAGCAGTCAGTGCTCTTAATCTTTGAGCAATATCTCTAATGCATTAATTGTGTTTTTAATGTTAGATCTTGAGGATTAATAACAAAATAAAGGTTAAGACTTAACACTGCTGTATTTGTGTGTCAAGGTGACAAGTGGACAGTTGTTCTGGGTAGACTTAAGTCAACTTGCTATAAGCTGACTTGAGTGAGGACAAGGGAGCCTCACCTGACAAAATGCTTTCATAAGATCTGGCTATAGGCAAGTTTGTAGGGCATTTTCTTAATTGGTGATAGATGTGGGAGGGCCCAGCTCACTGTGGGAAGGACCACCCCTCAGCAGATGGACCTGGATTCTGTAAGGAAGCAGGCTGAACAAGCTATGCAGAACAAGCAGGTACGCAGCACCCCTCTGTGGTCTCTGTGTCAGCTCCTGCGTCTAGGTCTCTGCCAAGTTTGGGTTCGTGTCCTGACTTTCTTTGATGAGGAACAGTAAGTAGTATGGAAGTTTAAGCTTAAAAAAAATCTTTCCTTTCCAAGTAGATCTGGTGTTTTATTATCCCATGACATTTTATTATAGCAGTAGTAACCCCAAGTAAGAGAGTGTGTTTCTATGCATGACTTCATCTTATTTATTTCTTTAACATTTATTCATTTATCTGTGCGTGTGCGTGTGTATGTGTGTTGGTATGCAGGAAGCGGTGTACAGAAGTCAGTGGTAAACCTTAGGTGCCTGTTATTTTCTTTGACCTTGTTCTGAGGCAGGGTCTCTCTAGTTTCAGTCACTATCCAGCCTACTCCAGACTAGTTTGTCTATGGCCTCTAGGAATTCTTTTGTCTCTTCTATCTCTGAATATGAGTGGTAGAATCACAGATGTGCACAACCAGACTGTGCCTGGCCTGTGCATGAGCTCAAGGTCTGAATTCAGATCACCATGCACTTGCTGCAAGAGTGTCTGGCTGCTGGGACATTGACTTGCCCCTCATTGGCTGTTTTCAAGGGAAGTTTTTCTCATATATTTTCAAGAAAGACAGAGACTGGTGTGTTAATTTCTATATGTCTGGATTAGCTCTCACAAATTTGGGAAGCATCTCAGTTGAATGATGCTACAGCCTGATGATTCAACCCATAGTCAGTTTAACCATCCTTGTTGATCAGTCTGAGGAATCAGGGGATGCCTAGACAGGGATGCTTTACCATGGAGTGGGGAGGAAAGAGGATGCCCCCTAACAACCATCATTCACAACTCCTTAGCCTATGCCTATTATGTGGAAGAGTAATGTCGTTACATTTCTTTGGAATGAAGTTTTTTTTCTAGCCAGAGCAAAGATTTCATACCAGTTATTGGCTTTGGAACACATTCAATAGCTGATGTCAATTGAAAATCATCAGTTAGATTTAGAATGGTCACTTCAGGTCCCCGAGTGAAAGAAAATGCTGCCCACCTCCACCATCACCTCACCCACCGGAGGCTGACAGTATGTCTGCTTCCCCTTGTCCGATTTGGACTATTGATGTTGACTGTCTGGAAGACTGTGCTGGGAAGGATGGGGGAGAGAATGACCTGCGGTGCTCTAGAGCAGGCATATTTTTCTTAATGGAAAAAATTAAATAGAGATGCCTGCCCCTGGCATTCTTGCCTGGCCATTGGCAGCTGGCTTATGGTCTGAAGCCATTGAAACATTTCAGGAAGCCAGAGTCTATGAGTCACAGGAAACCATTGACAAATGGCCTTGGCCTCAGTCCCTTTACCCAAATGAGAAGCCTATAAAATGATACATACTTTCTTATGCTTTCCCCTGGATGAACTGGAGATGTCATCTTAAATCTCATTATTTTCAATATATTGCTGTTCATTCACAGTGCAATTCAGTTTAAAATCTAAATATATGGCACCTTTCTACATTATCCCAAATAGGAACAGAGACATTGAATTCAAGTCAAATCCCTTAATAGAGAGCAAGGTCCTGCATGTGCTGCCTCCCTTCCTCTTCCTCTCCTCCTCCCTTTTCTTCCAAGTCCTGGGAGTTGAACACAGAACCTCGCAGGTAGGCAAGAGGCAAGTGCTGGTCTCTGACATATGCCACCAGCCTTTTTTTTTTTAATTTTATTTTATTTTTCATTCTGAGACATGATCTCTGTAAGTTGGCCAGCTATCCTAGAATATACTTTGTAGCTTAGGCAGGTCTTAAATTGGAACTCGTCATGAGAACATGCAGAAGACCTGGAATTACAGGCATGCCCCACTAGGCTTGCCTCGTCGTTGATGATGTAAAACATTCACACTTTAGGGTCATTGAGCTGGCTCAGATGGCAAAAGGCTCTGCAAGCCTGATGACCTGAGTTCTGTCCCTGGTAGCCAGAGTGGAAGGAGAAGATTGCTCTAGAAATTTGTATACTGACCTGCACATTCCTGTTGTCACTCACACACACACATACACACACACACACACATGCACACGCATGCACTCACACAATACGCACACACTCACACACTCACACATACACATACTCACAATCACACACACTCATACATACACAAACTTGCACATATACACATTTGCGTGCACACACACACTCACATACACATACACTCACACACAATCATACACACTCAAACATACACACATGAACAGAATCACACACATAGACACACACTTGCACCTACACACTTATACATACACACACAGACACAGACACACACTGAAACATATACACACAGACACATACACACATACATGCACACAGGCACACTCACACACACATGCACAGATAGTCACACACACTCATCTTTTAATAGTTAAAACCAAAACCATACTATTTTTAGAGTACATTTGTCTTAGCTTCGTTCCTGTTGCTGTGACAGAATCATCTCACAAAAGCAGCCTCATGGGTGTGTTTAGGCTCACAATTCAGGGTATCATTCATCACGATGGAAAAGTGAAAGCTGAAGGAGCTCAAAGCTAGTGGTCATATTGCATCCGTGGTGGAGACGCAAGGGGCAGGGGAATGCTTGCTTGTAAGAACTCGGTTTGTTTTTCTCTACTTTGTATAATCCAGGACATTTTGAAAGGACGGCATCTTGACCACAGTTAGCATGGGTCTCCCACATCAGTCAGTGTGATCAAGACAATCCCTCACAGCCTTTCACAGAGGGTGGAGTTAATATGGACAATCTCTCACAGGCATGTCTGGAGCCTGGCCTCCGAGGTGATGCTAGATTCTATCAACTTGACGATCAAAACTAACCATCACAGAACTTTAGGATACTGAATATATTTATTTGTCTAAAATGAGTTTTATTTTATGTCCCATTGAAAAATTTATCAAAGTTAAATGGTCACCCTCCAAATAAGAGAAGAATGCTATTAGCTCTTAGGAGTTCTGCCACTGGGAGGTTGTGTGTCCTAACCTTCTTCTCTGGACCATTTCAGAGAGATTCTAGAGGTCTTTTCTGGAGATTTTCCTCACTTGCACATCCAGCCACATTGCCGATGTCCAGGTAGCCACCCCCGTGTCCATCCCTCCGTTCAGCAGTACTGCATTCCCAATGGTGCAGGAGACACGCCTGAGCATCGAATGTCACGGCTGAATCCTGAAGCCCACCCTCTCTCCTTCATCAACGATGACGACGTTGCTACTTCATGGATCTCTCATGTGTTTATAAACATTACGCAGCTCTATCAAGGAGTGGCTATTTCTATAGACTTAGAAAATGGACAGTACCAGGTAACCAGGGACGGCTGGGCGGGTGTACATGCTCTAGCTGCTGCAGTCAAATGACTGCAGAGTTCATGATTTCAAGGAAAAGAAGTGTGCTCTCTCACACTCCTGAAGTCTCAAAATGTGCAATCATGGTGTTGGCAGGAATGCACTTCCTCCAGAGACTCTGGCAGGGAAGAGTCTTGCTTGCCTCTTTCAGCTTCTACTGATATCTGTTAATTCATGGGCCTCTAACTCCAGATTCCGCCTCCGTTTACACAGAGCCCCCATCCATGTTTCTCAGAATGTGTTAACTTCCCCCCTCATCTTCTCTTTAAATGGACTGATCTCATTTTAAGATCCTAGCTTTATTAGATCTGTAATGGCTATTTCTAAGAAGGTCACATTCACAGGTGCCTGTACTCACTTCTTGGACATAGTCACTAGGATGCACAGTTTAACCTATTATATAGCAAAACCTAGAGTTGTTATGAAGGAAATCACAATATTTAAAACTGATACTCAATGTTTAATGTTCAGTGATTGATATTAAAACAGAATTTATGAAATGTTTGGACATCCTTTTATTAAGAATATACATCAACAGAGCAGGTGCTTATTCATATGGGCTTTACGAGAGTCATTTCTTTGTTTGTATCTTTAAAACAAACATAATTTGTTTGTTGTAATTTACAAAATCATTGAGAATAGGAAGAAATATGTAATTATAGAGTGTGTTGTCTTGATTGTAGAACTGGAATTTCAGGATGTTCCTTGAGTTGTCCATCACAATAATTAAGAGGAAGTGAGCCTTAATATTCAAACACAATGTCTTGGCTTCCTACCTTGTATTCAGTTTCACCACCCCTGACAGTAATGAAAATCTCCATCCCCAGGTGTTTAAAGTCATCACCCAGTTCTCCAGTCTACAGCCTGTGGCAATTCGGATCCAGAGGAAGAAGGCAGACAGCTCTCCCTGGGAGGACTGGCAGTATTTTGCCAGAAATTGCAGTGTTTGGGGAATGAAGGACAATGAAGATTTGGAAAATCCCGATTCTGTCAACTGTCTCCAGCTTCCTGAGTACGAACATCTCAAAAACAGTTATTTTAATGAACCAGTGCCTTAGTATGAGTCTGTGGGCCAGCCAGCTCCCTACGCTAGAAGAAATTTCTCTCTATCATTAGGCTTTAGGGAAGTTGAGTGACTCCTAGCTCTTAGAGTTGGCTTTTAAACTGCTTGCAGTTCCTGTAAGGGTTGGGAGTACCCCTTTTAGAACCCACTGATGTTGTGTAATGATATCCATCTTATTGAGCCAGGCACCTGAATTTCCCTTCCCCTGAACCTCCTAGTCTGCCTTTCTGTGATGACCCCACTTTACTGATATGTGAAATAAATTGAATATGTTTCCCCCGACTGAAAAACTTGAGAGTTTACTTTACTGACATTGTATACAAATAAACCAAGCTTTTGATTTCTATTTGATCAAAACTATGAATAGATTTTTAAAATATACATTTTATTTCCTTGATAGTTTTATCCCGTTTTCCCATGGTAATGTCACCTTTGACCTCCTGACATCTGGACAGAAGCATCGTCCTGGGTACCACGACTTTGACAACAGCTCAGTGCTTCAAGAATTCATGAGAGCCACTCAAATAAGGCTGCACTTCCGTGGGCAGTACTATCCGACTGGACACACTGTTGACTGGAGACACCAACACTATGCAGTGGAGGAGATCATTGTCAGTGGAAGGTATTGTTTGTCACCAAAGTTTTGAATGCACTGTGATTTTTTTCCACTGTGCGTTTTCTCCTAAAGGAGGTATTTGTTGTACTATTAAAGGAAAATATAGTAGCTTGATTTGATAAAATAACTTGTCCTTCCACAATTTTACAGGGAGATTTTCATATGAGAGTTCCCTGTACTTTATGTAACCTTGTTATCAATTAATTTGTAGAAGGTATTCTCAAAGCGCTGTATTCTAAAGGTTGGAATGCACGTAGTTTAGTGGTTGAGTAAGATTAATTCTCAGATTGCAATTTTTTTAAAAAAGAAGGAAAGCAAAGATAGGATACTTAAAAAAAATGACACAGAATTTTTCATACATTTTACTTAGTTTGTTTTAGCATATAATTTATAATATTTTCTATATTAAAAATAAGATAGGTAATTTGAGTTGTAGTTGTAATATCAGATAGTTTAAGTGTGACACGTAATTTTCTCAAGTTCATAGTTCAATGTTGCATAGTGTTATCTGTCTCTCATCAGATAAAAGATGTTTGTGCCCTTAATTGTTGATAAGTTTATCATCCCAGTTAAGAATATGACTCACACTGAAAAAAGTTAGTTTCAAATCTAGGCATCGTACTATCCAGTGTGGCAAAGGGAATATAGAGTATACTTGAAATGGATTGTTCCAGGGAAAGGTCTATCTTGAAGGTTCAAAGTGATGCTTCCCCACCCAAAACCCAGAAGACACAAAATATCAATAATTATTTTTATGTAATATAATAACAAAAAGAAATACTATTAAATACCTTAATATGTTCCATCTTATTTTGAAACGAAGAACAAAAATTGAAATCTACAATTTCTTCCTAATTGTAGCTTGAATGGTTTCAGCAAATGCCTTCCAGGGACAAATTACACATGGTTAGAGGGGGTCCCTGTGCACCTCACTTCCCTTTGTAAGGTGTCTTCAGTCACCTTTACATGTCACTGATGCAAGTCACCCATGCAGTTGAAAAGAGTCTGGTTCTCCTTCCTTGAGTGTGCAGTGGGTGTGCACATAAACTCTTGGGTGTGTTCACACTGAGGTGCTTCTGAGACATATGTGCCCCTCACATCCACAGATGCCAATGCCACGGCCATGCTGAGACCTGTGACAGGACCAGACGGCCTTACAGATGTCTCTGCTCTCCACACAGCTTCACTGAAGGGCCTCAGGTGTGTTGATTCATCCCAGAAATCTCAAAGGAAAAGGGACGGGTAAATAGAAGTGACTAGAAACTTAATTATGGTCCCAGATTCAAGGTATCAAATATATGTGTGTGTATATATATATATATATATATATATATATTTTCTCAAGTTCATAGTTCAATGTTGCATAGTGTTATCTGTCTCTCATCAGATAAAAGATGTTTGTGCCCTTAATTGTTGATAAGTTTATCATCCCAGTTAAGAATATGACTCACACTGAAAAAAGTTAGTTTCAAATCTAGGCATCGTACTATCATAGATATATGAGAAATATATCTACTGGTAAAGTTGAAACTTGTGTGTTTAAAACTAATCCCAAAGAAGCTGTCCCTTTCTTGGTCTATCAGCTTTGAATGTTGACCAAAATAACACATATAAATTGTCATGATAGGCAGACACTAGACAAGGAAAACTTCAATTCCTTCCTCTGGAAAATATGTGCTTGAAAGTACCTGTACCACTAGGACATGGTACACACTTGTGATCACAGCATGTGAGGCAGAGATGAGCTTAAATTGCTTGTAAGGGGACTTGATTTGCATCCACAGCATTCATGTGAAAACCTGGGCATAGCAGTGCATACCTGTAATACCAGTGTTAGGGAGGCTGAGACTGGTGGCTCTCTGGGGCTCACTGGTCAGTTTTCTCAGTCCATCTGATGAACTACAGGCCAAAGAGAGATGCTTTCTGAAAAAGAACAGAACCTGAAGAAGAACACCCAAGGCTGTCTTCTGGCCTCCATGTGCACATTGAATGTGAACAGGAGCGAACATGATATGGACAGACTCACACATTTCTAATTTAGGTCTAGCAGGGAGAGAACTTCCCTAGATCTATATGTGTCAATGAGGCACACTGATGGAAAAGCCATGGCACTCTAATCTACAATGCCATGTTTATGTAACACAAATTATCCAAGTATAGCTGGAGTATTATTTACAATATTTAAAACTTTAATACTAGCAAATATCCAACTGCCGTAGAAAAATCACAGGCAAAATGTCAGTTTTAGATAGCATGCATACAAGATTGCATTCTTTAAATAGTTTGTTGATCTGAGAGATTAAAAACACTATTTGACTAAAACCAAGGTTTGTGTCACATTTCAAGTGTCTACTGAATGTTGTCACCAACCCAGCATTTCTTATTTTGTGTGCCTGTAGCAGTACATGTTCATATTTGTGTGTAGTGTATTTCTTGATATTTGGAAACATCTTTAAATCACCTTTCAAGGTTTTGGCAAGGTCCTCTGAAAGACTTAATCCAGTCTAAATTGCTTTCAGCTGCAATGTGAATGTGTACAGCTGCAAAGGCCAGAATGCACTGTAAGATGCACATGTCATCTGGTGCTTTGGTGCTGTGCTGAAGGTGAAACTAGAGGCCACTGCATGCAGGACAAGTGTTCTCGCTGAGCTGTAGCCCGGGACTCTGTTTTGTTGAAATTATTTACTTGCTTGCAACTGTTTATCTTTAGACAGGATCATTATAGAAAGTTCTCAACTGGCCATAAACTTGCTCTGCAGCCCAGGTAGGATTTGAATTCATGATCCTCTTGCTTCAGTGTCTTGATTATTGGTATGGCAGGCCTGAACCACCAAATCTGTCAATAGAGAAGATTAATTTTTATTGGATATTTTATTTATTTACATTTCAAATGTTATTCCCTTTCCTGATCCCCCCCCCGCCCACAACTCCCTATCCCATTCCCCCTCTTCCTGCTTCTATGAAAATGCGCCAACACCCACTCACCCACTCCTGCCTCCCTGCCCTTGCATTCCCCTACACTGAGGCATGGAGCCTTCACAGGACCAAGGGCCTCTCCTCCCACTGATGCTCCACAAAGGCCATCCTTTGCTACATATACAGCTGGAGCCATGATGTCCTTCAGCTGGCCAATGGGGACAGAAAATGTGTCCATTCAGACAGGGGAGTACTACTCAGCAATTTAAAATAATGAATTCATGAATTCTTAGGCAAATGAATGGAACTAGAAAATATCCTGAGTGAGATAATCTAATCACAAAAGAACTCACTGATAAGTGGATATTAGCCCCAAAGCTCAGAATACCCAAGATACAATTCATAGACCACATGAAGCTCAAGAAGAAGGAAGACCAAAGTGTGGGTGTTTTGTTCCTTCTTCGAAGTGGGGACAAAATACCCATGGGAGGAGTTACAGTGACAAAATGTGGATCTGAGCCCGAAGGAAAGGCCATCCAAAGTTGTGAAATTCTAGTCAGATAAAATTTTCATTGACTTTATTTGACTTAATTAGTAGACCTATGTAAAATGTACTGATAGAGTGACAGACTGGCAGACCACAACATTCATTATTCAGGTACAGTCCACCTGGCTGTCCATTACTGACAATGGCTAACTTGTATGATTTATCCCTTCAAAAGAAGAAAAAAATGAAGAGGAGGAAGAAGAGGAGAAGAGGAAGTGGAAGAGAAGAAGGGAGAACAAAGAAATAATAATAATAATAATAATAATGATGATGATGGAGAATGAAAATCCACTCAATCCTATAAACTAAGCTTGCTCTGAACTGAATTAAATCTAGATTTATTGTTTTCTGTTATTCCTTTATAATTTGTAATTGCTAGACCTTAGGTCTTAGGAAGGCTCCCTAGCTATTCTTAATATTTCTGAGTAACACTGATACATTTTGGTATTATATTAGCAATTTAAGTTCTTGACTTTAATATATGATATATATGATAAAATAATGACATATTTTATCAATAGAGAACCCTTTTAGAGGCTTGTGATGTGATTTCCCAAGGAAGACCAAAGCTGCACATGATTAATGTGCTCTGCCTGTTTGGAGATTGATCTAAGGCAAAAAGAAAAAAAGAAAGAAAAGAAAGGAAATTTAAAATACTAGATACCAGCCATTAGCCTAGCATCCAAGTGGAATTAGGTATTTCAAAGGTGAGCCTTGCATGGCATGGAACTTACATTAATCATCAGAGAGCTAGCAAGGGGAACACATTCTCCAACAATTTCCTTTATTTTGTCAACAATCATTAATACCGATGTACTTATTGTGAGGTGCCTAAAAACTTTTATCTTGCATTAACTGTAGATTTACATAAAGCTATTGATAAAGTAGCGCAGAGTCGCTGGGCACCTGTGCTCATGTGCACTCAGTGCATATCTTCTAAAGCTAGTCTGTTTGCCTTTCCTTCAGGATGCATGATTTGTATACCACAGAACACTCTCATTTAATATTCAGAGTTGGAAGGGTCTGAGCAATTGTAAAGTCACTGGCCTATCGGGATACAGAATGCGACACCCGCATCCCAAGATATTCTCTTACATTTTGACATCAGGACTCCACCTCCAACCTCCAGTCCCATTTAGCTTCAACTGCTGTCAATATCTATTCTTCTGTTACACACAGGTTTTCAGACCTCACTCTACCAGCTCCCGCTTTAGATCGTTTTCTAACTACTGCAGCAACAGCTATATCAAAATAGGGAACTGGCGTTTTACTTGATCAGGTTACCAACTTGATCAGACCTGTCAACCAGTGTAGATAGAAATCATACAGCACAACAGAGCCAAGGGATTTTACAAGCCCAGGTTGTATATTGGTATATTTGCTAATGTGGCTACATAGCATAATATACCATCCAGGGCTCTTGTCTTCTTATCCACTGCCTTTTGACTTATTAGTGTGCCTTGGAGACAGGTTCTCACATAGCCTCATGCTTGTTATACAATGAGGCAGTCTTTGAACTCCTGATTCTCCTGCCTTGGCCTCTGACCGACTAGAACTATCAACCGTTAACACAATGTCTGGTCTTATCTGGGACTTTGATGTTCAAGGGTGGGCTGAATCTACTCTTGAGAAAGGTGCGAGTAGGTGAACCTTGCTGCATCAGAATTCAGTCTCTGTTCCCTTGACTCGCTACAGTTCAGCCAAGAGTGATGCAATGTCCAGGAAGTCTGCCAGCACTGGTCCTCTGCTGGCTGCTTAGCTATTCCTTCATCACTGTGTGACATCATTACCTGCAAGGAGAGCCAAGCCCTCACAGAGTAATTTATTAGTGACCATGAATGATTCTCTTATATTTTGGCTCTAATGTCTGACCCTTTTATAACATTAATACTGGGTCTTATGAATTAACTAAGATCAAACACTCTGTGTGCATTTTTGTTAGTATTACAAATGGCAAAGCCAGCATGAAACATTTTATTTAATAAGCTTTCCTACTATTCAATAAGCCCAAAGATGCCAACATCACACTTCACAATGCTCATTATGTTAAATGGATATTTCCTGTTATTTTATGGAATAAATTCCTTTACAGCACTGAAATCCAAAAGTGTGAGTCACCATGACTCGCCTGTACCTCATTGATGCTATCCCATCCATCACACTCCCAACACTGCTTCCGGCTCCTCAAACAGTAAGATGCTACTCCAAATGTATCCCATTTTACATTTTAATTTTTTGTAATACCAGTGAGTTAATCCATTTTCACTAGCATTTGGGCATTTTATATCTTAAATACATTTAACGAATTCCAATATGAGAAATTTAATTTTCTCTCTGACACGTGGTTCTACCTTAATAAAACACTAGTTATTTCCCTGAGGTTGGTACATACATAAAATATAGTTAAATGAAAAGAGGTTATGGGCCTGTGGACAAATATAGCTTTGTGGAATACATAGACATAAAAAAAAACAAAGGGTATTAAAATATAGTATTTGAAAGAGTAAAAGTGAAGAATTTTCTGAAGTTGAGGATTTCATGGCTTTTCTGAACAGATTCAGAAAAGACACATGGATCAAACAGAATAGGTCTGACAACTGCCAAAGACAAAGAACAGATCCTACAAGTACCAAAGAGAATGAAACACATGACAAGACACAGAGTCAGAGGAGTTGGGTGAGATTATGTTTGTCAGTAAACACAGATGAACCCAGGGCCTAGAATAGAACCTGCAAAGGTAGGTTACAAGTAGCCAACAAGCCCACATCTGCAACTGTAGACAGACTTGCTTTAAAACCAGGAAGAATAAATAGTGGTCAAGAAAATTTGTGTCAAGATTATCACCAATAGATGGGATACTTTAGGTCTTAATATGGTATTAATCATGGTCATGTAGAAGCTGCTTTCATACAAGTATACCAGGGTGAGCTTCATGCAAGTATACCAGGGTGAGCTTCATTCACCTGGCCCACCACATACCCTCTCCGTTCTCCCTGCTTCTGAACAAGATTGCTTTCTGTTGCTATAGTACAGACCATGACAAGCAGCTTGTAGAGAAAAGGGGTTGATTTGCTTTATACCTCCCATGCCATGGTTTATCAACGAGGAAAGAGAGTCAGGGCTAGAACCCAAGGCAGGACCTGAAGTAAAGACTATGGAGAAATAATGCTTAAAGGCTTGCTCTCCATGGCTTGTTCCGAATTGTTCATTTTACACAACCCAGGACTACCTTTCTAGGCAGGTGTCACCACCTACAGTGAGCTGGGCCCTCCCACATCAAACACCAATCAAGAAAATGCCCCCACCAACTTGCCTGCAGGCCAACCTTACAGACACATTCTCCTGGTTGAGATTCTCTCTTCCCAGATGACCTTAGCTGTGTCAAGTTGACAAAAACAAAAGAAATAACGGTCATGCCTTTCCATTAGCTCATCTGGCCATTTGTTTCTTGAGAAAATTTCACCCTTTCATCTTATTTATTTAGTGTGTGTGTGTGTGTTTGTGCATGCTTGCAGGCACATACACACACTTGCACTTGTGTGTAAAGTCATAAATAAGTCTAGAGTCCATACTTGACATAAAACACAATATTGATGTGTCTGATACTAATTTAATTCACGTATATTATTATGTCCAGTTGTATTTATTTCCCCACCAATAGTGTAACTTCATACTTCTTCATGGCTGTACATTTTATTGTGTATATAAATATGCAACGTGTTTCCCTTATAAATATCTCTGTTGCAGGATGCCCAGATTGACCCCATAACTCAGCTGTTGTATATAGTGCTACACTAAACACTAATATGCAAGTGTCTCTGTAATAGGTTGACTTGAAGTCATTTGAGTGAACGCCCAGGCATGCTATAGCTGGGTTATTGACTTTAGTTAGTATAAGACACAAATTCCAATATTTACAAAAGAGTAGAAAAAAACATTTCAAGATATAGGCATAGTTAGACACTTTTGAAATAGGACAGAAGTCCTTCAGGAATTGACAAAAGCAATTTCATGAAAATAAGAAGCTACTGCACCCCAACCAACAGGAATGTATCCCAGTCATGCAAGGGTGGGATACTGCAAAACTCAATTATCAGTTTACATAATGCATCCCATCAACAGACTAATGATGTCTACTGTGATATTACAGATCATCTCCTGCTGTACCAGAAAACCTGAGTCTGGGTAATACCTAAAGTAAAGAGCTTAGCTTAGACAAGTGGTTCTGGCATTTCAGGAACAGAGCACTGATAATTTTTGAACTTACATAAAGATCTCATGTACTTTCAACTCTTGGCATGAAGTAGTCATCCATTGAAAAGAAGGGTGATAACGCATGGGATCAGGTACTTTGCCATATTCTCATTTTTTTCTGAAAACTAATTCATTATTATGATAAAGACATGACACTCTCTTGGTGCTCCACTTCCCAGTTCTGCCGTAGTTCTAACCAAATTTCTGCTCAAGTTTTAGCAGCTGAACCCCATCTAAGCCATAGTGCATATGAGCAACAGAATGAAAGCATGATAAAATCTGACACCAACTTAAAAAAAACTGATAGCAAGTGTGACACAGTGATGAGAGGCTAGGGTCTCTCCTCCTGAGAGCAAAAGCACATTTTGTGACTAGCTCCACTCACCAGTTCTTACATCACAAACGGAGTTCTAAAAGTAGGGTGTTAGCATAGCCCTTCTGCAGGGATGGCACAGTTCTGCAAAGCACTCAACATGTAAACAACAACAACATTTCTATTAACTGAAAAGAGAGAAAGGCTTTGAGAGCCAACTGGGAAATTAAGAAATTTGCTGCTCTTACAGGGGGTTCAATTGAACCCAGAGGACCTGCGTTCGATTCCCAGCTCCCACATGGTAGCTTACAATAGCTGTAACTCCAGCTGCAAGGTTTCCAACACCCTCTCCTGGCCTCCACAAGCTCTGCATACACACAGTACATGCATACAAATGCAGGCTAAAACAGGCATAAACATAAAATTAAGATGATAAACTACTTTTAAGAAAAGATGTACAGCTTTGGAGAGAAGCAATGAACCTGCCTTTGTGTACTGTTGACAGGACTGTGAACAATTCAGACCATCTCTAAAAGTGACCAAAACATTGCTGAGAATTATTGATTCCTAGCATGGATTGCAGGACACAAGGATGAGAAGAACTAGATCTGGTACACTGACTATATTCCAGCCACAACAAAAGGCGTTTGCATGAGAAGCACCATACTAAGTATTAGCACTCAGTGGAAAGAAGTATTTACGTATGAATCTGATAAAAAAAAAAAAAAAAGCTCAAGATCTTTGTGTTGAAACTACTTGTTTCTGATGACCCACATCAAAGACTGAATTAGAGATACTTCTGATTCATAGATAAACTTAATATCACCAGGACATCAGTTTTACTCTATAGATTCAATGAAATTTCACTTAGACTACCAGCAAATATCACAAGTTAATACTCTAAAGTTTTCATGGATTGACCACAGATGCAGAATAACTGACATAACATCAAAGAAGAAAGTTTGGGCTATAGTAATCACTATTATAAAGCTATAGCAAGACAATGTATTTTGCAAAATACGGAAACACATCATTGGCATTTCACCCAGACCACAAAGGTAGACCTGTAATGCTGTCTCGGTATCTTTGACATATAAGCAAAGGTGATAAGGTAGAGGGCACGGAATATTAGTAACAAATGACATGAGAATAAATGATATCCTATTCTAAAATTAAATAAATAAATAGGACACAATCTTTATACTCTACAAACATTGACTCAAATGAATCATACCTCTCAATATTAAATGTAAAATTAAACTCAGAATGTTATCTAGAAGAAAAATCTGTATGATTTTACGTATGATCAAGACTCTTTAAATAGACATAAAACAAACATGATTGAAGAAAGAAAATACAAGAAACTGACCCATATTCAAGTCAAACTTTCTCATCTGCAAAAGAGGATTAGAGTGAGCCCCAGACAGGGAGAATGTGCTTGCAGAAGAGAAGCGAAGTAAATGGACTTCACGGGACCTGCACAGAGCACTTAAATTTATTTTTTTAAAGCCATAACCTGAGAGAAAACTGGGCAAAACTCCTGAACTCAAGACCCATCACGATCCTTGACTGTGATGGAGCCATCTTCTAACCTTGCAGCTTAAGTATCCAAAGATGACTCGAGAAGAAGCAGGCTACTAGTCTACTAGGCTGAAACGCAACTGAATGTCACAAATGAGCTGCTGGAGTCTGCAGAAAGAAAGAGAGGGAAACTATCTGCTTCCGCAGACAACGTAAATATGTTTATTTTCATATTTGAAGCAAAAATGTTACAATCATTGCTAGAAAAAAAATAGAAAGAAATTCAAAACCCCAGTCACAACATCCTCATGAATTCTTCTTCCTGAAACACTGCAGAATTTTCCTTGCTCAGCTGAATAGAATAGGGGAAATATAGGAAGTCAACTTACAGAGCCAACAATTAATAGGATTTAAAAAAAAAACCTCTGAAATCAAAGTATAGACAACAGAGTCACCCCACCCCTCTCTTTTATCTTATTACACAATGTTAAAGGTTAGTAGTATTGTCTTCAAGTTAGGTGACCACAATGAATGTCAATAAGCCTTTCAGTTATGCATATTTTAAAACAAGTTTTAAAATTAAAATTTAGGTAGTCCTGTCTCAAAGTCTCCATTTCTTTAACATTGTTTCGAAGAAGTTTGCATCCTTAATAATCATTCTTTATAACCCCCAAGTCCAATTAATCCTCGTCCTTATACCCATGCATATGAAAACTTACCAGTGTCCCTCCAACAACCATGGAAAATTATTCTCTCTGCTCCAATATCCATAAATGTCGTTAGCTCCTCAGCCATGGGCAGAACACCAGGAGCTTACCCCCACCTAAAGCTGGAATTCTTAACTTCCTGATTTTGTGAAGGTCCTGGGCAGCGAACCATGGCTATAGCAAGTTCATGTGTGCAACAGTCATGTCGCGCCCCAACCCAAAGCCAACCTCGCACAGCCCTCGTGTCTAAGACTCCCAGTTACTGCATTTTATATGTGAGTTTAAAAATAAAAGACAATAAGAGCCAGAGACTGTGAGGGGAGTGCGTTGGAGGACAGGAGTTAGGTGAGGGAGTAGGAAGTGGATATGACCAAGCTACAGTGCTTGCATGTATGACACTTTCAAAAAACAGAGAGGAAGGGGCTGGCGAGATGGCTCGGTGGTTAAGAGCACTGACTGCTCTTCCAGAGGTGCTGAGTTCAATTCCCAGCAACCACATGGTGGCTCACAACCATCTTTAAGGAGATCCAATGCCATTCTCTGGTGTGTCTGAAGACAGCAACGGTGTACTTAAATATATAAAAATAAATAAATCTTTAAAAAAAGAATTAAAAAAACAGAAAGGAAAAAACATCATATTTACTAGGCTCTGATTTAGGGTTCTCATCCTACAGATCCTTAAAAACAAAACAAAAACAAGCAACTATATCAGCCTCTTCCATTTAATTGCATGTCATTTAAAAAGGAATATTTTAATTTTCTTTGGTATTAGATGCAAACAATGCAACTACTCTGTATTATTCTAGTACACACGCACACGCATGCACACACGCACACACACACACACGCACACACGCACACACACACGCACACACACACGCGCATACATGTATTTGTAGTTTATTTCTCATGCATACTTCATTTCATTTTAAAACATATTTAAAATAATTCTTTGAGAACTTCTTACAATGAGTTTGAAGATCTTCACCTCCCACTGCTTTCTGACTCCTCCCATTTCCACAGAAACTAACTTCAAGTCCTCTCTCTCTGTCTCTCTCACTCTCTCTGTCTCTCTCGCTGTCTCTCTTGCTGTCTCTCTGTTTCTCTCTGTCTCTCTCTGTCTCTCTCTGTTTCTCTCTCTGTTTCTCTCTCTGTTTCTCTCTCTGTTTCTCTCTCTCTCTCTCTCTCTCTCTCTCTCTCTCTCTCTCTCTCTCTCTCTCTCTCTCTCTCTTTCTCTCTCTCTCTCCCCCTCTCTCTCATCACTCACCAAATCGAATTTCCATTGAGTCTATCCTGCCATGTGTGGAGACCTGCACCAGGGCATCATCCAACAACCTAAAGTCTCACTGAGAGAAAACTGAATGTGCTTCCTCCAATTATCAAAAGCATTGTAATATATTACCATAAACATATACTATGGGGGAAAAAAAACTACTAATAAAGTATAAAAGCCACGTGTTCCTGCCACCCACAGAGATTTCCAGCCAGCAGCTCACAGCTACTTTCAGCTCTGATAACACTGGGACTGTGTGTAAATCTCTAGTCTTTTCTCTGTCTCCCTAAAGTTGGCTGCATACATAACCGAACTGCCTTTACCTAGAAAGTAAGATCATGATAAACACTTGAACTTAATTTTAAAATTTGAACTATATTATGAATACCTATGTGCACTTGTAAGTATATGCATTATGTTTAAGCATTATGTATCCTTATTTTGGGGCATTGAAAACATTTTATTCATTCAGTGTAATAAACACATCTCAAGAGGTCAGGTCTTTCCTGAAATCTGAAGCAATTCCACAGAGAAGTTTCTATGTGCAGAAACTGGCTCCTGTGTTGGCGTGATGTGACAGTAAAAAGCCATCCTAAGGTGGATTTGCACTAACTAATTATCTTGATGAATCCCTATGACTCTAGTATTTATAGTGTTAAAATGCCCAAACTGATAAATGTGTTTATCTTCACCAAGAAACATAACGTTGCCTGTTTTGCCTATGTCTTAAGGCTGTACGCCAAAGGAAGCCTTGCTGTCTCAATAGCAACTAGTGACCAGGATCAAAACCATCCCACAGGCCTGTAGCAAAATTCATCTTTAATCGAAAACATCAAGAAGCAAGGATTGTGGTTTTTGGAGCATTGATAGAGCAGTTAATTCAGTCTTATGACAGGCCTTGCGATTGTGGCTTGTAGGTTGAAAATAAGGACAAAATATCAAATGAGGAAAAAAAGCATTTCATCAAAAGGAAAAGAAATAAAAAAAAAAAACTTGTTGTTTCCATGGACATCAGAGGCCATCTTTGCTGGATCTGCTCCTCTCTCTAATTCCAGCCTGCGGTTACGTTGTGGAACATAGACTGTGTGTGTGACCAGTGCCACAGAGCCCCACTCCCACATCCTTACTCTTCCCCACCAACTTTTATGAAGAAAGTATCATTTGAAACATCACCCTGGGGTGAGAAAATTCTTTCTATAAGATTTTTTTTGAAGTAAATCAAAACAGCAACAAAAACAAATTTTAATAGAAAACAAGCTGAGGTTGTTTCTTAGAACCGAGTTTTTAAAGAATCAAGGACTCAAGGGCAGATGCATGGGGGATGGTTCTGAGCAAGGCAACGCTGGATGTTCATTTCTTCCATTCAAATCCCAAGAACAAGGACTTGAACTTCCCCGTTTCTTCCATTTTTCCAAGTAGAGTGCTTCTTCTCTAGAGACAGTTGCATCCCAGTGACAGCTGGAGCTACCTGGAAGTAGAGCTCTGTAATGTTTCTGCTGGTTATAGACACACACGATAAAGTGTCCCAGAAATAACGTTCTTTCATATATTACTTTTTGGTTTATTGCATAGACCACAGTCTGAATAAATCATGGTCATGGTCCTTGAAGGTCACAGAATCCCCAGGTTTTAATGACAGTGCTTCACATAGCATTGTGTTATACATTCTGATGCAGCCACCCAGACTTGAGGTCACATCCTCTGGTTATCCCCACAGCTATCAGTCCATTGGTAACATTCTGACTTCACTTCCCTTTTGAGTTGAAGAAACTGGCATTTGCAGGGGTAAAGTGGATAAGGACTAACTTAATTCGATAGCATTGGTGGTGTCTTGTAGGCTTTGATTTTTTTTTTCATAACCTACTTTTGTAAGGGTTCTTCAATGTGTTTTCCTCCCTTCTAGCCCATCCCCCACCAATGGTAGTGGAAAGAAAGGGTTAATAAGGCAAAGGGGTGATGCAGACCTGTTTAGAAGTAGTTCTTCTGGGCCATTCCGATCTTCATTATCAGGATATTGGCAGTTCAGTTCACACAAATTAGCAGTGGTACACCAATCTACCTTCAAACACCACTCACAAATCAGCAACAGCAGCTTGATCCAGAAGAAACTGTGAGGTTTTGCAGGTTGGCCTGAGTCCACACAGAATCAACAGGAAGTCACCAGAACACCACCAGAAGTTTTTTCATGCCTTTCCCTCTATGAAGTCATGACAAACTATGATCAGCAAAGAAGGCAAGGTCAACCAATACCATAGCAAGGAGAAATGTCTGTTGGGTTATACTTATATATTTTCCAAACACCACATGTCCTCTCAAGTGTTTGCTCTAGCAAATACATCACATGCCCTTTGTCTAGGCAACTTCCAGAGAAGCAGAATATGTCTGTTCTCAGCAAAATATCCACTCATAGGACAGTTTCCATTAAAAATCATCACATGATACAACTGAGTTTCCAAAGAAACCAGGAATTTCCCCTTCAGTGTTCCCTAACCAGTTTAATCTCTGATTGCTGATGCTATCATACTGTAGAACATGAATGGGTCATGTTCTCTAAGGGTCAATTATGTTCTAGAAACTGTAACCAATCCTCCTTTTGAAAACTACAACAGTATAAAGTATGAGTTCCCATTTCCATGAAATAAATGGCACAAATAGACTTGAAGAGGTACAGGTTATTATAAAATATTATAATGTTACCAAGTGAGAAATAAAATGTGAATACTTTATGATCCAGGTCCTACAATACAACAAAATAGTCTGTTTGTTTGTAAACGTTTTTATCAATGCATATAGATACTTATGTGATGCAGCATGGTAGTTTAGCACGTGTGCACAGTGTGTAATGATTACCCGGAGATTCTTGTCATGTGCCTGTCCTTGAGTGCCTGTGATTTCTAGATCCTTTCAACTGGCTGCTTCAAGTTTGCAGTTAGTCGGTGCCAACTACAGCTGTCACTGGTGCTCAGAACATCAGAATTCATTCCTCCTACAAACTGCCTTGCCACTAAACTCATTGACTCTCCACCCTCAGTTCTCCTCCTGGGCTGCCGCAGCCTCAGTGAGTTCTCTTCTGTCTCAGCTGTTACTAGTGTAGCTTCCACGTGAAAGTGAGAACACAGCCTGTTTCTTTCTCTGAGCTGACTTATTTAATAGTTCAACCCATGTAGCTACAAATGACACAATTCCACTCTTTATAGTTGAAAACTATTCTACTGAGCATATAAACCAAGGTATATTTATCTATTTTTCTACTGATGGGAGGGCATTTGAAATGTTTATCTTAGGATTCAGTACATCGAGAACACATACTTTACATTCCACCACAGATTTTCTTGTTGTCAGTAAGAACATGAATTATACTTTCTGATGTCTATCCCACAACTTGCTCCTCCTCCACTTCTTCCTTTGTCCCTTTTCCTTCTTCTTCCTTCCTTCCTCCCTTCCTTTCTTCCTTCCTCCCTTCTCTTCTCTTCTCTTCTCTTCTCTTCTCTTCTCTTCTCTTCTCTTCTCTTCTCTTCTCTTCTCTTCTCTTCTCTTCTCTTTTCTTCACGTCAGTGTACCATAGCGTCTGCCCATAAATTCAGTATTTGGGAAACTGAGGCAGAAGAATAACTATAATTTCAGGGCCACCTTGGACTTCATTGCTAGTCTGTGATATATGGAATAAACTATCTCAAAAAAGAAATTAGCTGGCTGAAGAACTGGAACAAAAAGGAGTTCGTTGCATCTGTTGTTTGTTAAAGGCTATATGTGCCTTTTTGAGACAGATCTCACCATAAACACTGTGTGCAAACATTTGCCTGCTGCCAAGCATTAGTGTGTCCTAAATGCTTCAAAGAAAAGATCTCTTTGGACATTGGTATTAGAGAAGTGAATTTCAGCTACCATATCAGCAACTACCTCTCTACTCTTGCTATGAGACAGTGTGGAATTTATAAAAATGAGTAACTAGGATCTCCTAGGAGAGGATTCTAAGGGAACCAAGGCTTTGGTACAAAAGAACAGGAATATGACACCCAGGTCATTAAAGGACAGAAGAATAGGGCATGCCATAAGTGTCTCTGGAGGACAGAAGGACAGAGGCATGGTATGGGTGTCTCTAGAGGACAGTGGGAGAAGGACAGAGGGCAGCTTCTCCAGCCCATGACATAGAAATAGTGACAGCTAAAAAGAACTTTGTTACCACAAGAATATTGGAGAGACTTGAAAGTTGACCGGGTATGCTCCTTAAAACCAACTGCAGATTTGCTCCCCTGGTTCTGAATGTTGTGACCCGACGGTCATGTAGCTTACATATTTTCTTCTCTATTTGCTTTTGCCCTTAGTTAAATAGGAAGGAAAAACTCACAGTCTTTGCTTTTTGATGCCCCAGGGAAGTCATATGCCAGTGAAGAAGTGAGGGCCTGGGGCGGGGGTGGGGGAGCACCCTCTTAGAGGCAAAGGGGAGGGGTAATGGGATAAAGTGTGGATACTTCAGTCCTTCTTAGAAGCTGGAACAAAATACCCATGGAAGGAGTTACAGAGACAAAGTGTGGAGCAGAGACTGAAGTAAGGACCATCCAGAGACTGTTCCACCAGGGGATCCATCCCATAAACAACCACCAAACCCAGACACTACTGCAGATGCCAACAAGAGCTTGCTGACAGGAGACTGATAAAGCTGTGTCCTGAGAGGCTCTGCTTGTGCCTGGCAAATACAGGAGTGAATACTCACAGCCATCCATTGGACTGAGCACAGGGTCCCCAATGAAGGAGCTAGAGAAAGTACCCAAGGAGCTGGAGGGGTTTGCAGCCCCATAGGAGGAACAACAATATGAACTAACCAGTATCTCCAGAGCTCCCTGGGACTAAACCACCAACCAAAGAAAACACATGGAGGAACTCATGGCTGCAGCTGCATATGTAGCACAGGATGGCCTAGTCAGCCACCAATGGGAGGAGAGGCCCTTGGACCTATGAAGTTTCTATGCCTCAGTATAGAGGACTTCCTGGGAGAGGAAGCAGGAGTGGGTGGGTTGGTGAGCAGGTGGAGGAGGGGAAGGGATAGGGTGTTTTCATAGGGGAAACTAGGAAAGAGGATAACATTTAAAATGTAAATAAAGAAAATATCTAATAAAAAATAAAATAAGGAAAAAGAAAAAAAAGAAATACCCACCACGAATACTGCATGCAGCATATAAATATTGCTTGCTAGTACATTGCTTGAAAATACTCATTTGTTTACAATCTGAATCAATGGGGCCACTTAGAGTCAGTAAAGTTCATCCTTTATACAACTTTCTAAAAGCTTTCTGTAAAACATCCCCTGTTCTTTCCAAACGTGATGATTTCTTATCTGTTCAACAAATAGCAAAGCTTTTCATTAGGGAACAGCCACAGGGAGAGACAAGCAAGAGAGAGTTAAACAGGTACAGATTCAGACACACACCACAGACAGAAGACAGCCAGATAGACAGGCAGGCAGACAGACAGTACATAGATAGAAGACATGGGGAGCAAAGTAGGACATGCCATTCTGGGTATGCAAAACAAAAACAAACAAACAAATAAACAAACAGTCTACTGGAGGGGGACCAGAATAATTAAAAAATAAGCTGAAGTAAAAATACTAAAATAAAAATAAAATGTATACTATGAAATAGCAAAACAAGAGAAAAGAGAATTCTTTATATATATTTCTCTTTTTAAAAATACAAAGGGAGACATTTCTGAACTATGGACAGTGTCCTTTTGTTAATATTTCAATTCATTGGTCCTAAATCATCAGTGATAATTTTTACTTCCTTGACATAAAGAGCTGATGTCTCTTCAACCCTTGAATTGTCATTTAGATTATGCTCACAAGATCAGTGACCAATCACGTTTCCTTTCTCAGGCAGAGGACTAAGTGTTGTGTTACCTCCATGCTGGTAACTGGCCTGTACAAACATGCATCTTCAAGAAACAGATTAGCATGGTGATCTAGCCCCACCCTGCCCAGCCCCACCCTGCCCAGCCCAGCCCAGCCCAGCACAGCACAGCCCAGCACAGCCCAGCACAGCACAGCACAGCCCAGCCCAGCACAGCACAGCCCAGCACAGCCCAGCCCAGCACAGCACAGCACAGCACAGCACAGCACAGCACAGCACAGCACAGCACAGCACAGCACAGCACAGCACAGCACAGGGAAGGACTATGTCAGCACACCAAAGGAAGGACTATGTCAGCACACCAAAGCATGAGATGAGATGAAGGCAGATGTCGATGAAATTCTTCTCCTCCTCATATCCCTGTTATTTCTTTTGATCTTTTCATGGTGGACAAGATTTCCCATATGTTTGGTGTCATGAATCTGTAGATTTAACATGTTTTGACTTATGTGTTACTTTCTTCTATTATACCTTACATGTTTGAGATTCTGTCTTCCATCTCCTGTATTCTGTTGGTGATGCTGTGTCTGTAGTTCCTATTAGCGTACCCAGATTTTCTATCTCTGGAATCCCCTCAGTTTTTGTTTTCTTTATTGCTTCTATTTCTATTTTCATGTCTTGAACCATTTTATTAATTTCCTTCACCTGTTTGATTATATATTCCTGTATTTTTAAGGGGTTAACTCAAATCCTCTTTAAGGGCTTCTGTCATCTTCATACGATTGAAATTAGAGTCACTTTCTTGTGTGTCAGCTGTTTTGGACTATCCCAGCCTTACTGTACTGGGACATCTGGGTCCTGGTGGTGTCATATGCCCTGCTGCTGTTGACTGTATCTCACGCTGGCTTCTAGGCCTCTGCATTTATGTTATTAAAGTTTTAGGAGTGATTTCTGAGCTTATCTTTGTTAGATGTCTCCCTCCCCGCTCCTCCCATTGTCTTTTCTCTTACTCCTTGGTCTTCTGGCCTAAATGGCCTGGTATTCTGGTCCAGTAGGGTGTCTCCACTGGGGTTTTGCTGCCTATGGGACCTCTGAGGTTTGAGTGCCACATTGCCTCTGGGGTTCCAAGTACCTCTGTGGCCTTTGGGGTTCTGGGTACTTGCTTGGTTTCTGGAATTCTTAGTACTACCCGGCCTCCAGTAAAGAGGACGTCTTCTGACAAAGTTATGAGCTGGGATATGGGGTCCAGGGAGGAGGTGAAGTTGGGGTTATTGGGGCATAACACATTTTATGAAGTGTTAGCAGGTGGTAGACGGTGTCTTACCTGGGGTCCCTAGAATGGGCCTGGCTTCTGCTAAAGTAGCTGGAGTTGTGGCTGGAATATGAAGCCCAGAGCATGGGGTCAAAAAGATTCTTACAGCTAGTGAGATCAGTTCGCTTCCCAATTCATTGCAAAGTCAGAAAGGTCAGGGTGATAATTTAATATTCATTTTACTGCTTGTTTGTGGTTCCCTCTACTATTCTAGAGCTAAGCATAGAGAGATTTTAATATTCCAACATCATTTTAAAGGTTGTAGAAGAATCCTAATCCATGCCTTTTTCTTCTGATTTCTAAAAGATTCTTTTACAGACAAAGCAGTTAGAGGTTCTTCCCTCACAAGCTTTAAATTTCCATTACCTGACAGTGGCGGGTATACGAGAAAGTCATCAAGGCTTCCCATATCTTCTGACATTTTGTCATTCCAGTGTGATCGATGCTCCCCTCTTTATAATGACAAGCCTTTCCGCAGTGGCGACAATATTCATGCATTCAACTGTAAGCCTTGCCAGTGCCACAGCCATGCCAGCAGCTGTCACTACGATGCTTCTGTGGACCCATTTCCCCTGGAGCACAACAGAGGTGGTGGAGGAGTCTGTGATGACTGTCAGCATCACACAACAGGTAATCCCAAGTCCTGAGTGGCTGGCTCAGCCTGTGGGCCACAGGTGTCTATCTCTAGATACAGGAATATTTTAAATTATGATTCTGTTATCTTAATTAGGAATGAGCTTTCATGCTGTTAAGTTGGGGAGCAAAGCTGCTTCATCAAACCACTGAGTTTGCAGGAAGATGTTTCTACAAGAGGGTTCACATCATTGACTGAACTTGTAATTCATACAGCTTACCCTAGCTCAGCTTGATACATCCTTACAGAAACTTACTTGTACCACTTACATTCCCATCTTCTTTGGGCCTGGTTTCACACATGGGTGTGTTACCTTTACTGAGAGTTTACACAGAAACCAGTCATCTTTTGAAGATATTATAAGTACATAGACCAACACAGTGGTTTATAGGAAATGGGGCTTAATGGAGATCCTGGCAATCTGAGATGGATCCCCAAAGTCTACATGGTGGATGTCTTAGTCAAGGTTTCTATTCCTGCACAAACATCATGACCAAGAAGCAAGTTGGGGAGGAAAGGGTTTATTCAGCTTATACTTCCATACTGCTGTTTATCACCAAGGAAGTTAGGACTGGAACTGATGCAGGAGCTGATGCAGAAGCCATGGAGGGATGTTCTTTACTGGCTTGCTTCCCCTGGTTTGTTCAGCCTGCTCTCTTATAGAACCAAGACTACCAGCCCAGAGATGGTCCCACCCAGAAGGGGCCTTTCCCCCTTGATCACTAATTGAGAAAATGCCTTACAGTTGTATCTCATGGAGGCATTTTCTCAACTGAAGCTCCTTTCTCTGTGATAACTCCAGCTGTGTCAAGTTGACACAAAACTAGCCAGTACAGTGGAAAAGAAAGACTGACTCCTGCAAGTTGTCCTCTGACCTCCTCAGGCTCACATGGTACATACATGTCCAACACACACACACACACACACACACACACACACACACACACACACACAGTAAAAAAGGCTATAAATACAGAAGGTGATAAATAGTCTCTGTAGGTTCAATGGTAACAGGTAATTTCTACTAGTCATTAAAGTCACTATTTTTCTGAAGAACATTATTTGCATTAAAGCAGAAGCAGGTAGTATCAGTGTCTGAAATATAATTCAACTACAATAGACCAAAGCGTGCTACCCAAGGACACGAGTCAATGATTTAGATAAGTACCAACCATATAAACAGCATGAGACCCTGGCCAGGGACCTAAGCCATGAAGGTGAGTATTCCTGGGCTTCTCATGCAAGAGCAGGCTCTAGAGTAGAGACACAGACTGGGGCCCCATCAGAACTGTGAATGTCAACACTCTAGAAACATTAAGAATTTAGTTAACTTTTAATTCATCAGAAGCTAATATCACTCAAACTGAAAATTTTAGTTGAGTATCCAGTTTTCTGATATTGAGTCCACTTCTAGGAATGTCAGAACAGGGTATATGGTTTTCAATAGGAAAATTGAAAATGTGAAAGTTTATTTCAGATTCTTTCTTTGGCTTTGGCAGCATCCACACTGGCTCTGGAAATTACTCATAGCATCGGAACCCATTTATTTAATCTTATTATTTTATTCATATCTATTATTTTATATATCTTATACTATGTATGTTTTATATATGTATTTTTCATATTAATTATTATTTTTATGTTATTTATTTATTATTTTATTCATAAAATGGCCAGAGTAAAGGGCTACTTCATTAACTGAAAGCTGTAGGAACTACATTGTGCCCTGAATATATCAGGGTCTTCTAGTACTTAGTAGAAGACTTGCCTGGTATATATAAATATAGCAAGTTTCTTTATTCTGATACTTGACGTAAAAAAAAATATAATTGACAAATGCACTAAAAAGTCATATTAACTGCACAATAACCATTATGTTAAGAGCATTGTCCAATTTTCACAATTTACTTCTGAAAGATACATGTCTGTATATTTTTCTGTATCTGTGTGATCACATGTATGTATATTGATCATGTGTATATGTGCGGAGACCAAGATTTCACATCAAGTGTCTTTGTCAGTCACCCTCCACCTTTTCTCTCTCTACCTGGAACTCACTCACTTGAATGAACTGGCTGGTGGATGAGGCCCAGGAATCCATCTGTCTCTGGGTGATTGGTCTGTGCTGCCGGTGGATCTGGCTATTTTTGTGTATGCTGGGTATCTGATTCAAGTCTTCCTGCAAGAATAGCAAGTGTCTTAACCTGTGTGAGCTCCTTGGCTCTCAACGAACATTCATGACACAGTGCTCCTCTGTCCTTCCTCTTCTGTAGATGTCATCGACATTATGTGTAGCAATTCCTCATATTTTGCTCTAGAAATAAGTGGTTGGCCATGAAAAAACAATTTTAAGTTTAGAGGAGGATTCCTTTAGAATGTATGATCCCCGACAAAGCAAAACTTCTCAGAAATGTGGTATTGCACAGCAGATGGGCGTTTAATGAAGTAGAGCACCATTTGGAACAGGTTCGCTGTTTCATATGCTCCGGATCACTAAATTGGCAGGTAGAGATGAAAGGTGCATTAAAATGGACGTCCCCAAAATTACAGAATTTCCTCAAAGGAATACCGTCTTCAATCTTGAATTATGCGGCCGATTGTAATGAATGATGAGTCCTAATGCATAGCCTGTCCTGACACAGGGAGACACTGTGAGTCGTGCCAGGATTACTTTTACCGACCTGTTGGTGCTGATCCTGCTGCCCCGGATGCTTGCAAGCACTGTGACTGTAACAGGGCCGGGACTAGAAATGGCAGCCTCCTCTGTGACGTGGTGAGTTACTCCCAGGAAGTATCCTGGGAGGTAAGCAATGGCTGTCCTGCTACAGATCAGTCTGGGACACTCTCCCAGGCTCTCCAGACTATTTATTTTCCAGGAAGTTTTGAGTTGGCCTTTAAGAGACAACTGAGGTAGCTAGGACCTTGAGTGGTGTCCAGCATGAATGTTAACTGACTGCTGTGTGGCCAGAAAATGCTAAAGCAAAGGACTCGTTTTCGTTTTCATTTCGTAAATGTCAAAAAGAATTGGAGAGTACAATTCTAAGCAAACTGCAAAGCAGAGAAGTATCAATTTTTAAATATATATATATAAATAAGACACTTTAATACCAAAGCCAGGAGAAGATAAGTCCTGCAAAGGCAGTTGCCTGAAGACGCAAATGGAAGTCATGTTTCTCTGCTTCTAAATTTCTACCTGCCTAGTTTGAAAATGAAATATATGTTTATATTCTTAAAACATGCTTATTATATATGTGACAAATTTTAATGTCTGATCTTCCCTAAGCTGGGTTGCTAAGTCCTTCTTTAAGCCAGTAGCTCTGTGTTCAGTCTATGGTCAATATCTCTAATTTGGTCTTGTTATCCTCATATCCAAAATGACTTCAGGTAAAGAAAACTTGTCTAATAAAACCAACTCAATGACTATTCATTTTAATGAATACATATAACTTTTAACAGTTGAGAACACAGTGGTCAAGACAATATGCCCAGTTTTAGAACATTTTATAAACTGCATCATAAACATAGTAAATTCAAGACAAGGTATATGTATCCTATAACTTTCAGCCAACCCTGAACAGAGACTTTCAAAACAAGTTAAGTTGGTGATTTCTTGTACTCTAAGAATTTACAAGGCAAACTCACCAGTTTGGGTCCAACCAGCCATGGCCGGATAGCAAACATGAAGCCAACCTATGTTATATAGTAAGACTTGTTTCAAGTCAGTTTCTAAAACCAGAATGATAGAATCAATAAAGACAGATTAAAGACATGGAGGGCTGTCAAAGTGTGGGAATGGCAGGAGGCCATGTTTGTTGAGACACTCAAATCTGAAAGACTAACGAGATCTAGGTTATTTGATACCATTGAGAACTTTGTTTTCTGAGGCAGGAGGCTGAACCTGACGTCCTGGCAGGCAAGAGGATACTTTCTACATCCCAGCCTTCAGTGTACAGTTTTCACACATTTCTTAGTGAAACCATACTTCAGCTCCATACTGCTCATTCCACACACCTCATGTCTTGCTGTTTGAAGTCTGTGCTGGCTTATACAGGTTGTCGGCTCAGCATACCTAGAAAGAACGAACCTGAATGGAATAGAGCTTCAGATTGCCCTGTGGTCACATCTGTGGGTATTTTCTTGATTTCTAATTGACAGAGGAGGACCTGGCCCACAGTGAGCATACCACCCCTAAATAGGTGGGCCTAAGCTTTAGAACAAAGTTAGCTGAATATGAGCCTAGAAGAGAGCCGGTAGCAGTGGTCCCCATGATCTCTGCTTCAGCTCCTGCCTCCAGGCTCCTGCCTGGAGTATTCACTCTAAATTCCCTCTGTGGAGCATAACAAAGCCTCTCGTGGTTATTTGTGAACATGGTGGCTTTTACAATAATAGAAACCAAACTAGAACACACACATACACACTACACATGAACACATAGTCACACACATACTTACACACACAGACTCATACATAGCACACACAAACACACATAGTCACACAGACACTCAACACACATATGCAGACACAATCACACACACATACATAAACACCAAGCAACAATATACATACCCAGTCACATACACACACTTATACACACATTCACATACACTATACACACATGCACATAAATGCATACTATATATATGCCAAATACCACACACACATACTCAGATTCACACACATATTTACACAAACACATTCACACATACTACACACAACACACAAACTCACACAGACAGTAACATACACACGCACACACACAAATACTCACACATAAATACACACACCAAACACCACACATATATTTACACACACACATTCATACATACCATATATCACACAATCATAAATTCATACACTCATATACACACTCTGATACATACACATAAATATGTGCATATATATATATATCAAATACCACACATATGCATTCGTAGACACTCACACAGACACATTCATATATATATATATATATATATATATATATATATATATGCTCATACTCATACAAACACAAACAGACATGCCACACATTATACATACACACATCAACACAGTCACTCATATACACACAAACACTCACATATAGTCACAAAGACACAGCATACATACAGTCACACAGACACATTCACACACATACTTTCACACACTCACACAGACACATACCACACACACAGGAGATATGGTTCCTACCTTCTTACAGTGTCTATATCTTGTAGATTTTACCTAAATAATCACTGTTTGTTCTAACATCCTGAATTGGGTGCATGGCTTTCTTCTAATAAGTCTAGGTACATATCAGTATGTGTAATTTAGATCAGGTATGTAATTTAAAGCTATTACAATATGTAGGTGAGAGTTATGAGTATACACAAGTCATATGCATACATTTAAAAACAGAAAAAGAAAAGTGAAAAATTCATAGGCACAAGACAATAATGTCCGTCTGCCTACTTCCATTTCACATTTTCCTGCTGAGTTTAAACAATGTAAATCAAACCAAAAACAAAATAAAGGGATTTGAATAACAAATGTCTCCATTTGTACATAAATCATATTACTTACAAAAAAAACATTAAAAAAATATTAAGTGGCATGTAGAAGCCCACATCCAATATCTTACAGCTAGGCAAGTAGGGGTGTGAATTCCAGATAACTGGGCTACCTCACAAAGCCTGTATCCAACAAACACACTGGCAAACAAAACAATATCAAAGCCCCAAATGAACAAAGCACTAAATTAAACAAAGTTCCCCAACTATTATAACTAATGAATTATCAGATTTTCAAGATTTAAGATAAATGCAGAAAAAATCAGATATAATTCTACATGGCAGCAACAGTGCAAAGTTATTACTAAGACTATGACATATAAAACATTTTAAGGGTAAATTATTCAGGAACGAACTTAGTGAAAGATTTGCAAAGTTGACACTTTGTAAACTAAGAAGCATGGTTGAACTAAAGACAACTAAATAGGAGGGTTTTTCCATTTTCAAATGTTCATGTGTCAGATGATGTAATGTTTTAAAATCAGAATCATTCATCAAACTGGCCTGTTGATTCAAGACTATCCTTATATAAAATACAATTTATACATAAATATAAATACAAAGGCTCCTTTTGAGATCAGAGCAATCGGATTCAAAATTAATTTTTTCAAAGAATATGTCTAAAACAGTCATAAAAGGCAGTGGTGAGTTAAATTATACATATTTTCTGATTTTAAACTGTTTTACTGTTTTACAGTTGTCAATGGGATATGATAGAAAGCACTGTGTGTGTGTGTGTGTTTTGTATATATATCTATCCATATGTCCATCTGCAGAAATAAATTCTTTACAGTAAACCTTTTTTTTCATTTTTATTTATTCATATTTTATGTGCCTGGGTGTTTTGCCTGCTTCTATTATCTGTGTGAGGGTGCCAGATGCCCTGGAACTGGAACTACAGTTGTGAGCTGCCATGCAGGTGGTAGGAATTGAACCCAGTTCCTCTGGAATAACAGCTAGTGCTCTTAACTGCTGAGCCATTTCTCCAGACCCATGAAAACCTGATACTTTGATGAAGAAGTCAGGGCAGTTCATTGGATAAAGCATAATTTTAACAATAAATGTGCATACATATGCTAAAGAAGAAAGCTAGCTCTCTACCTCACCCTATACAGCTAAACATACATCTACACATTATATATCAAAATGGAATGGAGCATTGAGTCCAAGAGCCAAAAATCACAAAATTATTAGACAAAGGTAGCATTTAAGATATTGTACCAAAAGTATAAACATCTAAAAGGACATAAGTGATTCTTTGTAAAATCCAGTCATTTGCATGGTTTTGCCAGCTGCAGATAGTTTTTCAAGTATCTGACATTTGAAATTCTGGGGACTTGAAAGGATATATAACACAAGGGTCCTGAGAGGGGTGTGGTGCTGCTGCTCCTCCTGCTGCTGCTCCCCCTGCTGCTGCTGCTCCCCCTGCTGCTGCTGCTCCTCCTCCTGCTGCTGCTCCCCCTGCTGCTGCTGCTCCCCCTGCTGCTGCTGCTCCCCCTGCTGCTGCTGCTCCCCCTGCTGCTGCTGCTCCCCCTGCTGCTGCTGCTCCCCCTGCTGCTGCTGCTCCCCCTGCTGCTGCTGCTCCCCCTGCTGCTGCTGCTCCCCCTGCTGCTGCTGCTCCCCCTGCTGCTGCTGCTCCCCCTGCTGTTGCTGCTCCCCTTGCTACTGCTGCTCCCCCAACCAACCGCTGTTGCTTCTCCTTCTGCTGCTCCTCTTCCTCCTGCAGCTGCTCCCCCTGCTGCTGCTGCTCCTTCTGCTCTTCCTCCTCCTGCTGCTTCTCCTGTTGCTCCTCCTTCTGCTGCTCCTCTTCCTCCTGCTGCTGCTCCTCCTGCTGCTGGATTGTTCCTCCTGTTGCTGGTTGGAAATATCTAGACAATGAAGATTTAAATTATCACAAGAAAGTTGACACCCCTAATCAGCATGAAGCAGCCTAATGATATTGACACCCCCAGTTACAATAACATCTTACATTTTATGCCATAAACACTATTTCGTTAATAATGACTATATTATTTTTCAACAAATTCTAAGTACATATTCTACAACTGTAAAATCTAGATGGAATTTGCTCTGGTTAACACAGTGAGATATTTTGTGTGCACCAAAATGTCCAAGTAATAGTTTGAAAGCTAAGTGAAATAGATTTAAACCTGTAGGAGAAAAGAGCCCAAGATGATGTGATCTGAAAGGGAGCCCTTGAGAGGCAAAGACCACGATTACACTGTTTCCTCTTAAAGCCACTCAGTGGATCAGCACTGCTGGGAACAGCATTGTGTGGGACTCTCTAGGGCTCTTTCTGTCTTGGACACTCAAAAGGATGAACAATGTCACCATCCACCACGGCTCCCTGTGACCAGACAAGACTTTTATCTCTCACACACTCCTTAGAGGTTGCCATGGGAAGTCTGGAAGTTCAGAGGCAAGCACTTTCTCAGAAATGCGGTTTTGGAAGAGTGGGCACTGTCACACCACACCAGGCTGACAAATACCAGACACTGTAGACAGGATAAGAGAAGGCATGCCTGTCTCACATCGTCTGGATTCTTCTTTTCTCAAATGAGTATTCTCAACAGCTGAACAAGACAACAGCACGGACACAAAATACTTGAGTGGAAACAAGTGTTATGATGTATGTTCTTAACTGGTGTTTTCCCATGACATCTGTATGTAGCAGAAACTGCATACCTGTATTTATTTTGAAATCAAATGAGTACCTTAAGCAGGTGTCTTGTTGTACAAATGCCAGGAACTTAAGGAAAGAAGTCACTATCTCTACTCTGGGAATACGTGGTCACATCTAAGATAAACAGCATATACAGGACCACACCAACTCCTGGCAGGTGGAAACACTGTAGATGGGTAGAGAGACATTTTTCTTATAAACATCAGGAGAATGTCAGGGTGTTTTATAAATTCTCTCTCTCTCTCTCTCTCTCTCTCTGTGTGTGTGTGTGTGTGTGTGTGTGTGTGTGTGTGTGTGTGTGTACAGGACTATATTTGCATGTGTTTTTTCCTGCTCACATGTGTCCATGTGTATGTCTACACCAGTAGGACTGAGGTCAGAGGTCCTCAGTAGATGACACTTGTCAACCTCCATCACTGTTTTATATTTTAGAAACAGGGTCTCTCTCTAGTCTGGAACTTATCAGTTAAGCTGAGCTAATGAGCCATTCAGCCCAGGTATCTACCTGCGTGTTACTTGTGCTAAGACTTTAAGTGTGTATCATTCCATCCAGATTTCTATATGATTTCTACAGACCAAACATCAAGAGCATAAGAAGCTCTTAGCTACCTGAGCCATCTCTCCAGTCTCCATAATTAAAAAAAAAATCATCCGTGTCTGCCAGTATTTAAATTTAGATTCTTACTCCAGTGCTGGTCTAGCTTAGACAGTCTGTGTTTCCATGAAGATCAGTAGTGAACCTAACAGTTAGGGGTGTACAGCTAATAAGTTCTGAGTCCTGGGATTAACAGACATACATCAGTAGCTAAAGAAGTATGCAGTGGTTGACAGAACGAATGCCAAAGGACCCTGTTCACATGGCTCAGCCACGGAGATTTTAGAATGAAGACTCCTGAGCTCCACATTTTAAGTTTGCAGCTCTGAACTTTTAGTTGTGTAGAATTAAAGGACCACACTTGTAACGAAAGCTGGATATAGTTCCATAGGTTCATTTTTTCCTCCCATTTAAAAATGCCACATATGTTTGAAAATTATTTTCATAACCAGGGACATACAACAGCCATTTTAGCCTAAACGAATTGTATAAATATTTTCTAAAGGGCATCCTAGGAGTCATAGCTAATTCCTTAACAACACTGAGTAGAAATCGTAGCTTTTAGATTGGGTGTTGTGGTCCAACGTTTATAATCCCAGCAATTGGGAGGTGGGGCCAGACTGGGCTGCACAAGGCACTACCATAAATCTAACACACACATAGAGACACACGCATGCACATGTACACACACACAGAAATAGTTATGATCCCCATAGTATTTGAGAGTATTCTCCAAATTTAATTATAGTGATGTGATACAATGACTGATTTTAAATAATTCACTTTATTTGGAGTACGGGGTAAGTTTGTCCCAGGTACTCTGTTAGTGGAGTCATATATAAAATGAATGAAGAAGTCACCCAGAACTATTAAATTCTAACTTTTTATGAGTAACTGTGCTCATTTTAAAATGAACTAATTGTTTTTAGTTTTGTCACTTTCAAAGAAAACTCCAGCCTTCCATAGTAATTTTTTTCAACTGCCTATCCTGCCTATCTACACCCAAAAGAGGTTTCTCCTTGATGTAGGGCCTGTTGATAACAAGTACCCTGTCCAGGCAGTTTTAAAAGCACACTGAAGCCTGACTTCTCTGCTTTCCTCGTCTCTCACTATAAAACCCCTCCATTTGCTTTATCTTGGCCCAGCAAAGCCATCTGCTTTCCATTCCCCATTCTCAAACTGACACTTCAAGTTTCAAGTTCCCACTTCTAATAAGAGTGAAGGTTCCTCCCCTATGGCTACTGACACTCCACGGGTCTTGTGACTTCTCGTGGTTTCTCTTGACACACTTTTCCCTAGGTGTTCCTTCAGATGGCTAGTCTCTTGGGTTTGATATGAACATTATTAATGGGTTTACTTTTGGGGAGCGGGTATTGCTATTTTTCATAGTGATTGAATGCTGGAATTTGGGGAAATCTGAAAACTGGTTTGGATATAACTCAAGTATGTCTTCCAAAGGCTATGTGTCTAAAGCTCGGTCCTACTGTGGATTCCTTAAAAATCATGGGACTTAGGAGTGGTTATTGTCAGGCTTTCTCCTTTTCTGTCTTCTTTCTTGTCTTCCTGTGTAAGCTTGGTTTGGGTTTCTATTGCTCTTTTGATCTCTGCCTGACTTTCTGTCTAGTTGTATGTCCTCTACCTTGCTTCTCCTTGGACCTTGTAAGCTCTGTCTGGTATACATCTATTTGTTTGTGTATGGAAAGGTCCTTAGGTGAGGGAAATTGCAGGCCATCTTGGCTTTCCTGGTATAGTTGCCATGTCATGCAGCAGTAGACCACGGTGAATTGTCAAATTGTTCTTATAGATGTGTTTAGAATTCTGAGGAGGAACACAAGCTCCTCAGATCACTTTGTAAGGACTCCAGAACTTCAATCCCAGAGCCTCTTAAAGCACTAGCAGAAAATTCCATATGAATATTCCACGTGAACACATTCATAAAATTCCTATTCAACAATTATTGACATGACTCCTGTAATGTAAACTATACGAATGCACCATGGCTGGTTGGCATGTACCTTGGGAATGAAAGTTACTTGACTATTTCAAAATCAGATGGCATGGGCTTTTGAAACCTCAAAACCCACTCCCAGTGGCAGACCTCCTTCACAAGGCCACACCTCCTAGTGCTTCCTAAATTGTCCACTATCTGAGATGACAGCATTCAAATATATGAACCCATGGGGACACTTTCATTCAAACTATAATACAAGGGAATGTGGTTGCCTGATAGAACACCTAGCATTCTCCTCTAAGGTTCCTACAGTGAACCCCCCACAGATGTATATAAGCGCTCTCTCTCTCTCTCTCTCTCTCTCTCTCTCTCTCTCACGCACACACACACACACGAGAAACAAGCCCACTGATATCATTCTGTGCACAGTTTCTGGGTGCTGTTAACAGTCCTAGAGGGGAAAGTATCTTTCCAAGTGGGAGAGCCCCTTAACATAGTATGACCTTGTATGATCACAGTGTACAGACTAAACTACTGCATATTAATTGACAAATTGAACATATTGCTTTCACCAAAAGACAAAGATTTCTCCAAGCAACGCCGCCCATATTTTTCACATGAGAAGATAATATTTTGAAGAATGTACTCATTGATTAAACAGTTCCTTTTCTTCTTGCCAGCATTTGTACTTTGCTTGCTCAGACAAAACCCCCAGCTTCTATTTAATTTCCCAATTTTCAGATTTTGAGTTTGCTTTAGTGATTCTATGTTTGGCAGCACCTCCATTACCTCATTGGCTTTTAGTGAGTTCTGGGGGAAGATGTCATCTGCAGAACATTAAGTTTCCTCTCCCACCAGCCAAATGCATATTTATGAAGACATAATTTTTGTTTCATTTTACTTACAATGACAGAAATCCTGGGAAACGCTGTGTTCGCTTATCATCCTAAAAAATCATGCTTCCTGCTATATTTAAGCAAAACCATACCAATTTTTAGCACACCTACATTAGAATCTGTGTATTGACTTATTCAGTGCCCTGAATTTACTATATGAAAATTTTTATCTGGGAATCTGGAGGAGAGTGGACAAAGATAACAAAAGTAGGGCTTTTGTTTTAGTTTTATTTTACAAAATTTCACTACTTTTTTATGCTGTCATTATTATCCCTGCCAAATTCGTGACAGTTGTCACACAGCAGTATAGCCACTTTCGCCACATGGTCTGTACACCTGAAGTGGGCTCTCTTGTCCAAAGTTGGAGAGACCCTGCTTGTGATCACCGAGCAGTATGGTGAAACCATTGCAGTGCTGTTGGGGAATGTGTGAGCTCACAGCTGTAGCATTTGACTTACTCTGCCAGTGTGCTCTCAGCTCCTGACAGGTGCAAACCATGCTGTTACCCTTCCAGGGGCCTAACGCCTTTTCTGTTGCTGCTGAACTTGCAGCTTAGCATTCTGGGGAAATTGAGAGCAGTGGCAATGAGCATGGCTTTGGATGTGAAGGATGCTTTCTGACTAACTTTCCACCAACCCCACTGTCTTCCTGAATCGTAGCTTCTTATGCAAAAGGAATACTAGAGACTGAGGAGAAGGCTCAGTGGTGCACAAGCTTGAGGACCTGAGTTCGAGTTCAGATCTTCAGGACATAACTACAAATTAAACATGGATACAAATAAGCCTTTAACCTAGTAGTGTGTGTGTGTGTGTGTGTGTGTGTGTGTGTATGTGTGCTGTGTTTATGCATATGTGTGTATTTGGGGAAACAGGAGAATTGCTAGTGTTTGATAGCCATCAGCTTATTGCAGGTTAAATTAGAACCTTCTGTCTCAAGTGGTTAATGGGTACATAACACACATACACTCAGGAAGGATGAGAGTATTCTCCAAAATGGTCCAACAACAACCACACTTGTGGTTGCATTGCCCCTATTGTAATGGGCCATGAGAAGGAGGCAAAAGTAAGCTCTATGTATAATATGTATTATTGGGTTTATTTACCAAACTAAGTACTATAGAAAAAACCAGACAATGTTTGAGCTTTGGTAACATGTCTTTAAGGAGAAGTGTTCTTATTTTACACATGCAGCTAGCACAGGTCTTGTTGCATGGGTTGTACATGGTAGGACCTGAAGGAGATCATTACATGCAGTTCTAAGGCAAGAGGTGCAGGTGTCCCTTGTCTCAACCTCCCAGATATTGAAATTATAGACATAGGCCAGCACAATTGAAAACCTTTAAGTTTTTCACACAAATACTCTTATGTACTCTTCAAACAATGCCCAAAACTTACTGTCTATATTTCCTCGAGAAGAAATAACTATGATTATTTTAGTCCTTTTAAACTCCTCATGGGCAAATTTTATGATAATTTGTTAATCTCTAATGGAGCCAGTACACATTCTCTGCAGACTCTCAGGACTTTTGGACACCCCAGGGTCCTCTGTGCTCCTCTTAGTTTAGTTATTATGCAAATTCTGCTACTGTCCAGAATTTCCCTTCCAGAAAGTGTTGCACTGATGGGATAGTTGAAGATTTAGGATTCTAGTTTAGATGCCTTCAAAATTGAATTCTTGAGCAGTTGAGAGATAGTGTGAGACCTTGATTTATGCTATCCAGAGTCCTTATAGTTAGAAACAGAGGTACAACTGCCAAGCTTCCTAGGAGTCTCTCTCGCACTCTCTCTCTCTCTCTTATTTGGGTTCAAAGCCTGAAGCTTATGTAAAATATCTGAATAAATGTTTCCCAATAGAACTCCCTCCATGATATGCTAAATGCTGCTAATAAATTCCTTCTGAATTTTCCATCTCTTCTTCTTTTAAACTAGATTTCAGTGTTTCCCTTTCCTTCCCACCGTATGATCAATAAGTGTTAGTTTACAATGCTTCATTCAAACTTCTCTTCTAGTTTAAACCAAACAGAAAGTGAGTTTGTCTTCCCACCTGAAGACATCAAAATGTAGACAAGTTGTATTAATTGCATACAAGACCCCAAGCATCAGAGAGTAAAGAAAATGCCCCTTAATTCTACAGTTTACCCAGATGGCTTCCTTTACCAAGCTATGGGAAAGCAGCTAAGGGTAGGGAAACCGACATTGTTAGTGTTTCAGAAAGAAGCCATGTACTCAGAGAAGTCATAGTAGAGGTCCACAGAGAATGCTCCATGTGTTTTCACATGCTTGCTGATCATCTTATGTGTAAAGAGCTAGGAGATGCCATCCCATTGAGGAGGGTTATGAGTAAGAACACTAAGCAGCCATGGCAAGCTGAGAAATTTTCAGGCAGGCACAAAATAGAACAACCCAATGTATTCCATGATGATTGAAACCCACCAGTTTCAACTGTTTCACAAGCTAAGAACATGTACTAATGTCAGGTAAATATATTACAACAATATATTACAAACATCAGAACTCTATTCTGGATGCTTTTAAAGGTATATGGGGATGTAGTAGGTTAAAAAAAAATGAAACTTTACATAAAAAACACTACCACATGTGAAATGAAAAACTGAGTAGAATTGATGGTAGATTGACCATTCAATAAAATATTAAGACACAACACAACAGCAATATAAATGTGACATAAAGATAAGGATGACTGAGAAGAGTGAAGGTGGTGTCAGTGAGCCATCACACAACGTCACAAGACTTCATGTGAAACTGAATTCCCTGGAGGAGAGGAAGGGTCTGGGACAGACAAAAATATATGAAGAAATAATAGAAATTTCTAAAATTGTATATAAAACCATAAAGTCACAGAGCCAAGAAGTTCAATAAAACACAGGGGAGAAATAGAAAGAAAACAACCAACAGGTATATAATCATCAAATGCCTCAGAACTCTTGTTTCCTGTAGAGATCAAAGCAAAATATTAAAGCATCAGAGGAAAAATACACATTCCATACATAACAACCATCCGATGATGGCAGTGTCCTGACAGGTTACACAAGTGAGAAGGAAACAGAGCAACAGGAAAACACATAAAGAGATGGCACAGATTAATCCCCTGTCCATCACAGTGTCTATCTGAGGGGAGGATGGACTTCAGTTGTACAGTGTATGAGTTACAGTTCACTGCAGGAAGAACTGCGCCATACAGGATGTCTGGTGAAAGTACTTCAGAGGAAGTGAAATACTGCAGGTTCCATGGATCTATACAGAGAAAGAAGGTGTTCCAAAACGACAGTTCCAAATGTGCCTTTCCTGATCATTTAACTCTCTCTAAGGGGAAATGGGGAGTTTCAACAAAATCAACATCACCTTAAAGGTTTGCAGTGTGAAAAATACATTGCACTTGTAAAGGGGCAGAAGGGAAGGACTACGAGGGTCTAAAACCACAGAGGAGCTAAGATTTCCTCCTAGGTAGACTGCGTAAATAGATACAAGAGAATGGTCCAAATCATAAAATGAAACGTGTTTACAAGGCATTTTGGACATAAAATGGAGTCAATAAATTGCCATGATACAAATTAGGAAGGAACAGAAAAGGAAGTCCAGGTATATTAGCGAATGGGAAGATGGTGGTGGTGAGATTGAGGCCATAGCAACAACCTTGTCAAAGTTTGACATCCTCATACTCCTTTTACAAGTGAGCGGTTGGAAGGGCATGTGAAAATGAGACCTCACAAACTGAGCATGCGCCCGACCTCACAAACTGAGCATGCGCCCGACCTCACAAACTGAGCATGTGTGCCATATTGGAAACACATTTCAAAAGGAAGAAATGCATAGGCTGAACAGAACCAATGGAAAACCAGAGCTTGCCAACAAGAATTGTAGCAACGCTGTAGCCACTCTGTTAAGACCAGGAAACAGATTTTACGGCAACCATTTTATGGAGGATATTAAAAACAATTATAAATTGCAAAGGGAGTAATTTTCACTATAATGATAAGCTCAACTAATTCTTAACATGTGTGTGCCAAACAAAATAACTATTTATAGAAAGCAAACTTCAATAGAAGTGAATGGAAAAATAGAAAAATCCCCAACTTCGTGCAAAGAAATATCAATACCCATGTCTTTCAATAACCAGGAAAAACAAATGGACAGAAAATCGGTAAGGATATAGATTACAGCAACACTATCAGCTGAGTTGACCCAATTGACACGGACCGAGCACTCAGTCCAACAGCAGCCGAGCTTTGCTTGTGATGTTGAAGTCTACCAAAAACATCTACCAAAATAGACTCAATCTGGGCCATAAACCACACCACAGAAAACTGGACATGATTTGAATCATATAAAGCATGATAACTAATCAGTTAAAATATCAACCAGAAAGATATTCAGAAACATCACTAAATATTTAGAAACTGACCCACTTCTAGATAACCCAGAAACAACAAAAAAGTCAAAATGCCAATCAGAAGCCAGGAATGAGGGTACCAGTCCTGCAGTCTCACCCCTTTGAGTGGCTCTGTAAGCAATATGGACCATCTAACAAGACCCTGCTTCAACAAAATATAAAGGGAACCTACATGAAGACCAAGCTGCACATAGCATTGGGGGGGGGGGCTCCCCATCTCTGAGGACAAGGAGAGAGGAAGTTGGAGAGAGGCTGTGAGGGTGGGACTGGGAGGGGGCTGCAATCAGGATGCAAAGTGAACAGATTAATTAATTAAAACGTTCAAAAAGATGAACCATACTGAGAGATGGCTCACTACTAGTTAAGAATGCTCACTACTCTTTCAGGGTACCCAGGTTCAGTTACCAGGACCTGCACTAGATAACTCACAGCTTCCTAGGACTCCAGAAGCAGGTAAATTCAGTGGGTCCTGCCTCTGTGTGAATCTTCACTCAGATGGACATATCAATAGACATGTATGCAAATGTATACATAATTAAAAACAAAATAAATCTTAGGAAAAGACATTCAAATGTATGAATCTATAGTTTACCTCAGAGCTGGATCTAACTGCCTGGATGAACCTCAATGACCTCCTACAATTGTCTATACCATTGTGTGACCTAGGTGGCACTCAGATACCTGGTGACTGGCAAACAGCCTGCCAACCTTTATTTCTTACAACTTAGTTATTTGCACAACAGTTGTCTTTTTTTTTATCCTGAAATAAATGATTCTAATAAGACCTCGTTTCTCAGACAAGGAAAGATGAGGCAAAAATTATTCTTTGAAATCTGTATTCTGAAAGCCCTTTCTCAGACATCAGAACCCATGTATGTAACTAAAATAATATTAGCTGTCTATAATGTACTTACTGTGAAATGATACCACACGTAAGTGAGAAAACACTGAAGTATTCCTCAAAGAGGATACACATCAGGATCAGACTCCAGTGTTGTGCTGTTATCTGCAAAGGGCTTTGATAACAGTCACACTTAATGGGACTGTCTCATCATTGGGAGACTTGTTTCTTAATTTAAACATCTACATGCTCAAAACAGATTTGGACCAACTAGATAGTAAGTGGAAGGGGTGAAGCAGAGAGCTGGGGTTGTGAAGATTAAATTAGCTGCTGTCTCTTTTCTATTTTCAGGACTTACATGTCTATATTCTGATTTCTTTATATAGTGCTTAAATGCTTAATTCCCCGTTTCCCCTTTAGTCATATACAACTGACTTCCATGGGTCTATTTTCATTCACTTCTAAATTTTCTCCCCGCTGAATCTTCCCATGTTTTCTGCCATGAGGGGCACAACCTGACCACCTTCTTGTCTGTTTAACATTTTTTTCCTCCTTCCTTCCCTGTCTTGTATCTAATGAGCAAATTATCTAAAAATAGATATGTTCATCATTCTACAAAATGTTGTATCTCCTGTAGATTGGAGGCCAATGTGATTGTAAGAGACGTGTGTCTGGCAGACAGTGCCTTCAGTGCCAGGATGGATTCTATGACCTGCAGGCGCTAGATCCTGACGGCTGCCGTCCCTGTAACTGTAATCCCTCTGGGACTGTGGATGGAGACATTACCTGTCACCAAAATTCAGGCCAGTGCTCTTGCAAAGCGAACGTTATTGGTATGTATGATGCACAGGTTTATAGTCACATCTCTATTCCCATCTGTGGGGGTAAAGCCTCTATTTGATTTCTTAACTGAAGGGTAAAACCGATTTCCTTGCTCAAGGCTGGGCAACACAGTTCAGATGAAATTAACTGTCTAAAAAAATGACTAAATTACTAATTCTATCAAGCTATAGTTTGAAGCTTAGTTTAATCAACCCTTTAGAAGTTCCCTTAGCCAGTAGATGCTTTAGGTTCAGAAACATAACTAATAAGTCATAGAAAAATATAATTTGCCTGCTACATAGATGTTTCTTTTAGAAAATTAGCACTTTTTCAAAATGTTTTACACTTAATAAGTTCTAAGCAAATCATTTTCCTGCTAGTTTTAATAGACCAAAATAAATGGAATTTTTTTCCAAGACATTCTGTGCTAAAGGGTACTTTGTGATAAATCTTTCCATTTTTTTCTATTATATTTCTTTGAACTGTTCCTATGAAATGCAAAGCAAGTCAACATAATTCCACACATCATGTTTATTGCTAGAGTTACTTATAAAGGGTCACATAATTTTAATTTTGTAATTCTGTACCAAGCTGATTATAATAAACAGCGGGCTTCAATGTTATTTATCATTTTTTTATACAAGACATGCTTTTTTGTTTGTTACTCCCACAGGTATTTTTCAGAAATTAGATTTGATTATAGCAATTTATTACATCCAGCACTTTTGAGGGGAACCACCGCCACAGAAGGACAAAATTTATCAAGTGCCCAAAATGCACCACGTACATAATGCACTTTGAAATTTTGATGTATGAGAATATTATGAGGGGAAAGTTTGCTGATGAAGTGCACCCTGTGTTCTAACTGAGCATGCCCTGCCTCCTGCGTGAAGTGCACCCTGTGTTCTAACTGTGCATACTGGCTCCTGATGAAGTACATCCGATGTTCTGGCTCCTGCGTGAAATTTAAACAAACAAATAAACAAATAAACAAACCTTTCTATTGTCACCCAAGACACCAAATCCTGTGTCGTTTTACTGAGACCTGAACTTCAAAATAATAAAAATACCTACCAGTGATATTTACACTGCACAGGAACACACACACACACACACACACACACACACACACACGCATACATATACATATATTTGTATGTATTTGCATGTAATTCTGAATGATGTATTTTTGTGTGATATAATCCAATCTGTTTTGTTCACACATATATATACAAAACTCCACATCTCTGGTAGACAAACATTTTAATTAATTTAAAGATGATGGACAGGCCTAATGACATTGCCCAGAGCCCCTCTGGTTTAAGGAAAGATTACATAAAAGTGGACAATATTACTCCTGCCTTTATTTTTGGCAAGCACACAAACACTAACTTATAAAAACAAAGTCTAGCTGACTTGTGGAGGGCAGCTTGACTCTGTACGTGTGAGAAGTGACATGTCAATTCCTTCAGTGTGGCTTTCTTTGTTCTTAGGTGTGAGACATGTTTTAAATTCAAGATATGGAAATACAAGTTAGCCCATGTCTTTGTACACAATGGAGTGGCGGCTTCTCTATTTCTGTGACATGCATCCTGTGGTAGTTTGATCCTCCAGCTTGAAAAGGAAATTTTAATTACTTATAATTCATGGAAATCGTCTCCATTTACTATTGCCCTTTACTCGTGCTACAAACAGTGTTCTGCAGGAAAATATAAATATGTAATTTGTGAAGATTAAATCCTCCGTTTAACAATACCGTAAATGATGATTTCCAGAGCAAATCTCCGCGAGTGAAATACTTTTAATAAAATCGCGCACTTGACGTGAATATATATTTTCCTAATAGGATTAGCAACCGTCCTCGCTGAAGATTACCTCCCTAATAGGAAGAAACAAACTCCCTGAAAATACAAGGGTGTGTTGTGTGCGCTTCAGAAGGCAAACTGTTTGAGTTAACAAAACTGTTAAATCTTACTAATGATTCTATCACCGGTAAAATACATTACCACCAATAATTTTATTAAAGTAGGTCATTCATCTGGAATAAAAAGGGAAGCCTGTGAGTTAAATGCCAAGTGTGCTCACGCGCCCACACTTGTTAGCTCCAAGTGTGATGCCCTGTAGGCCTCTGCGAGTATCGTTAGGAATAGATTACCTGTCAGGAATATGTATGGCATATTCAAATAAGCGCTGTGCATATTTTTAAAACTGATCTGATATGAATCCATGTAGACCGATTTTAATAGTTCAAAATGAGTCATAATTCTTGTTAACAATACAGTTATTTTTAAAATTTGCAGCAATCGCGGTCCTTTTTTATTTTCCTTATTGAAATTAAATGATATGCCTTAGGTGAGCCATTCATCATTGTTAAAGAACTTGCCTTCTGCAGGAGTTTGAATGAATTTTTGTCCATATACATACATATTATGCATTTTCTTCCAGCTTAGGGCTACTTTTCTCCATATCCAGTGCCCGTGTGTATATTTGAGTCTTGTTTTAGGACTAATTTTTTATTACAATTATACAATTATAGTTTGAAATAAATGTCTCAATTGATTCAATGCAATGAGAGCAGGAATTTACATTCAGGAACATATGAAGTATGTGTAGAGTAAAGGAAGGGCTTGGGCGCCTACACACCACATGATTGCATTCTCTTAAATCCCTTTCCAAGGCTGCGTCCTTTTTTGAGACTAACGTGAGTTGTCAGAGGTTTAAGTTTCGGTGACAAAACATCCTTCTCTATTTGTAAGATGCATGTACGTGCTCCTCTGAAGATGCATGTACTTGCTCCTCTGAAGATGCATGTATATGCTCCTCTGAAGAGGAGTAACATAAGGCTCTGCGTTCACTCTGCACTTGAACAGGTGTGTTTGGATCACATGGTTTGACAAGCACTGAGATTGCTTTATGAGCCAAGGCAAGCATAATTTATATTAATTGAAAATGATAAAATATAGGACCCTGCAAAGGATTAAAATAAAAATTACTCTGGATAAGTTATATTTATGTGAATTATTTAATTTTTAACAGCTGAATGTAAATGTGCCTATTGCTATCACAAAGGCAGTTATCAGACCAATGTTTTAGTTTTTAAAGGTATAGTAAACAAATACAAATTTGATATATTTACAGGATACAACCTGGCACTTTGGCATGAGGATGATTCGTGACTGCTTGAGGCTAATTGGCACATCCGATGTCCACATGCTTTAACATATTTGCAGTAAAGAATATTAACATTTATTCTTTTGCCAGTTTTTGTGTGTATGATTTAAAACAGTTTTTTCCATGGAGACTCTAGCTACAATGATAGAGAATTGGATCCTGCTTACTCCATCTAGCTGGTATTTTGTACTCTGCTTATCCTCCTACAAAAAAATCTTATTAGCTCTCTTCAGGCAATTTTGACTTTTAGAAAAGTTACTTGAGTGGTCATGTGCATTTTTTTAAATTCTTCCATAACAGTTTTGATGTTTGTGAAAGTGGGTAAAAGTTCCCCCATGCATGCATAGAAGTGATATGTGTATTCCACATTCTATGTTGCATTGGTTAGTAATTAAATTCCACAAAGCACCCTGCTTACCACTCACTTGGTAGAGCTAAATTAGCATTGCCATTACATTTTGCATATATGGCCATCCTGGAGGGGTCCTCTTGGAAGTTCGGATCTGTGTTCAATGTTTAATCTTCAAACAATCCTTCAGTGATGTTGTACTTCCTTACTTCCTTCCTTTACCCCTTCCATTGTGTTTTGTTTCCAGGGCTTAGATGCAATCGCTGCAATTTCGGATTTAAATTCCTCCAGAGTTTTAATGGTGATGGATGTGAGCCTTGCCAATGTAACCTCCACGGCTCAATGAACCAACTCTGCGATCCGCTTTCTGGGCAGTGTGCATGCAAGAAGGAAGCCAAAGGACTTAAGTGTGACTCCTGCAGAGAAAACTTTTATGGGTTGCCCTGGAGTGCTTGTGAGGTCTGTGACTGCAGCAAGGCTGGGTCCCAGGCTGGGACCGTCTGTGACGCTGAGACAGGGCAGTGCGTTTGTAAGCCCAATGTTGGAGGGAGACAATGTAGTCAGTGTAAGGCAGGCTACTTCAACCTACATCAGAATGATTCCCACCTCTGTTTGCCTTGTAACTGCGAGAAGACAGGGACGGTAAATGGCTCTCTAAGGTGTGACAAGTCAACAGGGCAGTGTCCTTGCAAACTAGGGGTAACTGGTCTGCGTTGCCACCAGTGCAAGCCTCACAGGTTCAATTTGACGATGGGCAATCCTCAAGGTTGTCAGGCGTGCGACTGTGACTCGTTGGGGACATTACCTGGAAGCACTTGTGACCCCATCAGTGGCCAGTGTCTATGTCTACCTCATCGACAAGGAAGAAGGTGTGAGCAGTGTCAGCCAGGTAAGAGGGGCTCCTTATCCGTTCGGGGACCGCAGATGATCCCCATTTCTGGTTTCAGCTTTTGAAGACTGTATGTTCAACACCATTGCTTAGTTTATACCATCCAAACCGAGCTATTTGACCTGCTTGAGACTGTCTGGTCCATGTGTTTCCTGTTTGTGGGGAAAGGGACCACTTTAGAGGAATCTAACATGCTTCCTGATAGAGGCATGCTATAATTCCTTCTCTTGAAATGGGTACAATTTTAATCAGTTAAAAGATATTTAACTGAGAAAAGGGATGAATGTTTTGTTTTCTAAAAAAAAAAAAAAGAAGAAGAAAAGGATTTGACTTAGTCATCTGTACAATATCAAGTATCTAGACGATGGATCAAATATCTAAATGAGGTGACTGGTAAAAATATTATTACATAAAGGGATGTGCACTCTGGTATCATAAGGATCCATCTAGGATTATTTGTAAATACTACCACATAAGTAAGTTGATGGTAGTCTGATCTCACTGTATAGAAGTCTGTTTTGTCGACTGTTTCCTAGTGGGAGTAAAGACCTTGCTTTTAAAAATAATATTAATTAAAGTAATACTTTATAATAATTTGATCATATTTTAAGTATATAAAATAAGCTATATTGATTTAGGAAAATTGCAGGAGTTGGTTTTTCTCTGGGGTCTATGTCACTGTAGCCATGGGTCCGTGGTTAGGTTTACAGATGCAGATAGAAGTTGTTTCCTACTGAGCTGACCTTAAGTCCAGGGAGATAACTGTTGGTTATTCCCAATATATAAGTTCCCTGATTTCTCTACTGGGGATATCTTGCCAGCAGAGAGAGAGATTATGAATTCAAAAGGGGCTTGGAGACAACATGAAATGGAAGAAGACGGGGAAGGGAGTATGTATGATGCAAATATAGGGTCCTTCTTCTATGGGAGAAAACCAAGATGGATAAAGCCACTTAATTTATAATCCATGAACTTGAAAGACACAAAAAAAGAAAAAATATATATATAAAATGATAAGAACAAAGCTAAGATCAGTGGTTGCCAGGAGCTGAACCTTGTGGAAGAGAACTGACTGGAAAGAGACACCAGGAGAGGTCCAGGTGAGTTATCATCATTAAAATTTGATTGTGAGTAGTTACATAACCACCAGTTTTCAAAATCCATTGATCCATAGAGGTAAACCTAGGAAATGCCACTTTAGGAAAGTACGTTGCAGTAGTAAAAGGAGATTTCCCCCATCGCCCCCAGGCTACAACATTCACATTCTCCTTCCCCCCCGCCCCCCATCCAAAGAGGCTTCCCTGCTCCCTCTTCCCCCTCTGTGCATGTTTGGCCACCATGTATTCCTGATGACGCCTATGATTCTATACTCAGTTATGCAGATGGACTTACAAGCCACCTGCCTTTCACAGTTCCAAGCGGTGGGAGGCTGTTCTTTTTTGGTTCCTTCTGACAGGATGTGCACCCCTGAGCTAATTCTGCATGGCCAGAGATGTCAGGACCCCTCAAGTGATCAGCATATCCAGGGATCGGTTTTACCTTGGTGTAAGGAGTCAGTGTCCCCAGGAAGTAAGAGCATTGTGGAGAGCCAGGTCAACAAGCTGAACACAGCTGCTACTTCTGTGCCTTTTCCCCTTGAGCAACCTTTCAAATTTGCTGTCTGTTGAGGTTTTCTCTCCTGAACTAATTTTGTGTTCTTTCTTTAAAAAACCTTTACCTTTAAAAAGGTGTCTGATTTTCTGGGTAGAGTCTCCTGCATGGTAAATAACCAAGATTCTGTGTCCTTGTTTTTCAATGTTAAAGGGATTCCCACAGGTCCAATGATGTATATTTTGGCTAATTATCTTCTGGTAAATTGAATGTTTCATTCTGTCTAAATTGTGCATACACTGTGTGTGTCACCTATTTTAAAGAGCTTTTCTAGTTTTGGATAAAACTTGAAACAAAACCTCTTCCTTTTGATAAAGATCTGATGCAGCATCCAGACATCTGGGCAGTCTTAATAACCCTGACTGTGGTCTTCTGAATGTTTCCGTGTGTTGTGTCAATGCAGGCACAGAGAAAAATAAGCAATAGCCAAACAGATGAAAGAACAGGCTTTTCTTTTTCTGTGCATCATGGACTTCTGCCTCATCTGGACAGAACGTCTCTGGTCTTACACATCTTCCCATCTTGATCCTAACCAGGGTGACCCATTGTTTCCATCCTTTGACTGTTTGCCTTCAAGATGTCTCTGCCGTGGAGTGCGCCCAAAGCGCCTTTGCCACCACATATAACAAAAGGAACCTCACCTTGGCAGATGCCTTCCAACTCAAACACCATTTTCAGGCAGCTTAGCCACTCTGGTTCTGGGTTTACTGTTGGTGTATGCGGGGTAAGGGGCTGGATGACGAGCTCCAAAGACATTCCTGTCTCGCGTCCCTAGTACTGGAATTACAGGTGCACGCTCCCACACATGGCTTTTTAACTTGTGTTTTTCTGGACTGAATTCAGGTCTTCATATTTGCGTGGCATCTCCCCAGCTTCCAATTTATGTCTCTCTTAATGCTTTGGTTTATTCTTCTTGGTATTTCCATGGCCAGCCATTACAGGATAGTTTAGCAATTACCGAGACTGATGGCTACCAAGTATGAATTTATTTCTTTTTTAGAATTAGATTGTAACAGAGCTGTGTATTCAGCATGTGTAGGATTGACTGATTTCTTCCAACAAAAGCTCTCATTTAAAAGAATGCCTCACTCCCCATCGTCTCATACATTTAGTGAACCAGAAATATTTTCTAAATATTCAACATCAGTGTTTTAAAAGGTGAGTTCATTCAAGCCTCTATAAATATGTAATCATAAGGCAAATTTGAAAATGTACTAACATTTATTTCACATGCTGGTTATTATTTGAGTCTGGAAAGAAGCTCAAGTTCAAGAAAGCATGTTAATGTTACACTTTCATTCCAAATACCTTCTTTTATGACTTCTTTTATGAAAGTTGTATGGATCTATGTAAGGGGGGAAGCATCCCTTTGTGTATATACACCACATTTTTTTTTTTACCTAGCCATCAGCTGATGGTAAAGAGAATGGGATACTGTCACTTGAGACAACCTTTATAGAGCTGGAGGTGAGGTGTTAAGAGAAATAAGCCAGGCTCAGAATGGCAGGTACTCTGTGAGTTCACCCTTATGCAGGATGGTGATAAGTTGGGATCATATAAGCATAGGGTGGGGGATAGGTAACAGACACTGGGAGGTGTAGGAAGATGGAGAAGACTGGTAACTGGATTCTATCGGATGAAACACAGGGTCCCCAGTGGGGGAGCTAGAGAAAGTACTCAAGGAGCTGAAGGAGTCTGCAACCCTACAGGTGGAACAACAATATGAACTAACCAGTACCCCCAGAGCTCTTATCTCTAGCTGCATATGAAGCAGAAGATGGCCTAGTCAGCCATCACTGGGAAGAGAGGCCCCTAGGTCTTGCAAACTTTATATGCCCCAGTACAGGGGAACAAAAGGGCCAAGAAGTGGGAGTGGGTGCGTAAGGGAGCAGGGCGGGGGAGGGTATAGGGGACTTTCAGGATAGCATTTGAAATGTAAATGAAGAAAATATCTAATAAAAACAAGGAGTTTGGCATGCTGTGGAGGAGTGTAGTGATTATGTAATGACCTAAATACTTCTAAAGGACTAGGCAGAAAGGCATCTTTGTTTTTAATTTGTAATCAATATTTTAATTAATTCTTTGAGGATTCCATGCAATATTTTGTTCATATTCTCCCTATTTTCTCTCCCCTGACTCCATTTTGTTTCCACTCACAAGTCTCTACTCCTGTAACATCCTGACTTTCTCTTTTTTTAAATTTAATAACCCGTTGACTCTAATTTGTGTTGTCTATACTCTTCTGGTTGTGGGGTCATCCAGTTTCATGTGACTGACCTACAGGAGCCACAGCCTTAGAAAGAACTGATATGCCTTTCTTGGGAAGCTACCAGCTGTCTATAGATTCTCAGTTACCAGCTGTCCATGGATCCTCAGTTACCAGCTGTAATAGATCCTCAGTTACCAGCTGTCATAGATCCTCAGTTACCAGCTGTCATAGATCCTCGTTACCAGCTGTGATAGATCCTCAGTTACCAGCTGTGATAGATCCTCAGTTACCAGCTGTCATAGATCCTCAGTTACCAGCTGTCATAGATCCTCAGTTACTAGCTGTCATAGATCCTCAGTTACCAGCTGTCCATGGATCCTCAGTTACCAGCTGTCATAGATCCTCAGTTACCAGCTGTCCATAGATCCTCAGTTACCAGCTGTCCATGGAGCCTCAGTTACCAGCTGTCATAGATCCTCAGTTACCAGCTGTCATAGATCCTCAGTTACCAGCTGTCATAGATCCTCAGATACCAGCTGTCATAGATCCTCAGTTACCAGCTGTCATAGACCCTCAGTTACCAGCTGTCCATGGATCCTCAGTTACCAGCTGTCATAGATCCTCAGTTACCAGCTGTCCATAGATCCTCAGTTACCAGCTGTCATAGATACTCAGTTACCAGCTGTCATAGATCCTCAGTTACCAGCTGTCTATAGATCCTCAGTTACCAGCTGTCATAGATCCTCAGTTACCAGCTGTCCATAGATCCTCAGTTACCAGCTGTCATAGATCCTCAGTCAAGGTAAGGGTTCTTGAACTGCTTCCAATGCCATGCTAGGTGACAACTGACTTGATCGTGTGCAGGTCCTATATAGGCAACCACAACTGCTGTGAACTCATGAATATAGTAGTCCTGTCATGTCCGGAAAACACACACACACATACATTTAGTTGATCCCATCTATATGTTGTTATGAATCAGTTTTTAAAAAGTTGAATTAAATTTAAATCAGAACCTGATGCAAAAACAGATTAGGTGTAGGCAGCATTAAAATGAGAGTGATTGTGTTGTTAAGAATGTCAGAAGATGGAAAGATCTCCCATGGTCATGGATTTGCAGGATCAATATAGTAAAAATGGCTATCTTGCCATAAGCAGTCTACAGATTCAATGCAATCCCCATCAAAATTCCAGCTCAATTCTTCAACGAATTAGAAAGAACGATCTGCAAATTCATCCAGAATAACAAAAAACCTAAGATAGCAAAAACTCTTCTCAAGGATAAAAGAACCTCTGGTGGAATCACCATGCCTGACCTAAAGCTGTACTACAGAGCAATTGTGATAAAAACTGCATGGTACTGGTATAGCAACAGACAAGTAGACCAATGGAATAGAATTGAAGACCCAGAAATGAACCCACACACCTATGGTCACTTGATCTTAGACAAGGGAGCTAAAACCATCCAGTTGAAAAAAGACAGCATTTTCAACAAATGGTGCTGGCACAACTGGCGGTTATCATGTAGAAGAATGCGAATTGATCCATTCCTATCTCCTTGTACAAAGGTCAAATCTAAGTGGATTAAGGAACTCCACGTAAAACCAGAGACACTGAAACTTATAGAGGAGAAAGTAGGGAAAAGCCTCAAAGATATGGGTACAGGGGAAAAATTCCTGAATAGAACAGCAATGTCTTGTGCTGTAAGATTAAGAATCGATGGGACCTCATAAAATTGCAAAGCTTCTGCAAGGCAAAAGATACTGTCAATAAGACAAAAAGACCACCAACAGATTGGGAAAGGATCTTTACCTATCCTAAATCAGATAGGGGACTAATATCCAATATATATATAAAGAACTCAAGAAGGTGGACTCCATAAAATCAAATAACCCCGTTAAAAAATGGGGTTCAGAGCTGAACAAAGAATTCTCACCTGAGGAATACCGAATGGCAGAGAAGCACCTGAAAAAATGTTCAACATCCTTAATCATCAGGGAAATACAAATCAAAACAACCCTGAGATTCCACCTCACACCAGTCAGAATGGCTAAGATCAAAAATTCAGGTGACAGCAGATGCTGACGAGGATGTGGAGAAAGAGGAACATTCCTCCATTGTTGGTGGGATTGCAAGCTTATACAACCACTCTGGAAATCAGTCTGGCAGTTCCTCAGAAAATTGGACATAGTACTACCGGAGGATCCCACAATACCTCTCCTGGGCATATATCCAGAAGATGTTCCAACTGGAGCCTCTTCCGGTCTGAACAGCACCTGGGTAGCTAGAGCACAGGGTCTGCTGATACCCGCCAGCTACCCACGACACCCGCCACAGGATTTTGAGACTTCTGGTGAGTGGAACACAGAGTCTGCTCCAATCTTTAAACAGTGACAACGATAACAACTAACCCCAGAGATTACCAGATGGCGAAAGGTAAACGTAAGAATCTTACTAACAGAAACCAAGACCACGCACCATCATCAGAACCCAGCACTCCAACTTCGCCCAGTCCAGGGCACCCCAACACACCGGAAAAGCTAGACCCGGTTCTAAAAGCATATCTCACAATGATGGTACAGGACATCGAGAAGGACTTTAATAACACACTTAAAGAAATACAAAAGAACACTGGTAAACAGGTAGAAGACATTAAAGAGGAAGCACAAAAATCCCTTAAAGAATTGCAGGAGAACACTGCTAAACAGGTAGAAGACATTAAAGAGGAAGTACAAAAATCCCTTAAAGAATTGCAGGAGAACACTTCTAAACAGGTAGAAGACATTAAAGAGGAAGCACAAAAATCCCTTAAAGAATTGCAGGAGAACACTGCTAAACAGGTAGAAGACATTAAAGAGGAAGCACAAAAATCCCTTAAAGAATTGTAGGAAAACCAGACAAAACAGGTGATGGAATTAAATACAACCATCCAAGACCTAAAAAGGGAAGTAGAAACAATGAGGAAAACCCAAATTGAGGCAACACTGGAGATAGAAACACTAGGAAAGAAATCTGGAACCATAGACACGAGCATCAGCAACAGAATACAAGAGATGGAAGAGAGAATCTCAGGTGCAAAAGACTCCATAGAGAACATCGGCACGACAATCAAAGAAAATACAAAATCCAAAAAGATCCTAACTCAAAATATCCAGGAAATCCAGGACAAAATGAGAAGATCAAACCTACGGATAATAGGAGTAGATGAGAATGAAGATTTTCAACTCAAAGGACCAGCAAATATATTCAACAAAATTATAGAAGAAAACTTCCCAAACCTAAAGAAAGAGATGCCCATGAACATACAAGAAGCTTACAGAACTCCAAATAGACTGGACCAGAAAAGAAATTCCTTCCGACACATAATAATCAGAACAACAAATGCACTAAATAAAGATAGAATACTAAAAGCAGTAAGGGAAAAAGGTCAAGTAACATATAAAGGCAAGCCTATCAGAATTACACCGGATTTTTCACCAGAGACTATGAAAGCCAGAAGGGCCTGGACAGATGTTATACAGAAACTAAGAGAACACAATTTCCAGCCCAGGCAACTATACCCAGCCAAACTCTCAATTCCCATAGATGGAGAAACCAAAGTATTCCACAATAAAACCAAATTCACACATTATCTTTCCACGAATCCAGCACTTCAAAGGATAATAACAGAAAAAAACCAATACAAGGACGGAAACCACGTCCTAGAAAAAGCAAGAAGGTAATCCCTCAACAAACCTAAAAGAAGACAGCCACAAAAACAGAACACCAACTCTAACAACAAAAATAAAAGGAAGCAACAATTACTTCTCCCTAATATCTCTTAATATCAATGGACTCAACTCCCCAATAAAAAGACATAGACTAACAGGCTGGCTACAGAAACAGGACCCAACATTTTGCTGCTTACAGGAAACTCATCTCAGAGAAAAAGATAGACACTACCTCAGAATGAAAGGCTGGAAAACAATTTTCCAAGCAAATGGTAGGAAGAAACAAGATGGAGTAGCCATTATAATATCTGATAAGATTGACTTCCAACCCAAAGTCATCAAAAAAGACAAGGAAGGGCACTTCATTCTCATCAAAGGTAAAATCCTCCAAGAGGAGCTATCAATTTTGAATATCTATGCGCCAAATACAAGGGCAGCCTCATTCATTAAAAAAACTTTAGTAAAGCTCAAAGCACACATTGCACCTCACACAATAATAGTGGGAGACTTCAACACACCACTTTCACCAATGGACAGATCATGGAAACAGAAACTAAACAGGGACACAGTGAAACTAACAGAGGTTATGAAACAAATGGATCTGATAGATATCTACAGAACATTTTATCCTAAAACGAAAGGATATACCTTCTTCTCAGCACCTCATGGTACCTTCTCCAAAATTGACCATGTAATTGGTCACAAAACAAGCCTCAATATCTACAAAAATATTGAAATTGTCCCATGCACCCTATCAGATCACCATGGACTAAGACTGATCTTCAATAACAAAATAAATAATAGAAAGCCAACACACACGTGGAAACTAAACAACACCCTTCTCAATGATATCTTGGTCAAGGAAGGAATAAAGAAAGAAATTAAGGACTTTCTGGAGTTTAATGAAAATGAAGCCACAACATACCCAAACTTATGGGACACATTGAAAGCATTTCTAAGAGGAAAACTCATAGCTCTGAGTGCCTCCAAAAAGAAACTAGAGAGAGCACACATTAGCAGCTTGACAACACACCTAAAAGCTCTAGAACGAAAGGAAGCAAATTCACCCAAGAGGAGTAGACGGCAAGAAATAATCAAACTCAGGGGTGAAATCAACCAAGTGGAAACAAGAAGAACAATTCAAAGAATCAACCAATCGAGGAGCTGGTTCTTTGAGAAAATCAACAAGATAGATAAACCCTTAGTCAGACTCACTAGAGGGCATAGGGAAAGTACTCTAATTAACAAAATCAGAAATGAAAAGGGAGACATAACAACAGACCCTGAAGAAATCCAAAACACCATCAGATCCTTCTACAAAAGGCTATACTCAACAAAACTGGAGATCCTGGATGAAATGGACAAGTTTCTAGACAGATACCAGGTACCAAAGTTAAATCAAGATTAGGTTAATGATCTAAACAGTCCCATATCCCCTAAAGAAATAGAAGCAGTCATTAATAGTCTCCCAACCAAGAAAAGCCCAGGACCAGATGGGTTTAGTGTAGAATTCTATCAAACCTTCAAAGAAGAACTAATCCCAGTTCTTCACAAACTATTCCACAAAATAGAATCAGAAGGTACTCTACCCAACTCATTCTATGAAGCCACAATTACTCTGATACCTAAACCACATAAAGACCCAACAAAAATAGAGAACTTCAGGCCAATTTCCCTTATGAATATTGATGCAAAAATCCTCAATAAAGTTCTCGCTAACCGAATTCAAGAACACATCAAAACAATCATCCATTCTGACCAAGTAGGATTCATCCCAGGGATGCAAGGATGGTTCAATATATGAAAATCCATCAATGTAATCCATTATATAAACAAACTCAAAGACAAAAACCACATGATCATCTCGTTAGATGCTGAAAAAGCATTTGACAAAATCCAACACCCATTCATGATAAAAGTCTTGGAAAGATCAGGAATTCAAGGCCCATACCTAACCATGATAAAAGCAATATACAGCAAACCAGTAGCCAACATCAAAGTAAATGGTGAGAAGCTGGAAGCAATCCCACTAAAATCAGGGACTAGACAAGGCTGCCCACTCTCTCTCTACCTATTCAACATTGTACTTGAAGTCCTAGCCAGAGCAATTAGACAACAAAAGGAGATCAAGGGGATACAAATCGGAAAAGAAGTCAAAATATCGCTTTTTGCAGATGATATGATAGTATACATAGGTGACCCTAAAAATTCCACCAGAGAACTCCTAAGCCTGATAAATAGCTTCGGTGAAGTAGCTGGATATAAAATTAACTCAAGCAAGTCAATGGCCTTTCTGTACACAAAGGATAAACAAGCAGAGAAGGAAATTAGGGAAACAACACCCTTCTCAATAGTCACAAACAATATAAAATACCTTGGCGTGATTCTAACTAAGGAAGTGAAAGATCTGTATGACAAGAACTTCAAGTCCCTGAAGAAAGAAATTAAAGAAGATCTCAGAAGATGGAAAAACCTCCCATGCTCATGGATTGGCAGGATCAACATTGTAAAAATGGCTATCTTGCCAAAAGCAATCTACAGATTCAATGCAATCCCCATCAAAATTCCAACTCAATTCTTCAACGAATTGGAAAGGGCAATTTGCAAATTCATCTGGAACAACAAAAAACCTAGGATAGCAAAAACTCTTCTCAAGGATAAAAGTACCTCTGGAGGAATCACCATGCCTGACCTAAAGCTGTACTACAGAGCAATTGTGATAAAAACTGCATGGTACTGGTATAACGACAGACAAGTAGACCAATGGAACAGAATTGAAGACCCTGAGATCAACCCACATACCTATGGTCACTTGATCTTTGACAAGGGAGCAAAAACCATCCAGTGGAAAAAAGACAGCATTTTCAACAAATGGTGCTGGCACAACTGGCGGTTATCATGTAGAAGAATGCGAATTGATCCATTCCTATCTCCTTGTACCAAGGTCAAATCTAAGTGGATTAAGGAACTCCACATAAAACCAGAGACACTGAAACTTATAGAGGAGAAAGTAGGGAAAAGCCTCGAAGATATGGGTACAGGGGAAAAATTCCTGAATAGAACAGCAAAGGCTTGCGCTGTAAGATCGAGAATCGATAAATGGGACCTCATAAAGTTGCAAAGCTTCTGCAAGGCAAAAGACACCGTCAATAAGACAAAAAGACCACCAACAGATTGGGAAAGGATCTTTACCTATCCTAAATCAGATAGGGGACTAATATCCAATATATATAAGGAACTCAAGAAGGTGGACTCCAGAAAAATCAAATAACCCCGTTAAAAAATGGGGCTCAGAACTGAACAAAGAATTCTCACCTGAGGAATACCGAATGGCAGAGAAGCACCTGAAAAAATGTTCAACATCCTTAATCATCAGGGAAATGCAAATCAAAACAACCCTGAGATTCCACCTCACACCAGTCAGAATGGCTAAGATCAAAAATTCAGGTGACAGCAGATGCTGGCCAGGATGTGGAGAAAGAAGAACACTCCTTCATTGTTGGTGGGATTGCAAGCTGGTACAACCACTCTGGAAATCAGTTTGGCGGTTCCTCAGAAAATTGGACATAATACTACCAGAGGATCCAGCAATACCTCTCCTGGGCATATATCCAGAAGATGTTCCAACTGGTAAGAAGAACACATGCTCCACTATGTTCATAGCAGCCTTATTTATAATAGCCAGAAGCTGGAAAGAACCCAGATGCCCCTCAACAGAGGAATGGAGACAAGAAAATGTGGTACATTTACACAATGGAGTACTACTCAGCTATTAAAAGGAATGAATTTATGAATTTCCTAGGCAAATGGATGGATCTGGAGGGCATCATTCTGAGTGAGGTAACATATTCACAAAGGAACTCACACAATATGTACTCACTGATAAGTGGATATTAGCCCAAAAACTTAGGATACCCAAGATATAAGATACAATTTGTTAAATGCATGAAACTCAAGAAGAATGAAGACCAAAGTGTGGACACTGTGCCCCTTCTTAGAATTGGGAACAAAACACCCATGGAAAGAGTTACAGAGATAAAGTTTGGAGCTGTGAAGAAAGGATGGACCATCTAAAGACTGCCATATCCAGGGATCCATCCCATAATCAGCTTCGAAATGCTGACACCATTGCATACACTAGCAAGATTTTGCTGAAAGGACCCAGATATAGCTGTCTCTTGTGAGACAATGCCAGGGCCTAGCAAACACAGAAGTGGATGCTCACAGTCAGCTATTGGATGGATCACAGAGCCCCCAATGGAGGAGCTAGAGAAAGTACCCAAGGAGCTAAAGGGAACTGCAACCCCATAGGTGGATCATTATTATGAACTAACCAGTACCCCAGAGCTCTTGTCTCTAGCTGCATTTGTATCAAAAGATGGCCTAGTAGGCCATCACTGGAAAGAGAGACCCATTGGACTTGCCAACTTTATATGCCCCAGTACAGGGGAATGCCAGGGCCAAGGGGTGTGGGTGGGTGGGTGGGGGACTGGGGGGGGAGTGTATTGGGGACTTTTTGGATAGCATTGGAAATGTAATTGAGGAAACTACCTAAATAAAAAAAAGATGGCCTATTCAGCTATCACTGGAAAGAGAGGCCCATTGGTCTTGCAAACTTTATATGCCCCAGTATAGGGGAACGCCAGGGCCAAAAAGTGGGAGTGGGTGGGTAGGGGGGTGGGGGGAGGGTATGGGGGACTTTTGCGATAGCATTGGAAATGTAAATGAGGAAAATACCTAATAAAATATTTTTTAAAAAATTGACAAATGGGACCTCATAAAATTGCAAAGCTTCTGTAAGGCAAAAGACACTGTCAATAAGACAAAAAGGCCACCAACAGATTGGGAAAGAATTTTTACCAATCTTAAATCTGATAGGGGACTAATATCCAATATATACAAAGAGAAATGTGGTACAGAGCTAAACAAAGAATTCTCAAGGGAGGAATAACGGAAGGACTGGGAAGCACTTGAAAAAAATGTTCAACATTCTTAATCATCAGGGAAATGCAAATCAAACAACCCTGAAATTCCACTTCACACCAGTCAGAATGGCTAGGATCAAAAATTCAGGTGACAGCAGATGGTGGCAAGGATGTAGAGAAAGAGGAACACTCCTCCATTGCTGGTGGGATTGCCAACTGGTACAACCACTCTGGAAATCAATCTGGCAGCTCCTCAGAAAACTGGACATAGTACTACCTCTAGATTCAGCAATACCACTCCTGGGCATACACCCAGAAGATATTCCATCTGGTAATAAGGATGCATGCTCCACTATATTCATAGCAGCCCTATTTATAATAGCCAGAAGCTGGAAAGAACCCAGATGTCCCTCAACAGAGGAATGGATACAGAAAATGTGGTACATTTGCACAATGGAGTACTACTCAGCTATTAAAAACAATGAATTTATGAAATTCTTAGACAAATGGATGTATCTGGAGGATATCATCCTTAGTGAGGTAACCCAATCACAAAAGAAGTCACTTGATATGCACTCACTGATAAGTGTATATGAGCCCAGAAACTTAGAATACCCAAGATACAATTTGCAAAACACAAGAAAATCAAGAAGAATGAAGACCAAACTGTGGATACTCCATTCCTCCTTAGAATAGGGAACAAAACACCCATGGAAGGAGTTACAAAGACAAAGTTTTTGAGCTAACACAAAAGGATGGACCATCCAGGGACTACCCCACCCAGGAACCCATCCCATAATCAGCCACCAAACCCAGACACTATTGCATATGCCAGCAAGATTTTGCTGAAAGGACCCCGATATAGCTGTCTCGAGTGAGGCTATGCCAGTGCCTGGTAAATACAGAAGTGGATGCTCACAGTCATCTATAGGATGGAACACAGGGCCCCCAACGGAGGAGCTAGAGAAAGTACTCAAGGAGCTGAAGGGATTTGCAACCCTATAGGTGGAACAACAATATGAACTAACCTGTACCCCCAGAGCTCATGTCTCCAGCTGCATATGTAGCAGAAGATGGCCTAGTTGGCCATCATTGGGAAGAGAAGCCCCTTGGTCTTGCAAACTTTATATGCCCCAGTACAGGGGAATAACAGGACCAAGAAGTGGGAGTGGGTGGGTAGGGGAACAGGGCGGGGGGAGGGTATAGGGAACTTTCAGGATAGAATTTAAAATGTAATAAAGAAAATATCTAATAAATAAATAAATATAGAAAAAGAAAAAAATACATTATCACCTTAAAAAAAATGTCAACCTCTTGGCTGGAAAGATTTCTTAGTAGTGCAGAGCCTTGGGAGTTCTTACAGAAGACCCAGGTTCAATTTCCAGTACCCCCAAGGTGGCTCACCCACCCATAATTCCTGTTTGAAGGCATTGAATCCCCTCATCTGGCCTCTATGAACACAAACACGTTTGTGGTGCAAAGTCATACAAAATATTTACACACATATAATTAATCAATTAATTAAATTTATAACAGAATGCCAACCTCATATCTTAATTTAGTGGGAAGGGCAGTAGATAGAGTATGTGATTAGGAGTACAGTTCTTGTAGCCACTGGCTTGTTAGTGGCCACCATCTGCCTTCAGCAATCGATGGCTGAGCTTCTTCCAGCATCTGTTTCTACTCAGTGGTAGGCAGTGCTGTTTCTAAGTACATGAATGGTGCCCACTGCTGTTTCATTCTACCCCCAATCCTTTGGTCAAGACTGCTTTTCATGTCCTTGGAGAGCTAACTATGAAAGACTTCCAAAGGGAACCTGTGTACATATCTAAGTTTGTATTAAACACATGAGTCCCTGTTATAAAAATGGAAAAGATATTGCATTGATGCAAATAACTAGCAAATAACAAATTTGGGAGTAGTCCATTTGCTAACTCTTGAGGAAATCTCTCCAGCAGCAATGAGTTTGCCACTTTTTACATGGCTCTAATTATTAGTGAAAATTTGAAATAATTACCAAAAATGCTAAAGGTCAGTGGGGCGCTAAGGGGATGAACAAAATCTCTTGTTAGTTTTTGGAGGTTTTTTTTCCATATACTTCATAGTGTTCTGATTATAATCTCATATGTATCTCACTCACACACTTCCTAATACAGGGTCTCCTCCTCAAGCATCTGTAGATTCTGACCCAGGATTATAAACTCTGGAATGGAATTGTAATACTCTACCAAGCAGTCCAGTTGCTAATACTGATAATTCTTCCCACTACTGAGAAGACTTTTGATCGTGGATACTGTAGGTGTCTTAGACTAATCAAATAATTTTGTATTTGCACTACTGAATGGAGCTTTCATTGAGTGACAGTTGACATGGAGAGTGGTCGTAAGCTAAACTACAAATGCATATGTAACATCCACTTTACAGTGATGGTCTACAGAGCTTCAGGGCTGCTCCATTCTCTAGCCCTGTATCTCACATTCTTCCTCAGTGGCACCAACTGCTCTGAATGTTTAAAAGTCTCTGGATGGCAAATTGAATAGGAGTGATCTTGGTAGAAGCAGAAACTGCCTTGTGCAGAGGAATAGCAGACTAGGTTTGTCACTATTTCTTAGTTTTTTTCTTTATTGTTTCCACTTTTTCCTTATTTAAGATTACAAGTGCTCGATTTAGAGTACACAGCCCAATCAGCTACTCTGGCTATTGATACAACTCTTGAGTATTTCTCAGACTCTCCAACTAAGGAAACTCCTGACCAAGCATCCTTGATGCATAAGATATTAGACTGTCTTTGTACACACGATAGCTGAATTAGTTAGCCCTTGTCCCAAAGACACTGATGCGCTAAGAAATTAAATAGGCACAGAGTAAACCAAATATAGAAATGTTTAAGGGTGAGCGCTGTTTTTTCATCATTGGCTGTAATACCCACTCTGCCCTCCTTTAAAGAGGACAGCAATTGTTCCCATCCTTTTGGAAGGAGTTTTGAGACATCTCTACTTTGGTAAAGAGCAAAAAGGAGTTAGTCTCCTAAAGGATAAGCAATCAGTATCATTTCAATTCCAAATAGAAGGCTGGGGTGGGTTTTGAGGTTAGGGGTCCCAGGGCAGAATCAAGGCAGAGGTGGCTTGGGGTTTGGGGTAGGGGTACCAGGGAAGGATCAGGTAAAAATAAAGATGGAGAGTGATTTTCCTGCACCTTCTTTTTAATTTTTTTCCAAGATTCTCATTGGTACAATTTATAAACCAAAGATGTGTGATTTAAAATAGTCAGTCCTCCTCAAAGCCCTCTGCTTTAGCTCTACCATGGGCAACTGCCCCATGGCTTTCAGTCCTTTTATGCTTATTAAAATTTAATATTTTTAATATTGTCCATTTATTGTTCTACCTCGATCTTCTACGTTTTAATTCTATTTGGGTGTGTGCATGTGTGAGTGAGTGTGTGTTTGCAGGTCAGAGGACAACCTTGGGGAGTTAGTCCTCTCCTTCTCCCATGAGGGATCTGGAGATGGATTCGGGTCATCAGGTGTGACAGTAAGAGTCTTTCTCATCGGAGCCGTCTCGTCATCCTGTTGACTGTTTTGAATTTAGAGACTCTCTCTGGTCATCAGTCCATGAGTACTTCGCTCCCCATATGGCTCCTAACATTTCTTTGCCATAGTTCTGTCAGTGCTCAGGGGTGACTGCTGTGACTCTTGAGATCGACGTTTGAACTAGCCATAAATGCATTATACTTCTTTTCCTGAAGAAAAGAAAGAGGATTCGCCTTTGCATCACCTTATAGAAGTTGTCTGGCTATTTTTAAGAACCAAACTCCGTGACTCAGGACATGGACCACTTTTTCTACTCCGAGGACTGACAGTACTCAGTGTTTTCCCTTGACTGTTGCAGTTTGTAGAAGGTTAGGCACCTGACCTTCCTCTTCTGCCTTGGGCAGAATCTTCAGCCCCACCCCACGGCTGGATTCCACACCTCACCTTTGCAGACACCTCATGTTGGGTTCTGAATTTTCATAAGTCTCTTATCTTTGCTTGTTTTGTTGGTTGGTTTTGTTGTTGTTGTTGTTGTTGTTTTTTGTTTTTTTGTTTTTTTGTTGTTTTTTGTTTTTTGTATAAATGGCTCAACATATGCTCCAGTAGCATCTAAAAAGAATATGAGGAACAAATTCATTGCATTTTGTATTTCTGGAGTTGTCTATTGTTTGAGACTATCCAACTACAAAGAGGTGTGTGCAACTTTACTTGTGCTTCAAACAATTTTCACAAAATAGCATACCATTGTTTTAGAGGTCTTGTATTTTCTCTTCTCTAGCTTTCTGGATGTTTCTATTGTTTCTTCCATACCTATGTATCTTGTTTTCAGAAATTCCCCAGCTGGTGTACTTTTTGTTTAACAATTCTGCTGATCGGTAAAGCATTTTGTTTAGGTCCGAGCACTCTTTGGTTCTGCAGAAATCTACCTCATAGATTCCTTGCAAGATGTAGACTGGTTTTGACCAGATAACCAACTGCATGCCAAGTCTGGCCAGGTTGAGAAATAAAATGATCTGTCACAGGCAGCCTTTCCAAGATCTCCCTGTTGGATGCCACACCCCATACTTGTTCTACCAATCCCTTTTCCTCTGTGTTTTCCTTCTGCAGTTAGAGCTTCCTGTCTTCTCCTAAACTGTGAGCCCAACAACCTCTTCCTTGGGGGAGGGATAAATCAACCCCGTATCGGACTGGAGAGATTTTTGATGCTTTGAAGCTCACACTTTCCTTTCTGGGTTTATGTGAGCTTGATCAATATGCTTATTGTGGGACTTTCTACTGAAAAATCCTTATTTTTCCCCTTAGATGTCTGTTATTGACTGCTATCCCCTTTTAGAGAAAAATAATTTCATTTGGGGGAATTTTTAGAAGGAAAAGATTGCTCTATCTACCATGTTTAACTGACAGTGCTGCCCTGCATTTTCTGGGCTGTAATCTTGTCATGTCAAATCATTCTAACCAGGCTTGACTCCTCTTCCTCGTAGAGCTCCCGACTCATCCATCACACTCAGTCCTGGGGGCTTTGCCTCGCAGTGTGACTCCGTTTTGATCACTTCTTAACACTCCCAGTCATTCCTCCCCAGTCTAAGCTACTTGTTCCTGGACTAGACAAGCAAATTCCAAACTCTCTCACTCTCTGCTTTATCTTTCTTCAAGGACTCCTGGCCATGCCATTACAGAAACAGGTACTCCCCCAAAGCCAGCCAAGTCTGGTCAACCCACCCTCTACTGGCTTTCCAGCAGAGTGAAGCACAAAGTAGGCAGGCTTTCCCAGCACCATGGTCTGCAATTTCCCAAGGCTCCCTGACTATGTTAGTGTCTCCCCAGCCAACTGCTGGTACTGTGACTCTGCACAATCATGCGATACTATCTCTCAGGCATATGGTATAGAACCTTCATAAACGGCTATCCATAAATATTTATTGAATGAGTAATTATGTATAAAAATACCTCCGTTGCCTTTGCCTATTTTTAGGTGTGGGAACAGCCAAGGCCTGTGGAGATGTCCTTGTGCCTCCAGATGATTACTTTCTTACTCTGCAAGGAAGAATGATAGCCCAAGTTATGTGTGCTTTGAAAACAAAACAAGATAAAGTGTTCACACATGCACGCCGTAAGAATGGGGCACGGTGTAATCAGGATGATTGTTGGTTTTGCCATCTTCTGACTTAAGAATTTCCACTTTGAACTTTGTTTTCTGGCTTTCATCTCTTAAGATGGCACATGCCAGGAGAACTTCCTAGAATCTTTCTAGGAAGTGGACATGCTTCACAGGAGCACTCTCTACTTTACCCTACTTCTTTGAGGATGCCAGTCCAAGATCGCATAACACAGGGTACCTGCATACATAGGCACATGCAATAGGACCCAGAGAGAAAAATCCTAGCCTAAAAACCCTGCCTGCTTCTCTTCTGTGACTATAAATATAAATTGGCCCATGCTAGAGGGCTCCACATAGATTCTTGCCCCACTTTCTTAAAAAGCATCATTGAGGAAGGTTTGTATACTGAAATCTCATGTATTATTAACCTAACCTTAGTACAGACTTACAAGGAATGGACTTAATTCAGCTGAAATTTATAGGCAATTTGTTAACACAGCAATGTGCACTGGAGAGCACGTTAGAGACACATTGGTTTTAATACGCCATTCAATAACTTGAGCAGAGGTGAAAAATCCTGCTTAACCTCCATTAAGTATTTTTAAAATGCTTTAATTTAAAATTATTTGTAGTGTGAGTATAAAGATGAATGTACACATACCCACAATAATAAATACAGCACTAAATATGTTTCCCCTGGTTTTTTTTCTCCAGCTCTGGATGACCTCGTACCGTTCAGCAGCCGGGCTTAATCAGAGGCCAGGCCGAGAAAGGCAGGGAAAGATGTCAAGCCATCCTGGGCTAGTGACCCTCCCATGTCCTTGAGAACCAGAGGCAGACAGGGGGTTTTATTGAGGGCATTGCAGCTTTGAAATACAATAAAGCCTAGTTGATAATGGAAACAGCTTCTCGTGACATGTTGAGTCCTAATAGGACAATGCTTCATGTTTTCCCCAGCATGGGCTTCTGCCTTTTATTTTACAAGTCACATAGACGATTAGGGAGTAAAACAGAGTATCTTGTTCCATTAGGAAGCATATCCTCTTGGCTAAGTGATGGGCTCATAAACCAGGATTTCATGAAGACCCTGCCGCGGATGGAACTGGAGTCAGGTGGCTGATGTTCTATTCAAACTTAGAGCCGCTGTTGGTATAGAGAATCTAATCACACCAATGTCCTGGAGCTTGGTGTGAAGAAAAGTTTGAGTTGATGTGTTTACCCCAGTGATCTGGGTCTCACAATACGTACCTCTCCCATGACCAAGGGCTAGAAAAGAAGCTTGCCTTGGAGAACCTGGACTATACTCTTCCGAATATGTGGAAGGAGGGGAGAGTTATTTTAACTTCCCTTTAGAAGAATCTCATTTCTGTGGAGACTTCATGATAACAGTTTCAGTAATGATAGTGCATAATAATTACTGAGTATTTACCGAGTGCTCGGCTCTGCCTCGGAGCCTGGCTGTGAAGTCCCAAGTAATATGCATATTTCTATGATGGAAGATCCATTCTCTCCTCACCTAGTAAGGCAAAAGGGAGTAGAATCTTATAATAGAAGAGGTACTTAGAAGTCCCTGAGAATCTGACCACAGAAGATGTGCCTCAATCTATGGGACTTTTTCTGAAAAAAAAATTGTCTTAAATATTCATTTAAAAAAACTTGAGGGAGCTGTGAATGACATATAGTTTCAAATATCTGTAATGTCTCATCTTCAGCTTCCCCTCAACCCGTGATGCTGGCTTGTTGCTTCAGGCCTTGGGATATCTCATTTGTTGTGGAAGATCCAAGTAATAGGCATGAAAAAAATAGCACTGTTATGGGCTGCTTGAGTGAGTGAATGAAAAGCTGAAGAGAAAAGCTCTAGGAATGGGATTATCTATACAGACTAGGTTGGAAGAATTTATAGATAGTCTCTATACCATGGAGAAGATACTTGGAAGTGTTGATTTGATAGATACTGAAATGCAGTAGAATGGAAACACAGTATAAAAGTTTGACTTGGGTTGTGACAATATGTATGAGTGTGTAATCATTTTCGTCTTCCTGATATTATCAGAGATTTCAGTATTTGTATTTTTTTATTATGTTTGTGTGTGATGCTTAGAAAGTATGCTATGACGGGGCATGGTGGTCCATGCCTTTAATCCCAGCACTGGTAAGACAGAGACAGATAATTCTCTGTGAATTCCTGGATAGCCTGGTCTACATAGTAAGTGGCTATCCAGCATGGGCTACATAGTGAAATGCTGTCTTAAAAAAACAAGGAAGGAAATGAAGAGGAAACATGCTTCTAAGAGTCTTCCCACATACTCACAGGTGCTCACATTGATAAGAAAGCTGAACTTTACGGAAAGCACATGAGTCTACTAGAAATCTTAGGACATTGGCCTCCACCATGCCATTTGCTGTAAAAGCAAGAGAACTGGGGGGTGGGGGGCAGGGTGTCTGACATTTTCCATCTCCCATTTGATTCATCAGATGATTTGTCAAAAGTCACATTTTTTATTGTCCTGATACTTACATCCCTTTCCACATTCCCTGCGAAGCTGGGCCACTCTGCCCAGTGACTCTTGACTCACAAATTCCTATTGATCATGTTTTCCTCTTATTGGGAAAAATACTTTCATACTTTAAGGGATATTTATCCAACTGTCCACACATCATTTATCCAGCTGCCCACCCATCCTTCCTTCTGTCTGCCCATCTATCCTTCCATCCACCCATTAAGCTATATATTCATTTTATTGCTGTATCCAGTTTTTGGTTGGCACATCTATTTAATATAGTACCAGACACTGGGCCCTGGGCTCCCTTAAGACATAAAATTGCAAACATGCAAAGGCCTTGTGCCTTAATCAGGGAATGCTGCTTTCTCTCAATGCAAGAAGCATGTAAGATAGACAGGAATGAGAATGGTGGGTTCTTCAAGGATCGGCACAGGGATAGTTTACTAGAGAAAATCTGAGCTTGGCTGTTAGAGTATATAGAACTGTGAAGGTAACAGAGGAGTGAACAGTTGCCAAAAGAGAAAATAAATGCATAGCATTTGCAGCATATCTAACTTAATAAGAGCATTAACTGTTCTAAATAACACTGGGGTGAGGGGCGTTATGTTTGTACTCCCTGGAACATTGGGTCTAAAGTCTGGAAAATGCTGCAGCATTATTTTATTATAAAACACCCAAATGTAGAGAAGCACTGGAATCCTGATTTGAAAATGACAGCCATTGGCACTGCATCCAGACACCCTAATTATCCGGCCCTTCTCAGCACAGATTCCTCTCACGAACATCCCGTCCATAGTTTAAGGTGCAGGGTACTGTCTCCTAATGGCCTATAATGAGTACTGAGCCAAGCGCTGCCCTCCTTTTCTAAACATGGCCCAGAGGTTAAGTTTGTTTTCTTTCTCCCATTTCAGGACCTTAGCAAAGCCTAGTTGTTCATGGTCCCCAGGAGGGATATTGCTAGGAAATGGCTCTCGTTTATGCTCAGGACAGGTGCTGTGTTGCACAAATAGCCCCAACAGGAGATGATGCCCCCAGTCTTACTAATAATGTAGCACTCCAGGGGTTCTCCGGGGCTCTTTGGCATACAGCAGTGTTATGATATGATGACCACTTTCTGTGAGCTGGACACTCCGTCCTCTACCTGAGGTTTGCATTGTTCAGGACAGTGAGTTAGCTGGAATACAAGAAGGGATGATAAGCTTTGCCAGGCTGGTGTGTGCTGGGGAACTCTCAGCTCTACATAAAACAAAGTTAGCACATTGGCCTGATGATGGCTGTGCTTAAGAAGGCAGCAGAAAGACATTCATGAGGGAGAACAGTTTCAGAAAAAAAAAAATCACTTACCATGATACAGATGTGAAGATGCGGACCGTGAAGCCGAGCTAATGGAGTGAGATCAGAGATGTATTGAGTTGCAGAAGAAATTAAGGTCAGTTATAATTAAGCCACACTCAGGAGTGGAAGTTTAAGTGGGAAGGGAGGGGAAACGTTGTTTTCTATAGTTGGAAGCCATCAAAGGAGAGGTAATGGTCTAGAATTAGGCACATTCAGGTGATGTGGCAAGTAATCTGCGCGCAGGAAGTTGCCTTCGTCATCCTAATTGAACTGCTTAAAAATAGGACAACTAAAATACTGGTGGGATTAACCTTTCTAATCGTGTCCTGGGAAGAGGCACATTCTCTCGATCCTCCAGTGTGGGTGAGACCTCAGCCGTTATTCTCTGCACACTGACGTCCACCATGCCTGCTTCCTGCCTCTGTGGGTGCTGTGTGCTTTTCACGCTTTCGTTGGTGGTTGTCCCCTGCTTATATTTCTGATGTCTTTCTGTACAGTGTCTTGCTATCCAAGATATGAGCTACCCAATCTTATATTCCAAATGCACCCCCATTTGTATACACAGACAAATGGCTCTATACAAATCTGTGGCTCAAAGCTATTGCAATAAGTCCAAATTAATTCTAAGTATCTATACTAATGGGTCATTTACCCAACCTGAAGAGCTGTTAGGACTCCGTGACACCACCCTTATGAATGTAAGGAGCTAGGTAACTTGCTCCAAAGAAAGCACAGCTCCTTCTCAGAGACCAAAGAGAAGCCTTAGGAGTTGGTGACTCGGATCCTATGACAAACAAGGCACTGGAAGAGATATTAGCTGATGTGACTATAACCTATTCCTTCAAATGGATGTAAGGATAAACATAGAGAAATAAAACCTGTAATCTGGCTGTAAATTGTCATGGAGATGATGCTCCCTGAGCCATCTGCCTGCTGGGTGTTCTGGATCTTTCCATGTGTCCCATTCTCTGTTGACGAGTGTGGTTTTTACTGCTTTTGAAGCTGTCTAAGAGCATTGCTAGGACAAGGACAGAACAGACTGATTTGTTTGTGACTTTGGGATGATGGCTTCTTTGTACTTGTAACTACATCCTTCAGTGTATGAGAGACCTAAGCAGTCATCCTCTATTTTTCCTGATACAGCCGACAACGCAGGGCAGGGTAGCTTTGTTTTCTGGCTTATTCTCTTCAGTAAGACTAGTATATCACCAAGCTTAATGATCATGACATTAGTATATTTTCATTTTCCATAACTTCACTCAATAAGCATTTTCTGTTCTCTCTCTCTCTCTCTCTCTCTCTCTCTCTCTCTCTCTCTCTCTTCTGTTGCCTGCCTCAGCTAAGCATTCCTTGTAGCATTTTGAATGTGCTTGTGTGTGCATCAAGTAGATATCTGCATGCGGGCATACACATGCATCTACACAAACTACACTAAGAACCCTTTATGTTTTCTGATTTTGTATTGTGGAGATCCATCTTCTGGCTCCAGAAGACTTTAAAGAACTCCAGTGTGATTATGAGCCTCACTTTTCTTTCCTTACTTTTGACATAAGAAAAGGATGTGGATTGCGGAATAAAACTGAAATCTTTAAACAGAGTGTGTGTGTGTGTGTGTGGTGCGGTATGTGTGGCATGTCTAGCATGTCTGTGTGTAGTGTGTGTGGTTCATGCCCATGCACGTGTACGTCTAGGTGAACGCATGTATGTTTTGTGAGTGCAGTGCTTGTGGAGCTCACTCACTCCTTGTGTCTGTTTTTATTAGCTCATCAGTGTTTAGTGAAGCCCTACTATGGGTAGCAGAGAGAATGATGATTTATACAGATGAGGTTCTGACCCTGATGCAGGTGACAGGCTGATGAAAATTAGATTAATTACATGTTTCTGGGCACTGGTGGGAATCAGCAGGGTGCAGTGAAGCTAATAGAGGCATGCCTGAATTGGCCTAGAGAAATTTGTTCATGGATTGAGGGGACCTGGCTTGCAGAGCAGCAGAGATAGATTGAAACCACTGCCATGGACAGAGCATCTCCCCCATCCCCACCCCGACCCTGTACCCCCAGAAAGGCATTCAAGGGTCATGGACAGAAAAAGGTAAAAACAACTCTGCAGTCTTCTGTGTTGGAAAATGACCATGGAGGGTTTGGAGTGCTAGACTACAAAGTGGGAAGCCATGGTAGCAATTTGGCTAATTTTTATATTTTTCTTGAAAGAAATAAGATATACATAGAGAAAAGAGACCTTGAAAGTATCTTTTGAGAAAGATTGTTTAAACTCCACTGTGGAGAGCTGATCAAGAGATCAGAGCTTGCCAGTGGGTAAATGGTTTCTGGAGTTGGGCAGCCTATGCTTGAAACTGGCTTATGGTAATCATTAGTTCAGTATGGTGGTAGTGGGCATGCAGGGGGGAGCGGTATTGTGAACTAAACTTTATATGCCCCAGTACAGGGGAATGCCAGGGCCAAAAAATGGGAATGGGTGGGTAGGGAAGTGGGGGGGAGGGTATGGGGGACTTTTGGGATAGCATTGGAAATGTAATTGAGGAAAATACATAATAAAAAATGTTTAAAATTTTTTAAAAAAAGAAGACATGATAGCATCTAAGCAGATTATTACATGTGAATCTAAGCACCATTTCCTGGTACATACCATGAAAAACGTAGTGGCAGCCTTCACAGGAAGCTGGGAAGGAACAGTGGAAGATTGCGAATCCTCTGGAGACACTGTCCCATAGGTCTCAATGACTAACAAAGTATAGATGACACATGAAGGAGACAGTTTAAGGGTTGAGAATTTTAACAATGTTCTTTATGATCAATTACATTTGAGTTTCTAATAATAACCCTTTAATATGAGTAAAGTGATTTTTTAATAAAAAAATAATTGTTTAATTAAATGCTAACTTGGAATCTTGTATTTTACCTGACTTTCTTACCAAATGTCTCTCTGATATATCGGATACAACATTTCGTATTTGGAAACTATTTGGAGGCGAATAGAAGAGGGCCAAGTTTTAGTTGAAGAACTTCAAATTGGCCTAAGTTATTTTAAATCGCAAATTCATTTTAAATGTGAATGGATGTTTTGCCTGTGTGTAGGCATGTACATCACACAGGTGCCTGGTGTCCAGCAAGGCCAAAAGGTCTCAGATCTCCTGGAACTGGAGTTTGAGACAGTTGTGAGTTGCCTGTGAGTACCTGGAACTGAACTGAAGGCCTCTATAAGAGAAGTGAGTGTTCTTAACCACCAAGCAACATCCCCAGCCCCTACACTAAGTCTTCATGCAGGTGACTGATTGGTTGTTTTTATTTGCCATTAGTATATTCATCAAGAAGAGTTCTAGTCACTCTTATAGTAAGGTCCAGAGGTCCCTTGATATCATTTTGGTTTTGTTTGCTGTTGAGACGCTATCATTTTGAGAGAAGATTGAACCAAACCTGAATTTGAATCCTTTTTCTTATTTCTAGGCTTTTACAGTTCTCCCAGCAATGCCACTGGCTGCCTGCCATGCTTATGCCACACAGCTGGCGCTGTGAGCCACATCTGTAATAGTGTCACGGGGCAGTGCTCTTGCTATCACCCCTCAACCACTGGGCGCAGCTGTCACCAGTGTCAAGAAAGTTACTTTGGATTTGATCCCCTGACTGGAAGGTAAGTCTTTATTTGTATAGATGACAAAACTTTACAGACTTTTATCTTTAGTTTTTCTTATCAACAAGAACTTTGGCAATTTTCAAGCAATAACTTCTAAAAAAAATTTCTTTGGGTAATATATTTTCTATTTCTTGATATCTTGCTTACTAAACTTAGTGGTTATCACTCCATTTTGTCCTTGTGAATTCTCTGGATATTCTCCCGTCATCAAGAAACAAACAAAACCCCTCTTCATTGGCCAAGAGGTATCTTCATTGTCTCATTTGTTTTGTTTTTATTTTTGTTTTTGTTTGTTTGTTTTGTGTGTGTGTGTGTGTGTGTGTGTGTATGGAAGCTAGAGGTCAACTTTGGGTATTATCTCAAAGAGCTGGCCTTTATAATAAAGGGTCTCCAGCTAGCTTGGTATATCCCCAGCTTTTGTTCCCACCGGCAAGAACACACTCGGGACAACCGGAATCTTCTGCAGCAAAAGCTTTATTGCTTCTTCAAGAGGGAAATCCCTCAGCCATGGCGTTTCAGCACCTGATATGGTGTGTCAGCTCCTGATTTGTTGCTCGCCCATCACCCCACTATTACACCCTGAGAATGGGCAGTGACTAGGAGTGAGTTCACTCTCGCACCTGCGTACAAGGCTTGTTTACTAGTTAGGCACAGTGGATGCCAGCGCCATCTTATAATGGCGATTGCTCGCGGTACGGCTCTCCACATTGGTATTTGCCTATTAGACCAGGCTGAATCAGGGACCTACTACACCAGTAACTGTGAACCACCATGCCTGGCTTTTGTGTGGGGGTTCAGAATCTCAAATTCAAGTCGTGATGTTTTTCACAGCAAGCAGTTTGTCATCTAAACTCCTTTCTTTGCAACAACTTATGTTTTTAAAAGAAAGACACTATTCCCTTGAGTCTATCACCATCTTTACCCTTCAATTTCCTTAAATCCAAGGCTGCTTTTGGTTAGATAAAAATTCTGCTTTCTTTCTCTATTTCCACCCATCACACCTATCCAGGACCCAAACCTGCTTACAGTGGAGTGTGCTGTCATTTGTCACTCTGCAGGATGTCTGGCTAGCACTGGAGTTGGAGCCTCTGGGTTCGACAGTATATTTAAATGTTAGCACTAACTAATGAGGAGTAGGAAGAGATAAAGAAGCCAGTAGAGCCTGCAGTACTGGAAGGCATTGAGGTCATTTTAAACTTTGAATCTAGTGAAATTGTGTGGTTTATGAAAGGATAGAATGTAGAAGACAGAGCCAAACTATGACAGGTTGATTTTAGGAGAGGGAAAGATCTCGACAAGTATGAATTTAAAGAAAGATGATTCATAGTAGGTTTTATGCAGATTGTTGACTATTTCTACATACCATCTGACTCATTGACTCAGAGAAAGAGTGACCTTGATAAAACTAAACATTATTCTTTGACAGGAAAGTATTTTTCTCCCACGCATCGTGCCTTCATATTTATTCTTCCCAGTTTCATTCATACTTCGAGTATCGCTATCGTTTGGATCTGAAAACCAGTGCTTTAAAGGCTTGGTCCTACATTGGTTCCTTTGGGATGTGGTTTCTTTTAACAATTAGGGTCCAGTGGGAGGTAGTCATTCCAGTGGAAAGTGTCCTCGAGGGAGATATGTAACCTCATTCCTTTCCTTTTTATGTTTTTTCATTTTATGTTTTTTCATTTCCCTGCCATGATGTGTCATGATGGCATGTCACCATAGCAACCAACAATGGGAGTTACCACTAAAGACTTGACTTTCTCTCTGTATGTTGTCTGGGGCATTCATTATAGTGATAAAAAGCTAATATGGGGATAATACATTTCTTTCATCTTTCATCTCTAATGCCCAAAGCCTACTGAAGCTCTCCCATGTCTAGCATTGGCCTATTCTTTCTGTGTCTCCAATCTTCAAGATTCCAGAAATGCTGTGTTGTGACTAGATGACCTTGTTCCAACTCTCTCATCCAAGAACCACCACTTAACTTGTCCCCGGACTTCATCTAATTGTTGCTTTGGTATCCCTGCCTGGCTCTGCATTCATCAACCATGTGACCAGCTTTGTGATCCTCTGCTCCCACCCCAGGACAAAGCCATCTTTGTTTTGCTTTCAAGCTCTGTCCCTTTTGCTGGGCTCTAGCTCCATTCTATATGTGACCCCTTGCTGCTGCCCTGGGCTGACTTAGCTGAGGATGAGCTTCTGTTGAATGGTCCCACAGCCTTGCATCTTGCATGTACTTCTTGCTACCTAAGTCTCCTGCCTCTTCAGATGGGAGCTGACGCCTTTGGCTTCAGCTCCTTGAATACCTTGTAGATATTCCAGCCCTCCACTGTGCAGATGACATGGCAACAGAAATGAATGTCTCCAGATTGCCTCACTGCCTCCAGTATGTCTGCCTTCTTATAAATTCTTGCTTTCTCTCTAGTCATAGAGGACAACAACCTTTGTAAAACTGTCCTATTTTGAGTGTGATTCTTTCCTGAGTTTTGTTTTCTGATCCTTCTTTTCCTTCTCACCTCCCAATCCTCCCATCTGAACCTTGCTTCATCAAATTCTTCCTTGATTTAACAGATGCCCCTTCACTGGATAAAGTTGCACACAGGCAAACCTTCATCTCTTCATTACCAGCTCCTCTCCTTGGCCTTGGCCTTGCCCTGCTTTATAAGGCCTGAACATTATTGTGTGATTTCCTGTTCTTGTGTTCACTTACATTTACAAACAATTTTATTGCTTCTTCCTGTTCATCTTTTTGCATCTTTTCTTCATCTCCCACACTTTGTGCATACAATAACCAAACCCATGAAAAACAAACAGCTAAGGAATAGCAGACTCATTATGTTGGTAGTATCAAGGTGGAACATATGGTCTTCCATATGTTAAGCAAGTGCTCTACCACTGAGTGACATCATTCCCTAGTCCCCTAAATGACAGGTGGGATTCTCATTCTATCAAAGTTAATGTATATGAAAAATAGGATAAATAAGAGCTAAGGAAAGATCGATAGGGAGTAGAGCTGCCCTAGAGGGAGTTAGAGAAGTAACCATGATGTCTTACACTCGAGTCATATTAAAGGGATCTGGAACACTTGTTGAAGGGTCACATGAATCACCTGCAGTCATGGGGATGGATAGACTGATATGTAATTTAGACCTGGCAAATATGAATGCGGAGAGACAGACTATTCAAGATTAGGTTGGCCAGGCAAGGTATTACTCGGCCGTCTGACACTCTTAGAGTTTATCAGAGTGGGGGGTTCTGATTAGAATAACAAGAAAAATGAAGTGGGCTCCCTTAGCATCCATGTAAAGCATCATGTGGAAGCCTGAAAGTTCCCGGATAGAGGAAATAGGGGAGACTCCCGTGGGATATACAGAGAATAATAAAGTGGTTGCAATAGAGGCAAACCTGAGACATTTGGAATTGTTAGTAAGAAAGAGTCCTGAGGAAGACAGAGATCATGGAAAGAAACCTGAAAGTGTTTCCCCAAGTGGAAAGCCATGTCTGACTGCAAGGGAGGCATACATCTGTGAGCATAGGTGAGGTCAGAGTATGCAGCCTGCTGTGCCCAGCCGATGAGTATCAGCTCCTCTTGGGACTGACTATATGCGAGGGAGGAGGTGTGTATCAAAAGAGACAGGGACAACCAAGCAACCCTTGTTTGTAGAGTCCCTGTTGTTATCATTTCTGAACTAGGGAACAAAAGCCCCAAGAGAAGACGTTTTCTTTTTATAATGTCTAATTTGAATCTAATTTGAAAGTTGACTTGATACACAGCACTTGAAATTCTTTCTAGTGTTTTACACACACACACACACACACACACACACACACACACACACACACACACCTACCTACTGGATCTTTCATTGTCTGGGAAAGCTGAGAGGAGCTGTGGATGACTCTGTTCATATCCAGATTGAATGAGACAGGACTGGGTGGGATGGGTCAGACGCACCAGGCAATGGGATGCTCCAGTCAAAGGTAATCGAAAGGCCAACTCCTGTTTGCTGTTCATAACTCATCCTTTTTTCAATGTATCCTTGACTTAACTGTCATAATCAGTAAACTACACTCTTCCATCTGTGTCCAAGCCTCTACTGTTCCTTGCTTTGTTTCCAAGCTCTCCGCCTTGCTTTGTTTCCAAGCTCTCCGTTTTGCCATTTGTTCCTAAGTAACATGCCTATCCACTGGCTAAGCTCTGTCCTTGACATCAGCCACTATATTAATCAATGACTGTTGTTGAGTCACCTCTTTAGGTTATCAATTATTCCATCTTAACATGTCCTCATTGTACTGACTTACGGGATATACAGCCTTGTATGTCTCTCTCTAAATAAAAAGTGTCTTAATAGGGCTTACAGACTTCTAGTCTTGGCATTATAGCACATACTCCATATGCTAACACTAAAAAGAGTTGTGGAAAGTCAGAGTGCTACATGCAACAAAGCTTCACTGCAGAGCATAGAAAGACTAACACCCCTCGTCCGGGATCATCACGTAACACCACCTGCTGGGCAAGCATCAGGATGTATGTTCAACCTCAAGAGCCCACATAGAGAGCCAGGTACGTTCATATGCTCACCTGGAACTAGTGCTGTGGAAGAGGGGGATGGGAGAGTCACTGGAGCTTAATGACACCAGTCTAGCTTCAAGTTTTGTGAGAGATCCCATCTCAAGTGAATAGGTTAGAGATTGGTATAGCAGGACACCAGATATCTCACTCTGGCATCTGTCTACACATGCGCACATAAGCACACATTCATGCATATGCTCTACATATACACTACAGGGACACACAAACAAAAAAAACAGTTTTGCTTACTAAAAAGAAAGAAAGGGGACAAAGCTTTCCACCATCCATTTGTGCTTTCTGGAATCAGTCAGGTGGGCTGTTTGTGATGTGAGTTGACCCTCCCATTTCTCTGATGAATTCTGCCATCTCTCTTCACTTTAACATGGAGAGCCATTAGAGAAGAGACCTTCTCTCACAGAAGGTCATAGGGGGAAAGTACTTCACACTGCACCATAAGATTTCTTCCAGTGTGTGTTTGCTCATCATGGAGAGGAAAACAAATAGACTCTTGCCTGTTTATGGTTCCTATTTCTTTTCTGAATGACAGTCTTCTAGGATGTCTCTGCTAAATTCTGTTTGCTGTCATTACACTTCTCCCACATTATCTATTTTTACAGTAAAGAGTAGACAAAACCATATGGGTTCTTATATGGCTTAGGAAAGCTTTATCCTGCAGCTATGGAGGTAGATGTCTATAATTCTACCACTTGGGGAGAGAGGAGCATGAGAGTCAAGGATGATTAAAATCAATCTAGGTCAACCTCTGCTACATGGTAAGGTCGAGGCCAGCCTGGGCTACACGACACCCTACCTGAGAGAAACTAAAAGAAAATTTTATTTCTCAAAAGGAGCTTATTTATAGTCTAGATGTATGTGGATATACACTATAGGAAATAATATGTCTTGTTGTTTAGAAATGAAACGTAAGGAACTCATTTGGTGTCGCTGTGGTAAGTGGCTGCTAATATAAATGTACTAATTTCCAGTGTTCTGTTGCCAAGCAGGCAGGGTGTAGAAGCAGGTTGTGTTTCTCATCAGATTGGAAAAGTCTGTGAGGCCCTCATTCAGGTGCCTTTCCCAAGCTGAGGGCTCTCTTTATCCCTGTCTTGTCTTCCTGACTCTTTACAGAGGAAAGCAGTGCCCTCTGGGTTTGGTGGCCTTGGTCTTCTTGGTTTATTTCTGCTACTCTTTAAAAATAATCCCAAAGGACTGAAAAAATGAACTAATACAGACACTGACCTGAACTGCAGAGAGACGAGGAAATTGCACTTGTCAATCAGGGCATCTTGGGACCACTCTGAGAAAGCCTTTGCCAGCTTTCAAGCTCATGGTCCATCCTCCAAGTGTGCCCATCAGTGAAAGGTGGCCGTGTTCTTCCAAGAGCTGTTTTCAGTGAAAACATTGATTCGCTTGCCTCTGATTTAACCATCCCTGGCACAGGGAAGCAAGAAATCTCTGTCCAGTGTTTAAAAAAATTAATAAAGCAAGAAATGTGTATAACACTTGTTTAACTCTAAAACAAAGAGAAACAAAAAATCAAAGTGAGCCACATCTGGCTCACCTCTGTACTGGGCACATGAATTTCCTAGTATCACCCTCAAGTAGACTGTGAGTGATTTTTTTCCCCAGACTTAAGGCATCTCACGTTCCTCTGGTCCTCTCTCCCATTATTTTATTTTTTAATGTAGCTCCCACATGTCATAACCCATAATGTTTCCTCTTTAGTGTTTAAAGCCACTGTGAGTCACTAGTTCAGTTTACCTTGTTTTAAGCCCCAAGAAGCCAGTTTACTAAACTAACTGCATTAAACTGCAATTGTGTTCCTGTAGCAAGACCAGGACTCCAGGCTTCTCGGGTGTTTGAAAGCTTAGACGTCACAAAACATGTGGTCATACTTTCCTGCCTCGGTATTCTTTAGGTTTTACTGCAGAAATCCTCCATGTGAACACCATGTCGTAGATTTGGTCTGGCAGTCTTTATGGTGCCCATCACCAGTGGGTCTCGGTGGGTCTTTGCTCTGAGAACCACATCAGTGACTTCAAATAAAAGCAGACAGTTCTCTCGCAAAGAGATCTACTCTTGTGCAGCAAAGATGTAAAACTTGGTGCACGTTTTTCATAGACCCGGGCTTCCCTGTGACTCTGTGAGTCAGTGGCTGCTGTCTGAGGGTACAGAGGTCACAGACCCCAATCAGTCTCCCATGCTCACAGTGCAGTTTTCTCAGGATCATGAGGCAGGGGTAGTGTCAGGAAAGAGAAAAGAATACAAAGGCATGTGAGTTCCATGCTGGAGACTGCCACTTCTGCCCGATTCTGTCTTTTTAAAGGAAGTCACAAGGCCAAACCACATTCCAGAGTGAGAAAAGAGCCTGTGCATTTCATGAACAGAACACTGTTTAAAGGGATCTGCTTAGAAGGAAAAGTGTAGAGTCATTTTCGAATGATCTTACAGCCTCTATCTATTAAGTCTACCTAATATAGCTTGTGGAATGCTCTTCAAGGAGTGCCAGACTTTGTATGTTATTAATGGCACCACGTCCTTGATGTGACAAACTGGGAATGGTACAGAGCTGCGCATCAGGACAGGGTCCAGCTCTTCTTTCCCACTAGACCAGGTGTATTAGCTTGCTCCTGGATATAATAAATTACTGTAAATTCAGTGTCTTAAAACAACAAGGATTTATTATCTTATAATTCTGGAGGTCAGAGGTCCTAAATTAGTTTCAGTGGACTAAAACCAAGGTGTCAACAGGCCACCTGTGTTTCCTTTGGAAACTGCAGGATAAGATCCATTGTCTTCATCTTAACTCCTCCTCTAGTCTCGTACACATTCTTTAAGGGATGAGGAGAGGAGAGGTAGTGTTTGCTGTGTGTGTGTGTGTGTGTGTGTGTGTGTGTTAGTGGGTGGGGCTGGATCATATTCTTATGTGTGCACATGGGTGTTAAGGGCAGAGATTGGCACTGGGTGTTTTCTTCAATCTCTTCACACCTCATAGTTTGAGAGATTTTTTTTTTCACTTAACCTGGAAATTACCAATTTGGCTTGACTAGCTGGTCAGATAGCTCTGGAATCCTTGGCTCTGTCTCTCCAGCACTAGACTTACAGGTTTACATTTCCATAACCATAGCAACAAGGGTACTAGGCCCTTACATTAATACAGCAAGCATTCAACCAGTAGAGTCACTTCCCTAGCCTTTGCTTCTGTTGTTGATGACGATGATAATCATGATCATGATGATGATCATGATGAAGATGATGATGATGTTGATGATGATTTCATAATATCTCTCACTGGAACTTTCTGGTTCAGCTATGCTAGCTGGCCAGTGGGCCCCGGGGGATGTGTTTCCAATATTCCCACTGCTGTGTTATGCTCTTTTGATTAGTTTCATTTTGTTTTAAATTGTTGGTTATAATTTGTCCTCTGGGAATCGGACACAGGTTCTTTTGCTTGCTTGCAAGGCAAGCTCTTGACCAAGCGGCGGCCTCATCACTTCCATTCTGTGATTCACACCTCCACCAAAGGCAGCAGAACAGCCTTCAGCCTTCTCTGAGTTAGACTTCTCTCCTCAATGTGTTTATTTTTTGTTGTTGTTGTTGTTGTTGGTAGGTTTGGTCATTTGGTTTTATGTGGTTTTGTTTGTTTATTATTTGTCTCTTTCACTGCTCTGCCTTCCTTTCATAAAGAACTCATTGAATATTCTTTGATCATTTGTGGTCAGCATACCACATCCAGGTCTTTAACCATGTTTGCAGAACTGACCTTACCAAGTAAAGAAATAGATTGCAAGTTCTACCAGTTAAGACTTGGTCACTGTTGGGGGCCATACTTCAACCTACTGTGCTAAAGTCACCCTTCTGTCACTTGGGGCTCAACTGTGACCTGCTTCCTGTTTCTAATTGGATCACAGTGATGCCCCTTCACTATACATTGTTTCCTGGCTAATTTCCGAGGATGGTGGCAAAACTGAGTTGTAATAGAGGGCATGGTGTGTGCAGAACCTGAAATGTTCACTGCCTGTCCTTTGTAGGTAGACTCTCACATTCTAACGCACTAAACATCTTAGAATTAGAACTGTATTGGCACTGATAGAACTTTATGAGAAATGAAGATTTAACTAGTCAACACCCCCCCCCTTTTAACCTCCCATTTCAGAACACCTGATAAATGGCCCCTTACCTGCTTTAAACTATGGAATTCAAAAGACCCATTGTCTCTTGCAGTAGCACATCTTGCCTTCAGAAGTTGTCATTGCACATCAGAGGCATGGTCTCCAATGGAAAGGGATATGTCCTTCCTGTGACTGTCTTTTTTTTTTTTTTTGTTTACCTCTGTAGCCATAGAGAAGAGATGTCATCTCTCTTCCATTTGAAAAGAACTCCCATATCTCAATTACTTGCATGGTGATGTGGAGGGTCAGCAAAGGAGAAGACACTGGCTACAGGTCCAGAACAAGCTCAGGGGGTTAATTTTCCTGTAGACAACAGGAAGGCTTTCTTGCTGGGATCAGATGCCTTCATCGCATGTCACTAGCATGGCCTATTTTATGAGTTCCTGATATCAAGCTCAGAGAAGGTTTTCTGAATCTGGTTCTTGAGCCACTCACTTCTCCTAGGTAAGATGCTAGCACTCTTGTTTATTCCTTTGCAATCTATGTAAATATGGCCTTACTCTCACAGTAACTACATGATGTCAGCCTATATCCTCCCACTACAATGCTAACTTCAGCTCCAAGAGAGTGTAGATGCTCTGGGATGCTGTGACAAAGGAGAACTAAGAAGCTTGGGTAGCAATCACAAAGTCAGATATCTACCACAGGAGCAAAAGTGCTCAGCCCAGGGAAAGCCACGCTGCTACAGAGGACACTCTAGGCACCACTACATCCTGCAGCTGTGAGTCAGCTGAGTATTCCACTGCAAGGAAACATGACTGAGGTCAGCCTTGAAAGAGAAGTCACCCAGGGGACAATTATACCAAACTAGCAAAGCTCACAAAAACTAAAGCGTCTTTACATTTAGTATCCACAATTTGATGTTTCTGATGTCATATCCTAAGCCCAAGTCTCTCTTGGTGCTTCATTCGGTAAAACCTCAACCACACAGCAGTGGGTGTTATATCCTGACTGTGTGAGACCATGCAGCAGTGTGTGTTATATCCTGACTGTGTGTGAGACAATGTAGCAGTGTTTTTTTGTTTTTGTTTTTGTTTTTTTGTATCCTGACTGTGTGTGACCATGCATGTGTGTTGTGTCCTGTCTGTGTGAGATCATACAGAAGTGTGTGTTGTATCTTGACAGTGTGTGACCATGCATCAGTGTGTGTTGTATCCTGACTGGGTGACCATGCAGCAGTGTGTGTTGTATCCTGACTGTGCTGAGCTGATGGTGGAACATGCTTATCCCAGCTCTTGAAATTGACCTTGGCATCTTATTTTCTTTTCCTCATTGGTCAACAAATCCAAAAGCCTCAGCGATTAGGAATCTCCTTTTGTGCTCTGTATTGAAAGATATCCTCACCTTCTCTGTTAGAGAACTAGAAGCCCAGGAATGGCTCTAGAGTCTTTGTTCCATTTCTTTCAAACTTTCACTCATAATCCACTGTTATTTACTGAAAACTTTTCAATTCTAAGCCCTTTGCGTTTGCTCATTTACTAACACTGCAATCCACCAATGTCTTCTCCTCACCTGTGCAGCTTACTGGGTCACCGTTGTCCACGCTGATCCATGTTCCAAGCATTCTGATTGCAAGCCTGGAGATAACTCAGTGGGTCAGAGTGCCTGTGGTACATCTGGCTTAGCTTTCTGTTAATATGAGAAACACCATGACCAAGAGCAAATGGGGATGGAGAAGTTTTATTTCACCTCTCAAATTATAGTCTGTCTTCAGGGGGAGTCAGGGCAGGAACCAGGAGGCAGGAAACTGAAACAGAGACCATGAAGAAACTCTGTTTACTGGCTTATAAGCAGTGCCTACTTTCTTATAAAACCCAGAGCTACCTGGCCAAGACTGGCATTTTCCACTGTGAGCTCAGGGCTCTCTGACCAGGACTAGCACCTCCCACAGTGACCTGTACCCACCCACCCACACACACACCACTTATTCATCAAAATTGTCCTACAGATTTTTATACAGGCCAACCTGATGGGGCCATTTCCTCAATTGTTGTTTCTATTTACCAAATGATTTAGGCTTGTGTCCAGTTGTCTGAAAAACAACTGTGCCAGTGTGCAAGCATTCAGACCCAAGTTATAGTTCCTCTGCTCCCATATAAAAGTTTGCATATGGCAGCACAAGGCTGTATTGCAATATTGCAATATTGCAATATTAGGGGCAGACATAGGCAGATCCTGAAAGCTACCTGGCCAGCCAGACTGGAGAAAACGACAAGCTTCCAGTTCAATGAGAAACCCCATTTCAAAGGAAAAAGGCAGAGAGTGGCAGAGGAGGATTGCCTTGTTTCTCTGACTTCTCCATGCACACACATGGACTTGTACAGTCATAGACACTAACATCCATGCATGTCTCTGTCTCTGTCTCTGCCTCTCTCTCTCTCTCTCTCTCTCTCTCTCTCTCTCTCTCTCTCTCTCTCTCTCTCTCTCTCTCTCTCTCTGTCTCTCTCACATCTACAAAGTCTAAATGAACTCAGTGCTATATATCAAATGCCCCTGTATTCTGATTGTGACCCATCATATGAGATGTGGAATTTTCCATTTGAGACATTGTGGAAATCATCGCGAAAAGTTTTAGATTTCACAACATTTCAGTCTTTGAATCTTCAGATTACAGATGTTCAGCTAGTATTCTCCCTAGGCCCTGCCCATACTTGTTCTTGATCCTGTGCCACACACACACACACACACACACACACACACACACACACACACACACATACCATGTGCATCCTTAACCAGCAGCTTCCATTCTCGTTTTTTTCCTTCACAGTTGCCCATGCAGTTCTTGAGGACAGGAGCAGCTCTAACACTCATTATGTTTTCAGTGTGGATTCCCACCCAAGAACATAACTGGGTCTCAGTGAAGGGTCCTTAAGTCACTCCTTATGTCAGTCACTTCCATGGACATGTGAGCTGAGGTCCCCAGCCAAAGAAGGGTGATTTGTCTCCATGTATTCCTTCAGACGAGCTTCCCAGCAATATCCTGAGTCCTGAAGCTCATGGTGTTCATTATGAGTAATGTTTCTTCAATAACAATAATTAGCGTGCTATTTGGATAAGTAAAAGAAACCCCCAGGAAAGCACAATATAGGAGATTTGTCATTTAAGAGACAGAAGACAATTATCCCCTCAGTGTACCTGGTAAACAGTGCTTTGCAGAGGGGTAACAGCATAGCAGCCGTGTGCTGGCAGACAGGAACAGAGCCCCCCTCCTGTTTTGTTTATCATAATGAACTGGTCAATAAACATCACAAATTGTTTATCTATATAAATCTTGACAGATTACTCTTTATGAAATCCATTTAGCAACTGAGGTTTTCCCATAAGGATGAAAAATGAAGATTTTAAACAGATTGCTGGAGCAGCTAGGGCTGTGCCAGGAGAGTCTGTGCAATAAAGGTTTCTATATATTAATATCACGAAAACCATTTATCCTGGCAAAATCAATATCACAATTCATCTTAGTTTGTTGCTTCTTTTCAAAGCCTAGGATATCTTCTCCTTTATTGTGTCTAATTTTGTTTTAATAAATGTGAATTATATTTCATTTGGTTGATACTCCAAGGAGGGGCATTAGAAAAACTGCTCTCAAACTTGTGGCTTATTTGCTAAAGAGTCTTTGAAATGTTTGAAATTGTATTTGAGTGGCTGAGAAATTTATAGGAATCATTTCATTTAAGCCTTAATTACAGTATTATCCTCTGTGTCCTTTGGGCTGGAAGCAAACTGTAATATTCTAGAAATCTGCTCTGATGAACTTCACTTAAGGAAAATTCTCACTAACTGAAACTAAGCAATTATAACAAGTTGAATATGTTTGATACAACAGTGGCTGGAAGAGGAGACAATAAAACCAGGAATGGATTCATTTAATTACTCAAAACATTGCTTGCTTTCCTAAGAAGTGATTTATTTATTCCATTTGGATTTGGAACTTAATATCCCACGGATATTGACACAGCCGACTCTGAGCTGTGTGGATAGCAGTCAGCTGGAAGGAAATGGAGCTTTGTCAGGGGATGAAATTATGTTATACACTGCAAGCCATTACTCTAACTGCACTGTATGTAAAGTAAGTGTGATTGTCCCCTGAGTGAATCGCAATAAAGGCTGAAACACTCAAGAGACACTTACTTATGAGTGGTATGTATAGAAAGTGATATTTATGTATAGAAAGAGTCGGGCAGGGGGGAACTGCCTCTTACCGCCATGAGTACTATACTGAAGCCTACAAACAGTATACTCTAAGTGTTATCACATGATGAACTAAGAACAAATCTGGTATCTCATGGTTCTATGATTCTGTTTTGATTCCAATGTATAATTTTTCTCATTTCTAATACTTTGTCTGAAAAAAAAAACACACATGTATTGGGGATGAAATTCTAGTGCATGTATCTAGATAAAGACTCTCAGTCTTATTTGTAGAGAGAAAATCCTTTTTTTTATCAGAACCATGACAAGGGCAACTATGGTACTGCTGCTTTCAGGAGAAAACATACTTTATTCCCAACGGTGGATTCGCCCATTAAACAAATTTTCAGCTTATTTTGCAGCTTTAGCTTTTATCGGCCTTTTTAAGGGTGTTGAATGATTACCCAAGAGATCACACCATAAAATTTGCAGTAGGGTAAAGTCACCATGTCCACCGGTTTCTCACTAGAATAAACAAGGGAGTCTATTCCGCATGCTTTCAAGGTACCACATGGGAAGTCCCTGCGCAACAGTCTTCATGAGCTGCTTTGACATCTCCCATCTCTATAATGCCCAGACTGCTTAGCCTAATGAAACGGGGAAACCATGCACGCAAATAATTCACCCTGAAGAGAAAGAAGCCTTCCCTCTCTACCACTGCTGAAAGTCAGTACTGCTAATATTGCAGATGACTCTAGGTCTAAGAGCTTGTGGGTTGCATTGAAAATCCCTCATGGTCTTATAACATTCGTGTCTTCACAGAGATCTGGGTAACTGTCTTTTCTCCAGTCTTTTCTGGTAAATGATGGTTAATGCTAATTGTCCTTTTGACAGAATCTGATATCTCCCTGGCGATGGGCGTATACAGATTGTGCTGACGTGTTCCTTGAGACAGGAAGACCTGCCTGTTGTGGGTGGCACCATTCCCTAGGTGGGATCCTGAGTTCCTAATGGAGAAACAGCTGGGCAGCAGCAGCAGGCATCTGCTTTCTAGATGTGTTGTGGTATGACCTCCTGCTTTAGGCTCTTGCATCGTGACTTCCTAGTCATGATGAACAATCCCCTTCAACTGGGGGCCAGATTCAACTGTTTCTCTTTTAAGGTGATACTGTTGGCCCATCTCCCAAGAGAGTCCAGTTTCTGACAACAGGACAATTAGCATTAACACATCATTTACCTATTTGAGACTGGAGAAAAGGCAGTTACCCTGATCTCTGCAAAGGGGCTAATGTTATAGGACAATGAGGCATTTTATCACAGAAACAAGCAATAAATGAAGCCAATACAGTTCTCAGAATATAAGTGCAACCCATACAAAGCACCAGCAATGATTATAATCTATCTAAATATGTCAGCAACATTTAGCCTTTATAAAACTAAATCTAGAATGTGAAGAGTTTTAGGGGGAACAGTGGCTCCTTCTTTGTTACTGTGCTGTAACTGGATATTGAAATTAGAAGGACTTCTGTGAGGACCTAATTTAAACATTGAGCTGACAGCAGAACTTGTATTGTAAGTAGACAATTTTCATTGTACTGCATAGCTCATAGTTAGTATTAAGGCCAATGGTGACAATGCTTCATGCCATATAAAAGCTGTTGAGGGGGTTGTTGAGACAATGCTTCGTGTAGCTCAGGCTACTACCAAAGTCACCATGGAGCTGGGAACTCCTTTTGAAAGTCCTCCCTTTGACTCACACATTCTGAGATTGTAGGAGTATACTACCATGCCTGGCTAGAGTGTAACTCACACCTGTGTGTGTGTGTGTTTGTGTGTGTGTTTGTGTGTGTGTGTGTTTGTGTGTGTGTGTTTGTGTGTGTGTATGTGTGTGTGTGTTTGTGTGTGTGTTTGTGTGTGTTTGTGTGTGTGTGTATGTGTGTGTGTGTTTGTGTGTGTGTTTGTGTGTGTGTTTGTGTGTGTGTTTGTGTGTGTGTTTGTGTGTGTGTTTGTGTGTGTGTGTTTGTGTGTATGTTTGTGTGTGTGTTTGTGTGTGTGTGTGTTTGTGTGTTTGTGTGTGTGTTTGTGTGTGTGTGTTTGTGTGTGTGTTTGTGTGTGTGTTTGTGTGTGTGTGTTTGTGTGTGTGTTTGTGTGTGTGTGTTTGTGTGTGTGTCTGTGTGTGTGTGTATGTGTGTGTGTGTATGTGTTTGTGTGTACATGCATGCATGCCTGTCTGTCTGTCTGTCTACGTATAGAGGCACATGTGCAACTCTCCTAGTAACTCTCCAACTTACATTCTGAGATCAGGTCTCACATTGAAACTTGAGTTCACCAATTCTTCTAGACTGCCTGTGTGACAGGCCCAAGGACCTTTCTGTCCCCATAGTTGAATGCTAATAACCTAACTGGCACTTGCCACCTAGTCTGATTTTTACATGGTCACTGGGGATCCAAGCTCAGGTTCCCATGCTTACTCCTCGTCACATACTTTACCAACTGAGCCCTCTCCCTAGGCCTCATCTTAGGCCATTAATCTATGAGCATCAACAACAAAATCTTTGCATGGATCTAAGTGTGAGCAACATTTTGATAATGATCTTTTCTGTATCACTTTACTTTGTGCTTATGTGGTTCAAGCATCCTTTTCAGTGCGTTGGCAAAAGCAAGCTGTGTTCAACCACAATGTTATTGATAGGTATGACATGTCATATGAATTATTCACTAAAGCACTCTTCTGACTCTCCATATGTGTCCTCAGATGCCGGCCTTGTCGCTGTCATGTAGCAGGAGCCTCGAATGGAACTTGCGATGCAGTCACAGGCCAATGTTTCTGCAAAGAGTTTGTCACTGGCTCAAAATGTGACATTTGTGTTCCTGGTGCAAGCCACTTGGACGTCAACAATCTATTAGGCTGCAGCAAAAGTAAGTCCATTCTGGCCCATTGCCAGCATGTGAGTCACCGGGACCTGGGAGGAGGACCTCAATGCTTTCTGCCATTAGAAGTCATTTAAAAGACATGGGCAGAGTATGAAGAATTAGACTAAGGCAAGTCTGTTAAAGGCATTAAAGGGAATCTGTGAGCTTCTCCTTGACTAAAGAATTAGAATTTCTTGGGTGACCAGTCTGAAAGCAAAACACTGGCAGCAGTTTGTTGGGATAAAGTCACTAACAAAGGAAGAAAGCAATTCCAATTTTTTCCAGACAGGGAGACTGTTTTTTTCCCCAAAACATCAACATTTACTGTTAAAATCATGATGTTTCTATTTAAACAAAAATGATCATTCACCCTAGTTCACCAACATATTTCCATGTAATTTACTATAACAAATAGATTTGTTATTTATTATGCATTTCATGTCCTTCTATGATCAGTTTTATGAACATTTTCTAATGTTTTATTAATATTATAATTTAATAGTTATTATTTTCACAGCATACTGAATTCTTTAATTGATATTCTGTTCTTGCTACTTTCTTCCTAATATTAGTCATGAGTCTGCATCCCACATTTATAATTTTAATTATTTTCTTCAAATATGACATTTTAGTGTCTTTTGACTTTGTAGCACTCTGCAGTGTCCCAAATTGACATCTGAAGGTCACCTGCAGTCCTTCACTTTATAGCTATATTATATAGTCACAACGTTATAAATATGTTATATATTCATAGTCATAAATAAACTTCTGTGTTTACTCTAAGACCATATAACCATACTTTCCCAGAGTTCCTAAACAATGGCTCCTGGAAACATATGATAGCAGCTGTCCACAGCATGCTGTGCTGCGCAGTGCATATTGTCCTTGTGTGATTGTTGGTTTGTCAAGAGTCAAAATGCTAGGAAATTCCCTGCATGATGATGTCACTGCCAGTCTGTTTGTTTGGAACAATGACTTACTTGGAACTCCACTTTCTACATTTAAGGGATCTGGGAAAGGGGAGAAAAGGAGAACAAAAGGAAAACAGGAAGGGGGAAGAGACTTGGGAACACTGGGCACCACAACTTGCTTTTCTGTGCTAATAACAGCCAGTGAGAACAGCCAATGTCACAAGAATGTGAGGTGACAGACAGACATTAGTGTAGTAGCTGTTATTAAAACTGGGAGCTGTTCTTTGCCTAAGCATAACAAGCAGTCTGAAGGTTTTCCTGGATATTCTAAGTGGCTCACTGTGTCCCTCACATTGGCTATCACTATGGTATTTTCACCATGACGATATTTCCTATTTCCTGGAAACATACTGGTGACATCTGTGACTAGTTGGGAGTGAGACAAGGATTGAGTCCTGGGATCTAAATTCCAGTTGTAGCAGATTGTATATACTGGAAGTAGTAAGGCCCTCTCTGGACAGGCAGTGCCCATGGGGTCCTGGAATCTAACTTCCGGTTGCAGCAAATTGCATGTAATGAAAGTGGTAATGTCCTCTCTGGCTTTCTGTTTCTCTCCGGTCCAAGTCTCTTTTTTTCCTGTTGCTTAATTTATCCTTTCAAGAGCTAGTCACCTCTGTAAATCAGAGAGACAGAAGAAAATTGGTGATTAAATGGTTGTTTTTATGTCGCTCCCTAGTGATTCATAGCTTGTTCTAAACTTTTATTTGTGAACTTAAACAAAACTATATACATGCAAATGCATATATTCATATTGAGCCACTCACAGATCACTTGTATTTAGGGATATTAACCTGAAAATAAAATCAAGTAAACATTTTTTTAATAACTGTATGAAAACAGAGATTTAGACATGCTGCAATCAGAAGGGATATGAGACCAATATACTGTAAAGTACACGGTGTCTCAAGGAGAGTCCAAGCATGAGGGCTCACCACATTGCTTGCAGTAGTGTCAGGATCTCTGACACTTCTCACTGAATATTACATACAAAATAAATGTGCATGCATGTATATATGTATATATTATTATTTATAGTTTATTTTAACATAACCACATAGAGAGAGAGAGAGAGAGAGAGAGAGAGAGAGAGAGAGAGAGAGAGAGAGATTCCCCTTTGCTTTTTCTTGATCCCATTATCTGCTTCTTCTCTGTCAACAGAATGCAGAGCTCAGGGTCATGGTGTTGTCATGTTTCTACTTTTTCACACAAAAGAAAGAAAGAAAGAAAGAAAGAAAGAAAGAAAGAAAGAAAGAAAGAAAGAAAGAGAGAGAGAGAGAGAGAGGGAGGGGGGAGGGAGGGAAGGAAGGAAGGAAAGAAGCAAGGGGAAGGGGAAGGGGAAGGGGAAGAAGGGGAAGAAGGGGAAGAAGGGGAAGAAGGGGAAGAAGGGGAAGAAGGGGAAGAAGGGGAAGAAGGGGAAGAAGGGGAAGAAGGGGAAGAAGGGGAAGAAGGGGAAGAAGGGGAAGAAGGGGAGGGGAGGGGAGGGGAGGGGAGGGAAGGGAAGGGAAGGGAAGGGAAGGGAGAGAGAGAGAGAGAGAGAGAGAGAGAGAGAGAGAGAGAGAGAGAGAGAGAGCGAGATGAGAGAGGAAGGAGGGAGAGAGACAGGGGGAAAGAGAGAGAGAAAGAAATCATTTCAGTAGTAGTATGTAGAACTCCTCAGCCAACACCCCCATGAACACAGAGCATCCTCGCCATTAATCCCCCCAAAACCTTCTAGAGGAGACAAAGCCAAAGGGAGGGGGGTATGGCTCTTCATAAGACAGGCTCTTCCATAAGAGGGAGGGTTTTCATCAAATATTCCATTTCCAACCAATCATTAGAATAGCCGAATCAGGCCCAGTTAGGAGCAATGTCTTGTCTTGAACTTCATTAGTGAGAACACAGTCATAGGATCCTGAGGCTCTTTTTTTTTTAATGTGAATAAAACTCCCATAAAAATCTGTTTGGAACTCCCATCCATCACTGGTATGTTTGAAAAATAGAATTGTAAACTGTATAATAAAATATAATTATTTTTCCAATTTTATTAGGTATTTTCTTCATTTACATTTCAAATGCTATCCTGAAAGTCCCCTATACCCTCCCCCCCCCCCCGCTCCCTTACCCAACCACTCCCACTTCTTGGCCCCCGTGTTCCCCTGTACTGGGGTATATAAAGTTTGCAAGACCAAGGGGCCTCTCTTCCCAGTGATGGCCCATCTTTTGATACATATGCAGCTAGAGTCAAGAGCTCCAGGGTACTGATTAGTTCATATTGTTGTTCCACCTATAGGGTTGCAGACCCCTTTAGCTCCTTGGGTACTTTCTCTAGGTCCTCCATTGGGGGTCCTGTGTTCCATCCAATAGCTGACTGTGAGCATCCACTTCTGTGTTTGCCAGGCATAGCCTCACAAGAGACAGCTATATCAGGGTCCTTTCAGCAAAATCTTGCTGGTGTATGCAATAGTGTCTGCATTTGGTGGCTGATTGTGGGATGGAAAAAATATAATTATTTATATTGTCCATAGACTTCCAAAAATTCTGTCACTAGAGTTATATCAGGTTACATTCACACCACATATTAATGCAATACATTTAAAATACATCCTATAAACCCCCTTTGATGGTTCCCATTTTCTCTTTTGCTTCTTTGGAATTTGCATGTACTATTAAAATCTCAAGTATTCAAATGTCTATAAAGGAATGATAATTCCCAAAGCATGTCAGAGTCAGACAGGGTGATGCTTGTCTGTAACACTTGGTAACAAGGCAGGAAGATTATGATCTCAAGACCTGTTGCCAAAGCAGTTCTTAATAGCTTGAGAATTAATATACATGTGAAAGTCTTGATACATATATTGATCAAAATGGAGATCAAAGGGATGCTATTTACTAAGTATTTATAATAGTGCACACATATTCTTATAAACATGTTCACACACAGAAGTGAACATCATACACACACGCATACGCGCGCACACACACACACACTTTCTTCTCAAGATGAACCTCATAGATGGATTGAACATGTTCTTACTGTAAATGAAGAAAGGCTCAGCATCCAATTCATATTTGAATACACTCATGGGCCTAGCAAAATTACTAGGCTTGGACTCAAGCATCAGACTCCCCATCAGATGGACCCTGTGACACTGGTGTGCTCATTCTTTAAAAGGGAGTCTCTGCATTTTGACCTGTGTGGTTTTCTATAATTGTCTGTACCTGCTGCAAACAGAAGCTTTGTTGATGAGGGGCAGCAGGTACACTAATCTCTAGCTGCAAGGCAGTTTTCAGAATGCAGTTTGGAATTATGTTGGTTTATTAAATGGAAAGTAGTTGGTTTTCCTCTAAGAATTAGGACCTCATATCTCTGAAAATCCCAGCTCTGGTCACTAGATATCCGTTTATAAGCCGCTCCACGCCCAACTCAGTCTCTTCAGGATGACTGCTTATTTTCAAAAGGCCTGATTACAAAGTTCCACATTGGTTGGCATCTAGGAACTTAGAATTTATGAGTATTCACTTTTCCCAGAACAGAACAAAGTAGCTATGGACACAGGAACTCTCATGGAAGCTGGAATTTATGAGCAGCTTCTCTGCGGCTTCTAGCAGTTTTGATGTATATGTGTCAGATGCATGTGCTATGTGAACAGCCCCTAATGGCACCCTGTGTCCCCTGGACACTGAGTTTCTCCAGGGGTCTTCCACGGCTGACATTACCTTTTATGTTCTCATTGTTGCTCCTTTTGTCAATGACACTCCGGCCCTGACACTCAGCTACACCACACCCTTTCATAATGCATTCTAAGAGGTGTAAGTATGGCCTCGCTGACACTATCAGGGGAGAGCTCTCAGCAGCTTCCACCTGGTTCCCTTGGATTTCACTGTGGTAATTTTCCTCTTGGGTAACGGTAATCTGTGAGTTCTGTCACAATAAATCCTAGTCAGGAATAGGACCCCACAGTGGGCTGTGAATCTCCTAGGAAAGTGTAAACCCTAGGGTTCAGAGTAGCCTAGAGAGCATCGCTCATACATACAAGGGTTTACTCTTACCATACCTCGAGTCACTAAACCTTTTAGAAGAACAGTCCTCTGATCATTCCTTTCCTGTGCTACACATATTTTGAATGCAATTAGTCTTTTATCCTGAGACCCTGAAAGATTCACCAGATGGCTTCAGACATTTCATATAACATCGCTGTAGCTACTTTAAGGGTCTCAGCTCTTTGCACCTTTTCTGAAAGTTCCTCTTGATGAAAGGACTGGCGAGTTTAAAGTCAGAGCACTCAATGGTGCTTACCATTATTTCATCCAGTGGGAAGCCATATCAGGTCTCCTCACTCAAAGTGGATGGAGTTTGGTAGCTGCCTTCTCAGATTTCTTTTATTTTTCTTCAATGTCTTCTGGGTATTCTGGGAAAAATAATAAAGCTTATACTCAAGTATAAGGAAGATTGATGTAGAAGAGAGGAAAATCACCAATGGCAAAAATATGGGGTTTCTTGAGTTCATTTCTATGTTGGGCTGAGTTTGGATGAGCGTCCTATATGCAGGGAACGCAATCTAAACACAAAAGCACTTTTCACAAGTATTGGTCAAGTCACATAATGATTCACATTTCATTGACAATGTTTAGGTATTGACATCCACATCTATTTATATCAGCAACATAGTCCTTGAAATTATGCCCTTCAAAATAAAATAAGAACTTCTATTTAGTAGAATGGAAAGTTCCATCTATAGAGACAAAGAATTGCTTTAATTTAAATTCAAATTCAAATATTTAATTTAATGTCAAATTTCAAGGGAATCTGCCAATTTTAAAATTCAATGGAAAAATAAACGTGATGAATCCTTGAGTTACATTTTTTAAACTCAGGTGCAGAGATGTTTAAATATCCAGGGGTTCTCCCCTAACCCTATTTCTGTCAGCTGCTCTGCCCCACAAGTGTATTTTATGCTTGTAGGATAAAAGGGTTTGTCTTAGAGAATTGGTGATAGATACCCTTTGTTTATTAATGTCTTGGTAAACCACATGTCTTCTTGAAAAAGTGACCCTGAATCAGAAGGGCTGCTTGGCTGTGTATCTTACTTCAGCCTCCTAGTGTGTTTATCGATTGCTTTTTGTTAATAAATGCTCTCTCTCTTGTAATTTAGCTCCATCTCAGCAACCTCCACCCAGAGGATGGGTTCAGAGTTCTTCTACCATCAATGTCTCCTGGAGTCCACCTGAGTTCCCCAATGCCCACTGGCTTACATACACTCTGTTCAGGGATGGCTCTGAGATCTACACAACTGAAGATGAACACCCGTACTGTAAGTTCTAGGATCTGGTGATGGAAATATGCAATATTTTTAAGAACAAATATAAAATTCCCTGATATTGAGGGTAAACAAAGAGCATCTCATGCAGAGAGAGTTACAAATCTCACCAGGAAGGATGTACTCTATGAAAATAAGATGTTTCATGTTTGGTAAGATGAATACCGAACTCTCTGAGAGGAAAGCAGTGACTCAACCCGGCAAGATTGGTACATGAAGCCTGAACCACTCATGAACTACAGAATGTTTGTATCGGCTCAAGGGCACAGCCTCTGGCACACAGCAGATTGTTAAAAATATATAAAGGTCCTTCTTTCATGTCAATAATCACTGCAGTCATCATACTGACCATGGGCATTTTCTCTCAAATTAAAAGCTATAAATGAAGATAAAATCTCATGTCCATTCCTATATGGTTTGTAGTCTTAAAATGTTGGGAATTCTCTGACATTCAACAGTCTTGCAGTGTGGTATCTATAGAGCATGAATCAAAACCTTGTACCCTGTTAAATATGCTATAGGCTACGAAAAAGTATATCTCTGCAAACCGATAAAGGAAAACTATGATATTGTGGCTGAAGAAATTAAAAGGTATAAAAGCATATGAATTGTTATGTTTCAGTTTACAACTATATTATGTTCCATTTTTTTACACTCCACATTCTATTCCTTGCTGCTCCCCATCCACTCTTTGACTGCTCCACATCCCACACCTCCTCCTCACCTTACCCCATCTCCACATGGATATCTCTACTCCCCACCCCACCTGACCTCTAAATTCCCTGGGGCCTCTAGTCTCTTGAGGGTTAGCTGCATCATCTCTGAATGAACACAGACCCATCTATCATGGGATCTATCATGACTGAGAAAGAGCCAACAAGCAGCTGAAAGAGTCAGATGCAGGTATTTGCACCCAAACAATGAACAGAAACAGCTCGGCAAGAACTTTTACCTGCTGGGCCATCTCACATGGCTTCCAGTTTATATGTAGCATGAATAACCAGCCTAAAATGCATGTAAATCTAAGTCAAGGGGCTAAACTTCCATAGCCTTCTTTAGCATGGATGGAAGAAAGCTGAGTTTACCATACCAGCTGACCTCAAAGCTCCCGATTACACGACAGCCACTTTATCTGTTACATCAGCAGATGTCATTCCAAACCTAGTGCGAGTGACTTGTACCTTTGTGTCCTTCAACGTTGCCTTTACTCTACATACCCCTGCCCCATTTCTAGCCTTCCGTGACGTTAATGGAAATTCTAAACTCCATGATACAGATTGGGATGGGAAGCAAACATCTGCCTGCATCTGCCACATTGGCAAAGCATCCAAAAAACCTGCTACTAAAATGTCTATTTTCTTCCAAAAGTCAGCGGGATCCAGGTGTTCTGAAACTTAAACTTTTGTGACAGAGGAAGAGGGGAGTGATAAAAATATTGAAAATGTTTTCCGACTTGACAGGACCACTGGTTGAATTATCTCTGAAGATGCAACCACACTGGCTCTATTTCCCAAGCAGCTTTGAATTAAATTTGAGCCCATCAGTGCTTCACTCAGTCTGTGTTTCTCAGAGTAGCATACTGCAATCTGTTTGATAAAATGATATATAGGAACACAGCATCATGGTTTCTTACATGATTGTGCTAAGAATCCAAACAATGATTTCTTGGGTAGTAAATATCTGTTCATTCCCTAATCAGACATTTCTATAATCCTATTAAATGAAGTATTATTTTCCAAAACCTTATTGTGCACTAAAAATGCCACATCTGGCATTTGTTGACAAGCCCCCCCACCCCAACCCATAATTAATGATGTGAAAGTTATCTGCATGATGGCATTTGAGCAGTGGGAACAATCCGTGAGCCTGGTCAGAACTTCCCAGCTTTCTAATAATACCCAGTGTTTATTGCTCTGGCTTCAGTGCCTGGGTAGCATGAATAACGTGAAAAGGAAACACTGTTTCTCTTCAGCTGAACGAGCACAAATCTGTGGGCTAAATGAAGGCAGTTAGAATTGTAGGTGGAGAATCACTGAACTTTTCAAAGAAAATTAATAGTGTTGTCTTCTAAGTAAGTTTGATCATTTAGTTCAGGCCATTATAGAATTCCTCATTAGTATAGAAACTTGCTCTGGCTAGCCTAGAGTCCTGTGGGATGCTCTTGGGTAGTATTTTCTTGTCGTCCTCATGCACCTCTAGATTACGGACTTTAAAGCTTTGGAATGACTTTTCTGTGGTAATAACGCACTGTATTAGTTGACATTAAAATCAACCACCAGCTATACTCATTATGTGGGATAATTTGAAAGTTTCTGAATACTGGTAGTAACTGAATTATAGTATATTCAGTGACTCCCTCAATAAAATGTAACTGATAGACACCACATGCTGCCAATAAAGTTGGTGATTGAGTTAGCTCTTTCGATTTGTATTTTATTTTTCATTGGTTTATTTGTTTCTATTTTTGAAAGAGAGAGTTAGCTTATGCTGTGTGCACAGTTTGTATGTGTGTGTGTGTGTGTGTGTTGGTTATGTGTATGCATGTGTACTCGGAGGCCTAGTATGTACTCATTTGGTCTCTCAGCCCAACCTAGAGCTTACCAGTATGTCATCCACTAGCCAACTTACTCTGTAGAACCCCTAGGTCAGCCTTAGGAAGCCAGCATTACAGGCAAGCTGCTGTACCCTGGCATTTATATGGGTTCTGGGATCTGATTTTCAGTCCTCAGGCTCCATCAGCAAGAATGTAACCACTGAGCCATTTCTCTAGACCTCAAGGTAACACTTTGGACTTCTACCTACTCAGTACTTTGCTCAGACCCCCTACATGGCTTGATAAAGGCCTACATCATTAGCATGACAAACACAGTTTTCAGAGGAAAATAACATCCTTTATTTAGTGTTTTATTTTTAAGAAGTGCTCAGTGAGTTTTGTATGTACATACGTATATTAATTGTCTTGTCATCCAAGCAAGTAATATATATATATGTATATATATATATATATATATATATATGTATGTATTACATTATATATTGATTTTGAAAGCAAAGGAGCACCAGACATAATAGAGAGATGGAATCTAGAACTGAAATTCATCATCCTTGCTGGTAAACTGTATATTCAACTCCAGGAATGGAGTAAGAGGTTGAGAATATAACTCTATGGCAGAATGTCTGCCTGGTCCACTTCCTCAAGTCCCTAGATTTGAACTACAGTAGAACAAGCATACACCTAACTATAGAGCTGGCACGGTAGTTCTGTGCTTGAGAGAGTGTAATGCATTTGCATAGGATCTAAGTTTATTTCCCTGGGGCCCATGTTGGTGGATCACAACCACCTACAACTCTTGTTCCAGGGTATCTGACTCCTTCGGAACTCCCCAGGCCACTACCTTCATATGCACATACCAAGGTACACACAGACATACTGAAATTTATACCTAATTATAGAGAGTGAACATGGTAAGGAATCTATTGTTGAACTGTCTCCACTGCCAGTTCCCAATGATGACACCAAGACATTTTATTATTTATGAAAGCTTTGGCATTAGCTTAGCTTATTCTCTACCAGTTCATGCAACTTAATTGTAGCACCTCTGTAGTCATCTACATTTGCCAAGTGACCATTACCTCAGTCCTCTGCATCTGACTCTCCTTGTCTGGTTCTTTCCTACATTTCCTATCTCTCCTCAGAAGCCCCACCTTCTCTTTCCTGCCTAGGGAGAGGAGGTCAGGTTTTTATTATTAAAGTCAATTAGAGGATTTTTTAGGCAAGTGAGGAAGGAATGGCAGAGACACCCCTTCACATGGTGTACAAACATAGTATCCCAACAGAAATTACCCTAGGTATCCAGTGAAAGATAAGTGGATAAGGAAATGTAATGTTCTCTGCATGGCAGAGTATTATTTATCTATCAGGAAGAATATAAGTCTTCTTTCCAATTTGTAGGAAGATGAATAGGAGTGAGATTATCATATTAAGTGGAATAAGCGTGAATAGAAACACACATACACAAGTGTTTTTCCTCATCTGTTGGATGCAAGTATTTTGTAAAAGATATGGAGATAGGAGTATAGTATACTTGAGAAGAAAAAATGGAGCCAGAGTGGTAAATTATGGACATAATAGAGGAACGTGATGAAGGTAGACCATATGTATGGTTGAAAATATCACAAAAGACCCATTATTTGGCATCATTAACATATGCTAATAAAAATGTCAGATGGGAGGACACACCCTCCTCTTCAGGGACTCAGAGCAGAAAACTGAGAAGTCAGTAGTGGTGTGTGGCTTCTGTGGTAAAGTCCTTGTTCCCAATTTGCTATTATTATAAACTGTTTCTCCTGCAGGATGATGGGGTGGGGTCCTTAAATAAATCTTTCCACAGGAAATGCAGGGTGATTGTAACTGTTCCGTGTAACATTCCTAAACAATCACATATCCCACTAGGTCTTTATCTCATTCCAATTTCTTATCAAGCAGCACTGCTCTCATATAATCTCATTGTCTGAGATAAGATCACATTAAAAAAAAAAAAGATAAAACAAACCAATGATCTGGCAAGGACTTGACACAGGGTATGATTTTCTGTGATCCCTAGGGTGACTCTCTTCCTTGGGCATTGTCAAAAGCAGGTCCATAAGGAGTTTTGCAATTATGGACCTTCGGTAACCTTCTTCCATTCCAGGGACCATGACAGTACCCTCACCAATGGAGTCTCAGTCCTAGTGGACTTTTCTGAATAGGGGTAGTGACGTTTCTTAGTCTGTTCCACTTCTTACTCCTCTGGAGGATGCTGGAGTCCTCAGGTAGCATAAGATGCACTCATGTAACAATTGTTTCAATGAAGAAATTGCAGTGATGTGTGCTCAGCATGATGAAATGACCTCTGCTCAGATCCTCACATATATTCTTAAACCTCTCTCTCTGTCCCTATCTCTGTCTCTTTCTCTCTATCTTTGTCTCTCTGTCTTTGTCTCTCTCTCTCTCTCTCTCTCTCTCTCTCTCTCTCTCTCTCTCTCTCTCTCTTCCCCTCCCTCCCTCCCTCCCTCCCACCACTTATTCCTCATCCTTCAGTTGTCATATTAATTAGCATTTTGGGGAGAATAACTAAGTTCCCTTTGACCTGAAGCAGAAGTCCCTCCTGAGGATACTGGCTTATTGAAGTACAGTGAACCAGTTTGATCCTTGGCATCACCAAGACACTGATTTCAGGTGAAGTTGCTTGTTCTACAGAAGTCAGGTTCCTGTGAACGCTCTACCACAGTCTGAACTTGTCTCTCCTGGATCCAGCATCCCACATCTGGTCCTTTCAGAGATTTAAAGGTTACCTTGCCACAACCAAGAAAGGTTCCATGGGTCATTCGCAGGCTCTCAGCACAGAAAGCCAAGTACCTCTGTGGATTAAAATTAGACTCTCTCACAGGTCAGACATCTAGACATGCACAAACCCACGAGGAAGCAAGCAATAGCCACTCTGACATTTCTTAGTTTCATAGGTCTGCAATGTGCTTGCTGTCCTTATGAATGGTGATGCAGGCACATAGTTAATCATGGCCGAAATCTATCTCTCTTTCTTATTTTATAGCCTCTGCTTTCGGGCTTCTTCTCCCTGATACCCCTGTCCTTCATGCATGGAGATCCTGCTCATCTCAAACTTCTCTTTTACAATCTCCCTGTTGTTGACAAATCTCTCCAGGACTTAGCAAAATGCATGTATAGTTGTATGCCATTTTATGAGTTCAGGAAAAGATATACTCAGGTATGAAGCAGGAGAAAGGCTGGGAGCTTGGTGGTAGTTTGCAGAGGGTTGAACCCATGTCACAGCGTTTAGCAAGCAAACCACTTACAGTGAAAGCAAATATATGTTTCAAAGATTGCAAGGATTTCCTCTGGGTTCTTCTAGCAAGGGACTCCAAGAAGAGCAAAATAAGGACAGAAATAGTCTTCTATGTGTCTTTGCTCTGCTTGATGCAATACTCACAACATACCAGACAACAAAAGCAACTAGCATTTGCCTGATTTCCCATGGAAAAGCATCAAACACATTCCTATTTGCAGGATTTGATTGGTAACCTACCTAGTCAAATGGCACCAGAATCAGGCAACTGCAAAAGATCCCGTGACAATTGTTAATTCTGACTATCTGGTCTCCCTTTTTATTTCAGATACTCAGTACTTCTTAGACTCTAGTCTGTCACCACACACAGCATATTCATATTATATAGAGACCTCCAATGTGCACAGTTCAACAAGGAGCATACCTGTCATTTATGAGACAAAGCCAGAGGTCTCAGAAGGACACTTGAACTTGACTCACATCGTTCCTGTGGGCTCGGACTCCGTTACACTTACCTGGACTGGACTCTCCAACAACTCTGATCCTGTGGCAAAATATGTTTTATCATGCACACCTGTGGACAGCACTGAGCCCTGTGTCTCCTATGAAGGTCCAGAAACCTCAGCTACCATCTGGAATCTGGTTCCATTCACCCAGTACTGTTTTTCTGTCCAGGGCTGTACTAATGAGAGCTGTTTATACAGCTTGCCTATTATAGTAACCACAGCCCAAGCACCTCCCCAAAGGCAGGGGCCACCTACAGTATGGAAAATCAGTCCCACAGAACTGAGAATAGAATGGTCTCCTCCAGTGGACTCAAATGGTAAGAATTCAAGATTTAAACTTCTCTTTCTTTTAGAAAGCCAAAACAGTAGAAATGAAGAATTATGTAGTAAGACTAGCAACACTATTGGTTTATATGAATATAAGGCATTTGCTTGGGAAATGCTTTCTGAAGACATCAAATGCTATTTCTTCTGGATATGGAAGAGGGTGTTTCATCTAATTTAAGAACAAATTCCATTCAATTAAATTGCTCTTTAAAAGGCTAATATTATCTTTGCTCCTAATGACATCTGCCACAACAGAGATGATGTTGATAATTGGACACTCACTGCTGAAATGCATTATATTTGACTGAGTCACGTTAGGGCACCCACAAGCTGAAAATTTTCTCTTTTAAGCAAGAAAAAAAATATAAAATAATACAAAAAAAGTTGTATATAGGCTAGTTGACTCCATTAAGTTAATGTTTGTGTTCTTAAAATTGAACCTCAGGGTTCATGGGTCAGACACATATTCCTAAGTTTTTAGTAATTTATGCTCATAGCATGGTAAAACTTTGCATCAAACTTTTTTATTGCTTGGCAAAGACTGGATACAACTTAGCTACACAATATTTACGCAAACATGGCTTGTGTCAAATATGTAATCATGTCATGGAACTTCAAATATGCATCCCAGAAGCGGAATATGCAGGCTGTCCAAAAGAATTGAACATCCTTAGCAGAAATTATGAGTACCCATCTTGAAAATGTTGTATTTCACATAGGATCAACTATGGCTATTTTGCATTTATAAATTCTTTGATTTGTTTTCCCCAAAATACAGCTCTCACGATAGTTTGTAATCTAAATTTTACATCTAAATTAGTAAAAAGACTCAAATGGCAATATAGTTAGAATGCTGAAAAGTGAATAGCCATAAACAACCAGTACCTAAATAGCCCTTTGACTTGGTTGCTCGTCTCTTTTTTAGGGATAATTATAAGCTATGAGTTATACATGAGGGGATGGCTGTCCACTGAAGAAAGCCTAGTGTTTGAGAGCCATGGTTTGGTCAATTCTCACTCAGCTTTACTGTCGGTCAATCGGAGTGAGAACTTGCTCCAGCAGCCCCAAGTCAGCACATTCATCTCTGGCTTGGAGCCACACACAGAGTATGCATTTAGGGTCTTGGCTGTGAATATGGCTGGCAGGGTGTCGTCTGCCTGGGCCTCAGAAAGAACGGGAGAGTCAGGTAAAGACCGGTTCCTTGGATTCTTATTTAAAAGCCTCTCAATGAAACTGCTGCCTGGAAATTAAGGTCAAAGAAGATATTTGAGGCAGAAAAAGCAGATGATTTAGCTACTAATTGACTTGTGGAAGAGAAGGGTTAGTTGTAGCTCTACTCTGTTAGGATTCCTTCCCCTAAGTAGCAGGTGATTTCTAGTGTCAGGTGGGTAGACACTTAACCCAATCTTGCTGTGTATTTATAATGGTTTACCAGTTTTCAGTTTTACAATTAATTTTTATTTTCTCTTTTTAAGACATATATTGAAGGTAATAGAATTCACATAATGGTCTAAGTTAATACACTGAAAAGTCTAAACTCAAGTAAGCTTAGAAACAATTAGAATTCTAGTATGGGAGGAGAGCTAAAAATTTACTATTCTTATGGTATCTTTATCAAGGTAACTGATTTATTTTTAACTTTCTTATTCTTCACATAATATATACTTCAAATTCCATGAGCATTGAAGAAAACAAGCATACTTTTTTAAACATTGAATCTCCTCTCTCTCTCTCTATATATATATATATATATAAAATATCATATATATAAATATATATTAATATATATAAATATATTTATATATAAATATATTGTGTTTATTATATATAAATATATATTATATATTTATTTAGATAAATTTATTTAAATAAATATATATTATTAAATATTATATATATTATTAAATAAATGTATATATTTATTTAAATAAAACTAACTCCTGTCATAAATTTAACATTTTGGAACTGTAAAAGTTTAAGGTAGCTTTGGATGGATGTTCAGTGGCCTCATTGAATAAATAAAATGTGTATTGTATTGTATTTAATCATCTCTCAAAGACTATCTTGGACAAGCTAGAGGGACAAGAGCAGAAGTATTGAGTCTTGAAGTTCTGCAGGGGAAAACCCAAGTTCCAAAATGAGATACGGCAGATGAAACAGCATCCAATGACTGTTGTACTCTTAAGGATCACTAGGAAAGGAAAGTGCAGAAAGGTGTTTTGACAGCACATCTTTGGTAGTTCATTTAAATTCCATACAAAGATTCCAGGATGGTAGAAGTAAAGTGTGTGATGTGTGTGATGTCTGTGTGCCTTGAACAGGTCAGGAAGGGCTGACCACAAGCTCTGACTGTCTTTGGGCTCATTTGGTCCATTTTAGATGTTCCTTCTGCTAAAATAACTTACACCAGCATCATTTGTTTGGCTTAGTGAAACATGGCTTTCCATGAGAAACCTGGTTTGCCATCAAACTTCGGGGACTGAGACACTTTCTATGTCTGGATTATTCAAACATCTTATCAAATTACTCACTACTATTTTCATAAAAACAGAGAGCCCTCCATCAGATTTTGCCCATCTATGTGGGGTGTGTGTGTGTGTGTGTGTGTGTCAGGCAGGCAAATAGACAGGGACAGAGAAACATGGAAAAAATAGAGAAAAAATATAAACAGTGAGATATATAGAAAGACAGAGAATAAGAAGAGGTAGAGGAGGAGAAAGATGTATGTGTGTGTGTTTGTGTGTGTGGGTATGTATGTGTGTGTGTGTGTGTGTGAGAGAGAGAGAGAGAGAGAGAGAGAAAGAGAGAGAAAGAGAAATCAGAACACTCATAGCTTTCTCTAGCTCGCTCTCTCTCTCTCTCTCTCTCTCTCTCTCTCTCTCTCTCTCTCTCTCTCTCTTTCTCTCTCTCTCTCTCTCTCTCTTGCTTGTTCTCTGCAATAGGGACTCTCACTGAACCTGGTAACTGCCAGTCCACAGGGAGCCTCCCATCTCTGCCCAGCAGGGCACTACAACTATAAAGGCATTGAAGGTCATACCCAGTTTCCTGTACACACACTAGGATCTGACCTCAGGTCCTCATTCTCTCTATCATGTGCTCTTATCCACTCAGCAATTTTGTCCCTCTACCTTTCGATTTTATAAATGGAAAAAAAAAAAAAAACCTTACCTGATAATGTGAAGATAGTTGATATTCTTGTAGATGACAGTTTAAATGTTAATATTTTCATGTATACTTGTATTTTTTAATTTTGAAAATAAAAATATTTTATGAAAATTAGGTCTTTCATAAACTAGAACAGTTCAGTCTGACATATATGGGTGACATGTTTGCCTTTGATGTTGTTTTTGCCTTTGACAGTACCTGTATTCATGGCCCCTCCTTCAGTCACTCCACTCTCACCACACTCCCTCAGTGTCTCCTGGGAGAAGCCACCAGAAAACTTTACAAGAGGAGAAATTATAGGGTACAAGATCAGCATGGTTTCTGAACATTTCCCTCAACAAGATGTTCCAGTCATGTGCTCAAAGGTATTTTTATTTTCAACTCATTTCCTTTTTAAATTAAATTAGGGATCCACGTTATGTTTTATGAATTTATAGAATTCTGTAGCAGCATCCATCTCCAAATGTGTTCATCAAATGGGCATGTTCTTGAATAGAACATCAGATGCTCAAGGTCCTGTACATGTATACACGCTTATCACTTATTTCTCTAACATGCTGAGCTAAAGTGGTTATAATTTTATTTCATGAGACCTGCTGTTTCCACTTAGTCTTAAATATTTTTTAAGAAGCCCTTTCAGCAGCTATGTACTATATAAGATAATCTGAAAATATTATTTGAACACATAATAGCACATTTAACCACTCCACAATCTGTCAGTATTTATATTGTATCCATTTAGATGTCAAAATGACATTGACAAGACCATCTCATACGTACGCTTTGTTTATGTCTTCACTTCCTTGGGAAAAGTCATGGGGAACCAAATCTATCACAGCACAACAGAAATCAGGACAGTGGGGCTGCCGATGTGACACTGTTGGTAAGGTGCTTACTTAGTGTGGATTAAACTCTGACCTTGACTCCCAGTACCACACAAAACCAGGCATGGTTAGCACAGATCTGTAGCCCAAACACTTGAAAGGCAAAGGTCATTCAAGGTCATCCCGAACTATCAGTCAGTTGACCGCTAGCTTAGGCTACATGAGACCCTGTGTCAACATTTATATATGGGCACAATCCCTATGAATTCTATGAACACAGTATTTGCTCTAGGCTTTGGATGCATGGTCACCTTGTGTCTTCTGGTAATGTCTTTTCTAGGGATGAGAACACAAAGTGTCGACAGTTATAAACACCTTACCCTGTCCAGGTTCTATCTCATTGGTTACAAAGGATTCTAGAAAATGAGAGGATCTCAATTCTCCCAGTTAGAGATGAGGGGATTTGCCTTTCTAGCCTGTTTTATAGGCATGACACTGTGCAAAGATAGAAAACATTGGTGTCAGGTACAACTGGCATCCTATGCCCTTGCTGTTCACTTCAGAGGGGCATAGCCTCTGATGAACATTATTATGAGATTTAAAAAAGATCTCAGTGCTTTTTTTTTTCCAATCTGTGTGCGGTGTGCTTCCCAAACTTCCCACATCTGATCTGGCTTCATGTCCATGACCAGAGGAGAGGACAAGTTTGGTCACAACGTACACACATGGTTTACCCTGAGGTATCTCTCTTCCACATGTAGTAGGTAAGAACGGGCAAGGTCTGAAGGTCCATCATCTGAGAATATTTGTCTTCAGGGCAGTTTCTCAGAAGCACCATCGGGGGCAGCAGCTGCCTCCCAGCCTATGCGTGCAGCTACTTTCTAAGACAGTCCACTGTATTCTCAGCTCTGTGTTCTCCTTTATGTTTTAGAGAGAATTCCCACGGTCTGTGTGGCATTTTGGGGGCTGAACCCAAATCTTAGATTACCATTTTCATCATAAGATGCATTTTGTTTCAGTCCATCTGAACTTAAGACTTGACATACCTGAGAAGTAAAGCAGCCAAGGAGAAGAAACTCCACCTACACTGTGATTTGACTTTCTGACGCTCTGTTGTAATGTAGGCCCAATATCTGGCTGAGAGTGTTTAATGAATAGTTCAGGATGTCTAGACTTTCCATCACCTTCTGTGCCTTTGCTCTGCATACTGTCTATCTTGTGACTTTCTTACCATAGAGAATTTACAATATTTTCCCACTATTGTGTGTGGCAGAGCCATGGGCTCTATGAGGTTCAGTGTCTCAAACAGCTCATGAGCCAGCACTACAACCTGGATGGGTGCAGGGACAAGTCGGGGAGCAGAATTCCACAATGACACCACACTGGTTAGAACCCAAATGGTGACCATTCACCTTCAGCTGGAAATTTGTTCACCACACATCAAGATTCTTCCTGAAGAATGCAACATAAAACCCATTTAGGGATGCAAGATATAGTCATTTTTCTTTTCATTTGAACTGGATGGATGTCCTAGATGTCACAGAACACTTGATCTCCTAAAACCCAGCTAATGCTTCAAATCCCCTAATCTTTACACAGTATATCTCCTACTCCCTGGAACACATCTGACTAAGAGGCCCATACACTCATTTCCTGCTTATCTGATGCATTTGATATGACTTTATTGGCATGGAGAACAATGCTTTCAAGAAGGATTGCATGGTTTGTCTTAAATTGATGATGGCCCTAAGATTGTCTTTCTTCAGTGTGGAGATGACACTGGCAGTGGTCATCTGATTACATAGTCCTAAAACTTAGTGCTTTCCCGAAAGTTGGCTTAATGATTACTTAATCCACCACAAGTGCAAGTTTAAAACTTGTCCCACGAGAGCAAAGTTGTAGGCTGTCAAGAGTCCACCTACCCACATCTTCATTGTCTGCCAGCCTTTGTTGTCCAGCTCCAGTATACCACTTTAATAATTTGACATCTCCCTCCTACGAATCCAATTCTTGATATGACTGTCATAGTTATGCTTTCCCAGAGGATACCAGTCGTGGGAGAAGAATGAGAACAGGAGAGATGGGGGTTGTACTCAGAAACAACTGACAGTATAATGGGAAGAATAGGAATGTAAGGTGCAATGCCTCCCTGGAAGGACCTCAGGTGATCCCCCTCAGAGTTCAGAAACCAGAATAAACTCTATAGTTGCCACAAACAGGGTAGAAATCCCAGGCTCTTTAAATTCCACACTTTGACTTCTGATACTACCATCAGAATCACAATACAGTGGGTGGGTTACAATGGCATGCATTGATCCTCTCAGATTTTAGAGGTCAGAAGACTCGCATCAGGCTTCTGGGAGAGCCATGCTCCTTCCGTGTATCCTAGAGGATTTCTGTAGCTGTTTCTCACAGCTAACTCCAAATGCTTGGTGACACTCATTGCATTGTGCCAACGTATCTCCCATTTCTGCCTCATCTGCTCCACCTCCTCTGTCTGTGGGTTTTTTTCTTTCCTCCTAAAATGGTATGAGTTTTCAGATTAAAAGCTAACCCTAAATACAAGATGTTTTAACTCTTTACCTATACAAATGTCTCCTTTCAAAAGGTAAAATTCTCATGTTCTGGGTAGACATGGATTTTTAAGAGACCCTATTTAATTTACTGTGAATATATTTGCCTTTTTTCTGAGCTGTTTTAGTGGAAAGAATACACACATACACACACACACACACACACACACACACACTACAGATGTCTATTATTGGGAGAGACAAAGAGGCAATAAGATACTTATGGTTTTATCTTTCTCTTCCATCTGCATATATGACTCTTTCAATGATCTCATGATAAAAACAGTAAGTAGTATAATAGCATGCTCTTCAGTTTATACAGCTTCCTGTTTGAATAATCTATAATGTTGTTTAGGTAGATTTATAAATTAGGACTTGGTGTTCTGCCTTTGATCCTTATAGTCCATATTTGTCGTTGACATTTTGGCTCACAGTTGTGTTCTTTTGCTCTTAGGCTCATATAAGTTTGAAATCAATACCTAGATAAATACTCCCACCATATTTCGTTGTACTCATATAGGGAAAATACCTCAGACTAAACTCTGTGACTAAACTCTGTGAGCATCCTTCACCTGTGTTTGTCATTTTGTATGACTGTCAAACCTAAGGATGATATCAGTGACTGCATAGCCTCTTGATAAAATCAAGGTCACGGTAAACACAAGCCACAGGCCTGTTAATGATGTCACTCAGTGGGCTTTTATCATAGCCTTGTACAATTATAAAGATCAAGCCCCAGTGAAAAGGAAACTATAGCAAATACATCAACACCCTACACTTATTTTTATCATTGCCAAGTCTTCTGTGCTGTACACAGCTGTACGGCCTACAGTATTGCCGCCTTGGTGATGCCATTGATCCGTACGGCCTACAGTATTGTAGCCTTGGAGATATCATTGATTTATATCAGCAGTACCATAAGCATTTGACTACTTGTGTTAGGCCATTAAATAGCCATGGCCTCCTTAGGTAGTATAAACATCCAGCCCTTAGGATTGTAAAGGGTCACACTCCATCACATATGCAGTCTGGCCCACGGTTGACTAAACCACCAAAGCATAGTCATGTCAGTAGCCCTAAGAAATCATTTATATTCAAGATTCTGTTTCTGCAATAGTCCCCCAGATATAATGTCTTTCCTTAGTCTGAGTAAGTTTTCATGGTTGCTTGTGTTTGATCCTAGTCATAATGCTAGGATGAATTCAGTGTTGGCTGGTTAACTAGCTGTTTATCATAAGTGTCCCTTCCGATCCCCTTTACTCAAACTTTCTCATTTGAAAATGTATGAGGATAACAGTATTTCAAAAAAAAAAGTAACTATCAATCTAATTGTATGTATTTATTTGGATAAGAAGTGTAAGTGAGGTTTGACTTAGAAGGATATTCACACAGCATCTATTCTTTTCCCCTTTCTACTGCGGGGTTTTAAAGCAAGAGATGGATAGGCCCATTTAACACCATGTCATTGTCCCATGCCCTGCCATCAAGTAGCATGTGGCATCCCCAGCCTGTGCTACTGTTGGCTTGGCTTGGACTTTTTCACGGTAAGTATGTCAGTGCCGCCATCTTTATCTCCACCATTGGTGACAATAACCATACACCCATGCTGCTTTATGAGGCCATAACTCTGTCTTCTCATTTAGCCACTCAGGAACGGCATTATTACCCCATAAAGCAGTGTGGTTGTACAATCATCAATTAAACCTCAGCTTGTTGAGACTCTTTTTTTAAAATCTCTTTCCCATATAGGAGTTGGTGATATTTCCCTCTGTTTTAATTTCGATTTTGAACGCCAAGATTATATGCTGTGCATTTATTGTTATCTGATTACTATTACTGTTCTTTTGCCTTGAAGCTGGTGCATTTTGCTAAGTCCCAAGACCAGTCTTACATCGTAAGGGGACTGGAGCCTTATAGGACCTACAGCTTTACAGTGTCTCTCTGTGATTCAGTGGGCTGTGTAACCAGTGCTTTGGGACCAGGACAAACCCTAGCAGCAGGTAAGTAAGTATGTTTCAATGACTATGAAGAAAAACATTCACGTTGAGAGTAAATGCCCCCAGGTCTGCTGCACTTTGGACTTCACATATGTCGTTGCTGTTCTCTGCTGCCTCCCCAGCAATCCTGAGTGGGGTTTATCTTGAGATTTTTAAACAGAACTGAAAGCACTAGCCAAGGGTTATGGGCCCATCAGAAGAGCCCTGGATCTGATAGGGAAAGCGAATGGTTCCTCTGCTCAGCAGCTAACGAGGGCCTCCGAATTTCCTGGCATTGTGAGATGCACTTAGGAGCCATCCTATGAGGTCACATGACATTTGTTCTTTAAATCATAACTTCCCTTCTCCTGTTGGATCTATAGACTCCTGTCCCATGAGACTCTCTGGCAACATCTAACTTGCCTGTCGCTAGATGTTTCCTGTTTGATAGGCTATTGCTTACATATTATTTTATTCATAGTTAATAGGAATCCCCTAAGTCTGCACAATGAAATAGGAGACTTGTTACATCTTATAATGTGGTTTATGCCATTTTTGTTTGCGTTAGGAGCCAGCTAGGTTTACACAAAGCTTAACACATGCATCACTACCATTTACACACTCTACTAACAGCATTTAGAATATTCTCATTTGCCAGTGTTTCTGTCAACTATTCTGCAAGGCTTAGATTCTCTTTATGGGTATGCCTGCATGTACAGAGGTTAGGGAATTCCCAGACAATTATAGGTACTATATGAACATATGTTTAATTGTCACTGTACTATCTGTAGGTCTAATTCTAGTGTTTCTGTCCTCAGTTCAGGAAAAATAATTCAGTTCAAATGACATCATACAATTACTATTGCTGGTTGTAATTTTCAACTGATGCGAAGGACATCCAAATTTCATGACAGTGTAGTTTATTACCTCAGTGACTAGCTTATTTGTGTACTGATATGTTTAATCTGTATGTATTTCAGATTTGTAAGGACATTTAAGGAGTGCCCAGTTATTAAAACATATGGAGTCCATACCTTTCCTATGAGCCTATTCATTTTTTATGAATGCCATGATTCAAAGGTAATAAATTTGAATGAGAGGGCTGGATTCTATCTACTTTAGGCAAAAAAAAAAAGATACAATTTTGGACAAAATTTGAAAGGACATTCAATCTCACAGCTGGAAGAAAATGCAAGAGAGGGTAAACTCAAGCTGAAGATTGAGCGTTAGATGGAGAACCCTGGCAATGAGGCTAGTCATACCTGGGACCCCAGACTCCCAGGAGAACCCTGGCAATGAGGCTAGCCATAGCTGGGACCCCAGGCTCCCAGGAGGCAAAGCTTTACAAAGTCATCCAGTACTGTTGGTAACTGAGTTCATAGCAACATCTCCCATGTGCTCATCTAATCTTTATCAGGTTCAATTCCCAGCACCCACATGGTAACCCACAACCATCTTCAGCTTCAGTTCCAGGACATGCAGTGCCTTCCTCTGGCCTCCATGGGCACTAGATACACAACTAGCACACAAACATACGTGCAGGCAAAACAATCATACATATAAAGTAAGATAAAATAAATAAAAATTAAAGCAAAAAAAAATTTTAAAATGTGTATCCAAATTACAGTTTTCTAGTTTGACATTTGTAGCATAAAAGTCACTTGTGTGCCCCTGAGCACATCATTAATATATTATCTTGTAATATCTCCAATTAGAAAGCAGCCATTGAATGTTCAAAAGTCTGAGGGCGTCCTAAAGTCAATGCATACAGTGTTTAGTTCAAAGAATTAACATCTGGTAGAATGGTTGGCAAGAGGTTATGTGCTAGGACTCTCAGCAGAAAAGAAGCCATAGGGACGGAGCAGAGGATGCATGGCTTTGAGTTTGGAGGTTAGACCATCACTTCACTAGATGTTCCTGTAAATGGATTTGGGCGATTGATAAAGACACTCATATCTATTTGCTGAGCATTTAAAATGTACAACTCACCATGTTTGAAGTTAGTACTATTCTGGATATTGCTATGATGGAATTTGTGGTTTACAAAGACCTCTCTGGCAATACCTTCTGAGGGAATGTGCAGAGATTCTCAGAGTCTTTCTCAGTGGGGACTAAGGGACTCTGTCCAATGAGTAGAAGTGAAGATTGACAGATGAAATGGATAGTATTATAGGAAAACTCTCTGCAGGCCCAGAAGAGGGGGAAACTGAAGATGACAGTAATAGTCACATAGAGCGTGGTTCTGTTCAATGAAATGGGAAAGATGGGAAAACAAACCCATTTGTTTATGTTTGATCGCTTGGTGTAGCCATGGTGGCTACAGGCAGCTAGAAACAGAGCATACAAATCTAATGGTCAAAATGTTGCTGATTTTATAATCACCTGTAGAGATGGAGAGAGCTATGGTGCAAATGAGTCAGCAAGGCAGAGAAGATGCAGTGATACTGGCTGAAGGGGAGCATCTAGGCAAGTGCATGTGTGTAGGGACACAGGAAGAGAGGAGCAAGGAAGCAGGGAGATCAGAGAAGGATTCCCATCTGGGAAGTTCTAAAAGGGGCTTGTTACCTTTAATACAATATGCTGTCCAAAAAGCAAGAGAGGCATGCATAAAGATGGGGGCGTGAGTCCCTGCAATGGTCTAAGCTGAAGCCAGGTATAAAGGACTGAGCAGGGGAACATGATGCCTTAAGAAAATTCAAAGGTGGTTCTTTGAAGTTTTGATAAACATTTCAATTTATCCAGTTTCTACTTAAACCATTACATTAGCTTCTGTTCCTGGGGGAAATCTACTCTATTCTGATGAAGAAATTGTTCCAGTGACTTTCAGAAAATAAAGAGAGCTTAGTATTAGCCATCAGTATATGCTGTCTAGAATGTGAATTCTCATCTGCCAATAGAAGTAACGTACGTGATGATAGTGGGAAGATGTTTTTGTCATTTTTGTCTCCGTGTAAAAGGCACCATTTGCAGGTGTATTCAGATCAGCGAGAAGAAAGATTGGCTTTTATTTGCCTGAAAGCAAAGCTCAATAACCACTGTAGTCATCATGTCTCTTATGTCCAGTAGGTGCTTGTGTTTCTTCCCCTATACATGCCTTAAGATTAAACATCTAAATAAGAGGCATAAGGCTGGACATCATAGAAATAAGCAGTGCTGAAGCAGGACTTTTGTGTCGTCAATCCTGTATTGGAAAGGAATGAAAGTTGACTACCCACTGTATTAATCTCTCTGCTCTATTACTTCTGTGAACTTGCTGTGGGTTTGTAGCCCATTTAACTGTTACATCCAAGTGGAGGGACGAAAGCTTGCCATTCAATAGCATTGTCGTAGAAAGTCACAAATCAAAATAGGCATTTAGCCTCCTAGAAGGGAGGGAACACAACAGTGGCTTCTCTTCATTAAAATATCTGCCACCGTTTTCTTTCTCAAGGTAATCGTGACGTTTACCTGGCTGTTTCACAGACAAGCTTGAGAAGCAGATGACTGGCTTTTGATATTTCAGGTGCATTGATTGAGTGGTTGGACTTCACCATGAGTCCTGTATCCAATCTGGGTTTGGCACCTACATAGTTCTGAACAGATCTGAGGGATAGGGTCTCCAAGGAGCAATTGGGAAAGCTTGACTTAATGGCTATGGAATCACTCCTGGTTGTCAGGGAATTTGCCAGGTGGGCTGGACCTTCCTCAAATACATCCTACACATCTATAAAACTGTAGTCTTTTCACTGAGGAAACTTGTGAATTTCTTCACATCTTTTCCGCAGTCTGCCAGGCTTAACTCTTCCTTTGGTAGAACCATTTCTGAAGGAATACTATGTTATTTTCTTTGCCTGTCACTGGCTTCCAGACTAAAAGCTGAGAAGTACCCATCTTTTAAGCAAGTAGCTAGAGGTAGGCTAAGCTTCCTCTCTGAATCTAACATAGAGTGTAGATCTCCTTTCTTCCAGGTTGAAAACTCAGCTTGTTTGAATGCAGGGGACATAAGTCTTTTCATTGTGAATAGAACCCACAGTGATTAAACAAGCACTCTTAATATGTTAATTTATACTTTTAATTACAACAATCTTGTCTATATAGTCATTAGTGAATACTAATATAAATATTTTTCCACCTCTTTCTTCCTAGAGTGTAAGGCAAGCATCCAGCTCTTTCTGTGAGGTTGCCAGTTTCCGTCTCATAATTCCATCTTTGTTCCTAGTTATGAATGCATTTTGTTCCTTCCGGTCTTGAATAATCCTTCATTAAGCTAGTCACTTTCTGCTCCATGCTAAAAAGGAAGAATTATCATGCAAATGTGGCGGGCCATATTAAAAAGCACATCGTCCAACACTTTTTGTTGCTGTCCTTCAATTAGTTTCCCTCCTTTGAATTTAATTCCATTTGTTGTTAAAAAAAAAAAAAAAAAAAAACCTACTGACTTGATGTACAGACTCATGAATCTGAACCTGCTGCCAAGAAAGTGAGGGGGAAAAAAAAAATCAAAGGCCCTTGGAAGATCTGCAAAGCCGAAATGAATTTGCTTCACCTTTTGACAAGAACACTTGAACAGCCCCAGAGTCCTCTGATGATTCAACCTGGCTAATTATCCAATTATTTATTTCAAAAGCAAAGATGGCATTCTACAACGAGAGTGGTGTAAAGCGGCCTGAGAAATTTGGGAGCAGCAGATGACTTTAAGGCCCATCCAAGATAAAGAGTATCTGTGTGCAGAAACTTGGCTTCCCTCCTGTGTGCTATCCATGGGCCCTCCCCTACCTCTCAGGATGGAGACCCTGACACAGGGACACTTTCTGTCTGTTTTCTCTCTCCATGGGGATTATTTTTGCACTTGCAAAAACCATGTCAAATTGCCAGGGCTCTTAAGCAATATTTAAGTTGTATTCCTCTTGATTAAAAGCTTTTGGTTCAAAGCAATACTTTTTAATTGCCTAATGATATAAGTCAGTTCTTAGGGAAAAAAAAAACCCGCACATTTAGGAGTTCATTTGCGATATAACTGAAAAATTCATTGCATGGCAGTAAAACAATTTACTGTTAATTACAAGGAGAAGAATTTGCTGTAGCATGCTCACAGATTGCCATGAATCATGAAGCTCTCCTAGAGATTTATAACAGATGTGTAAATGGGATGAATTAGCAGGGTTTAATAACAGAGGCACAAATCATGCAGACTTCAAGGAGCTTTAATTGATATACTGGAATGTGACGGGCATGAATCACTCAGCCATTCAACAGCATTGGAACATATGGTCAGCTCAATATGCTGCATCTTAAATCGGTTGGTGAGTCGTCGCTCGTCCCATATGGTGGGAGCAATATATTTTTTCATGATTAAAAAAAAATAACATCCTTTTTTTTTAAAGAAATATGGTTGCAAAGCACGTTTGTTATTGATCGGGCATCTGAAAGCCAAGTGAAAGGGGGTGTTTTCTTGTTTTTTGTTGTGGTTATTTTTAAACACAGCAGCTTCCCCAAAATAAACAAGGGGCATTGTCTACTGCTAGACCACTGAGGTGTTATGAGAAAGGGCTCTGTGCTGTTGACACGTTTGCCCCCCAGCACAAGCCTGTGGAAAGCAGGGCTGAAGGAGCTGAGATTGTCTGCAAAGCCCTGCTGACCGAGTAAACAAGAGGAAGGGTGATGTCTCCTTAGAGGGAAGGATAGGTCTGTCCGAACTGGCATCTAGCATGACAAGTTTGATGGGAAATCTTTATTCAGCAAGGTTAAAAGAAAAACAGTTTGGATAATAATAATATTTTGGGCCTTGATGGAACAATCACATGGGCCACTCTTTTGCTTCTTAATTCTGTATTACCTTCTGTAGGAACATGAAAAATAATCTTCATATGTAATGGCACTAATGCCATGGTCCTCGAGTGGAGTCAGGTATCCTGGCTGACACCTAACCAGGGCTTTCAATGGAGCTGGGTCCTGGCTGCTTTCAGAGCGAACGGCTTCTGCAACATTAGTAAATGTGTCAGACTTGAAAAAGGAATATTGCAGCCTTAGTCTGTGCTGCCAGGGTTTAATGTCAACAATTAAAATTTATTTTGATCCTTACCTAGTGTTTATTACTGTTTGTATACACAACAGACCTTACTAATACAGAGATGCACTATTAGACAGAAATGCCATCTGTTCCCAGAGAAATGCTGGCATCTGTCTTCGATGCTAAAACTAAAATGATATTATTCCTAACACAACCAAATTAACTGCTTTTTACCCACCGACTCCACTCTGAAGGGCTGCAGATGTACCTGAGGAAAAGACTGGCTTGTGAACAGTGCAGCGAGCTTGGGGGCCAGGACTGTGTTTGGATGGTGACTTTTATCAGGTTTCCTGGTGGCCTTTGGGGCATGCAGAAAGGCCATGCCGAAATCACCTTCAGGAAAGAGAATTTTACCTCTGCTGCATTCTCTGTCTGTATCTTCTACAGATCACTAAAGTATGGATTGAAACATGTAAAGATGGATGGAATTAGCGAGGCTCAAGGACCCCTCCCAAAATTTTGACAGGTGCACCCTCAAAAATAAGAAAAAAAAATGAAACAAAACTTCAAGGGAAGAAATTGAACAGGCAAAACTGCTAGTGAGCGAGCGGTCTCCATTGGTCCCACAGTGACCCCTTTAGGAAAATACAAACTCTCTTCTCTGCTAGGCTATTAAATTTTTTCTCCTTCAGTGGCATATATAAAAGATTTATATGCAGCACCCCTCCTATTTTATTTTTGGGAGGCCTAAGTATCTTATTAAGAAAAGGTCTCTCACCATTCGAAGTTAAAGAATTCGGCGCATCAAGGACACCGGTAACACCCACACAGATGTGTGAGCCGGGACCCTTTCTGAGATGGACCACTTGCATTCCATATATCGCACAATAATAAATTGTGTCACACCCATGTTTAATGTGTGTACACAGCGCATTAACTGTAACTACAGTACATTTATTTGTGCTGGAGGAGACTTGAAAATGATTAAAAAATCAATACAGTGCTGTCAGACAGGCAAGCGTTACGATACGTTTAAGACACTAATTGCAAAGTCCCCATAAAAGCTTCAGGTTTGTGTAGCAAGGATACCATAATTATAGTCAGAGTAACTACCTCTTATACTAATGCTGGACTTCAGGGAATGGCGGGAGTGGCTGTCACCAACGGTAGGCTGTGCGTAGTTCAGAAATAATGGGTCCTCTTCTCTCCAGACCTGGGCCGTGTTAGTTATGGACAATTGATCTACCATTGCTCGGAAGACAGTGACGGCGATGTCCAGGAAGCAAGTTCATTCCAGGTCTCTGAAAGTCGTGCTTTGTAGCCTTTCTGTGACATAACACACATAAAAAGGTCATATTGTGTGGCAATCAGGGAAGAAGTGAAGGCTGGCCATTGACAGGGAAAGGCTAGGGGCTATGGCCAGCTTCCTTGATGTCCATGGAGACTCATAAGTCAGCTCGCTTGCTACTTTTCTAATTGAGAATCACTATTCAGTTCATCTCAACTCAACCCTGTCTCTCTGTGAAGATCTAACTAAAGAAAAGAGAGAGCAAACGGTGAACAAAAGCCTTTCCACCATGCACACTCTCACATGGTGCTGACCAGGGAGCAGGTAGCAAGTAGAGAAATGCATTTTGTTTTCTAGCGTCTGATAAGAGTTGGTCAGTGAGACATCAGGGAGTGACATCTAGGTTCTGTGGAAACACCTGTCCCCTTCTGCACCCTGTTTGCTGAACAGAGTTGCTGCCACCTGGGAAATGATTCTCAGGTCGTGGTCTCAGAGCTTACCTGCAGATGTTCCGACCTAGCAATGTTTGCAAAGTAACATTTCTTGACAGTGTTTTTAGAGAAAAAGTCAAAATGATTTTTGTAACTTTATTTTTTTCAATTCTTATTTTTAATGATGGTTCTTAAACACTTTAACCTCCCTTGTAGCCCACCACCTGCTAGAGGTAGTGGAAAAGAAAGGATACAGGGGAAGTGGACTTGTTTAGAAGTCGTTCTTTGGAGCACTCCCATCTGTGTTGTCTGGAAATTGACAGTTCAGCACACAGGTCAACAGTGGCAGCTTGATCCATTGACAAACACTTCATAGAATTACCAGCAGTCCAGTTTGGTAGAGTCAGAGTAGCAAACACAAATCAGCAGTGGTAGCACTACCTAGCAGAGACAGCCAGGCCTCCGCCGAATCTGCACCAGTCAGCAGGAGGAGCCACAGCCAACAAGAACACCAGAAGAAGTTCTCAGCTGTGCTTCTCTCAGCAAAGTGAAGATCAGAGAAGACTCAAGAATAAACATTACACGGATAGCTCTATAAGCAAGCCTGGTTCAGCCTCAGTCACTGTCCAAGTCCTTTTTATACTCCCTCCAAACATCATGTGTCCTCCAGGAGTCTTGCCTCAGCACATGAGTCTGTCTCAGCTGACATCATTCTGTCAATCAGCCCGAGTCCGCAGAAGCAGCAAGAAACTGCAGCACACCACCAGAAGTATTTGGCGTATTTCTCTCTATGGAGTCCCAACAAAGGGAGCTCAACTACACAATGTAAGGTGAGCTAGTACACCTTACTAGTACAAAGTATGCTTCATCACGTGTCCTTTGCATGCTTGCTTCAGCAAAACATCCTTTCTCCTGTGTCTGCTTCAGGGAAACGCTCCTTCACGAGTCTGCCTTGGGCTTTTGCCTATGTCCACTTCAGGAAAACACTCCTTCACGCGTTTGCCCCAGCAAAACACCATCCAACACAACGGACCCTTCAAAGAACCCTTGAGTTTCCACTTCAAATTTTCTTTTAACCAAGTGCCTAAGGATATCCTGTGTTGCTCTAAACCCTGCAAACCCTGAGCCATGGAAACTCTGGTCATTTCTGGATGCCTGGACTCCCAGCAGGAAATGGGTTCTTGGTCACAGTGAATAACTAATCCACACAGACTTCATACACAAGGTTCTGAAAGCAAATGAAGAGATTTGATTCAAAAGATCTGTGAGACGGTCTTGCTTAAGACTCCACACTCCATAAATTTTGCAAGTGTAAATTTATTCATTACAATATGCTGTTAATCAGATAATAAGGTAACAAATGCCGCATGAAGGGGGTAGACTAGCTGAGTATTTTAGAAGACTTCTTTTTTTTTTTTAATAAAATGTAACATTACTGGGGAGCTGAGGAGTTGGCTCCGTGGATATGAGCAGTTGCTGTATAAGTGCAGACCCTCAGGACCCACGCCAAAGCCACATCTGGCTACATGTGGGTGTTGCTAACCCCATTGCTGGAGGTGGATAGGAATGAAGGAATCACTGGGGCTCCTTGGACAGCCAGTCGAGATAGATAGATAGATAGAGAGAGAGAGAGAGAGAGTCAGACAGACAGACAGAGAGAGTTGTAGGATCAATGAGAGACTCTGTCTCAGGAGGATTAGGTTGATTGTTCATTGAGTCAGTGTTAATATATTGTGCTGAAAATTCTTCCTCAATTTTCAGATGGGAAAACCCAAGCAAATAATATAAAGTTTGGATGGTTTTGCTAAAATATTTATATAGCATAGGAAATTAAGCTGAAATCTCTCTAGACATCTAAAGTTGAATTCTTTGCTCAAAGTTATCCCAAAGTTTGCTGTGCTATGATTACAAACTATTTTAAAACATATTTGTGTGTCTATAATCACTTTGTTTTGGCAGTCTGACAAATGACCCTCCTTACTGGAAGCTGGCTTACTCTCTCTCTCTCTCTCTCTCTCTCTCTCTCTCTCTCTCTCTCTGTGTGTGTGTGTGTGTGTGTGTGTGTCCATCCAGTTTAACTGATAGACAGTTCCACTCAATTCCCTCTCCTGCCTGTGAAAAACATGGATCAGTAGGCTACCCATCCTGCAAACAACCATGATTGACTTCTCTATGTGAAGCTATAATGTACCAGCCGGAAGTTAAGGTTTTCTCTTTTAAGCAGTAAGATAAGCCATCGGCTCTCATCCAACTCCTCTGGAAGAGACTAACCAAAAACATCCCAATTGCTTGGTAGAACAATTCTCTGTGGATAGAGTTACTTGAACTTGCTTGAGTGGTTGTCACTGATCGCACCAGATCCTCCCCTCCCTGTCAGAGTGATCTTCTTGTCTCTAACGGTTTGCCAGGCTGAAGGCAAAGCTGAGCTCTCACCTTAGAAGGTATTGAAAAGTAACTACAGAGCCAGTGTGATTCTTTTCGTTTCGTTTTATTTATGTATGTATATTTCTACTTAGGACATGCTGTGAATTGTGCTGTCAAGGTGGATAGAGTTCTGAATAGCAGCCTGACCCTCGATTTCATGTTCTCTCTCATTTCCTTGGTAAACTTGTAAGGAAGTCAAACAATGGGGGCGTGGAGAAGGAGGCTCTGAACAGAGGATGCCATTTGCCCAATGCTGAAAAGTTCAGGTTTATCTAAGCGTTGACTATTTAGTTTAAATAGAATGGCCATAGGAAAACTTTTTCCTCATTTGAGAGAGTCCTACTAGATGTCAGTTGATGTGGGCTATATGGTATTTTTCAAATTAAAATTTCAGGTCCATGTGTTCTGAAATGTAGAAAATCCTGTGTGGAATGCAGAAACTGTGACAACAGAAAGGCTTAAACACCATTTTTTTTTATTTCTTATTTTTTTCTCTTTTGCCTTTTAGTAATGTAGAAGGAGCAGATGTGCAAAAGTGACCTAGTAAAGCATTTGCCTTGGAGGCACAAAGTCCTGTGGATTTTGGTCCCCAGAAGCCATATGAAAGAAAGTACTGGGCATTATGGCATGTGTTTCCAAGCCCAGCAGCAGCAGCAGAGAGATAAGAGTATTCCTGGGACGGGCTGGCCAGCCAGTATAGCCTAATTGATCTCTCCCTAGCTCCAGGCCTGTAAGACGTCCTGCCTCAAAGGAGGTTGGCAGAGTTCATGGGTGACATTATAACATCTGAGAGTGTCCTTTGGTACACACATACATACATGCACACATTTATACACAAATACATACATACATACATACATACATACATATATGCACAAACATACATACATATACATTCACACACACATAAACATACACAGAAATGAGAAATACATGGACATGCACAAGTGTACACACATAAAAAAGTCAATTATAAGAAAAATGTGTTCATTGTTTTTTTCCTTGCATTGTAAAGCCTAAGACTAAGGTAATGACAGGCCTTCTCGCCCACCTGAGCCTGTGAGCAAGCATAGGTGGCCAGAGAAAATTATGAGGGGGAGTTACATCTCCAAACACAAGCTGGGTTCAGAGAGTTTCAGGCTGGTTTATCTCGTTATTTTGTTTTGGATTATTGGGATGACAAGTGAAAACATCCCATTTAGTTATGTCTTGGCGCAGAGTACCAAGAGAAGCCATGCAGATAAAACTCATACATGTATAAAGAGATCACACAGATTCCTGCAGCAGCAGATGAATACAGTTGCTAATTTTCTATTTAAGTCAATGAACTTTTTGCTCTGTTCCATCTCAAAGCTAAAATAGAACTGTAGCTGGCTGCCATTCTTGAGAAAGTTGGCCAGCAACTCAAGATAGCTAGTAATATTTATTTCTATGCTCTCAAGGTGAATTTCTTATAAGGCTTTAAGGACTTCAGCTCTTAGACCCACCACTATGTTTCTTGAAACAGGAAATATTTTTCTGTACAAAGCTGTCTTGATATATATATAAATTAAAAGTCCAAAAATAAAGTTTGGGTTCTTGGTGAAAAGCCTTGGAGATAGTTGTATCCATTCCTTTCTTCTTTTTCAAATTCAGCCTTCAGTTTAAAGTAGAGATGAGTGGCAGCCTGCAAACACCCGTTTAAAGCAAAAAGAAATCACTGTGTTCCATCATGATGGTCCATTCTTTTATTTCCAGCACTCGGGAGGCAGAGGCAGGAGGACTGTTGTGAGTGCCATGGCAGCTTGGTCTAAATAGCAGACTCCAGACCAGGAAGAATTATTCAGACAAACCCCATCCCAAATGAGCAAGCAAACAAAGAAGCTATCATACTCGAATATTACCCTTCACTTTCAATAACTCAGTTGTTAGTCGCACTTTCCTTTCAGTGGGGATAAGGAAAGGTTTTAACCACCGTTTACTAGTAGAATCTCTTAGCAGCTCCAAGGAATTGCCACTATCCAGGATCTATGAATATTTCAGGTCTCACTGTCCACAGCAGTAGTCACTGAGTCACAAGTCTCAGGCCATGGCTGGTGGCATGGTGGCCTCAGGTCCAAATGTGTTTCCAGCTACTACAGTACCTAGAACCCACTGTCCCTGCACCAGCACAGATAAGGTGCTACAAACATCAGATGCTCTGTTTGGCTTTCAGAGTCGTGTTTGCTTGTCTGTCTGTTTTAATTTCTATCAGTTCTAAGTCTAGGATAAAATTTCATATGAAAATGACTCTCTTACCAAAGAATAAGAAAGAAGAGAAGGATCCAGAGCAGGAGAGAGAGGGAGAGAGAGAGAGAGGGAGGGAGGGAGAGGGGAAGGGGGACAGGGGGAGGGGGAGAGGGAGAGGAAGAGAGGGGGAGGAAGAGAGGGGGAGGAAGAGAGGGAAAGGGGAAGGAAGAGGGAGAGGGAGAGGGAGAGGGAGAGGGAGAGGGAGAGGGAGAGGGAGAGGGAGAGGGAGAGGGGGGAGAGGGAGAGGGAGGAGAGGGAGAGGGAGAGGGAGAGGGAGAGGGAGAGGGAGAGGGAGAGGGAGAGGGAGAGGGAGAGGGAGAGGGAGAGGGAGAGGGAGAGGGAGAGGGAGAGGGAGAGGGAGAGGGAGAGGGAGAGGGAGAGGGAGAGGGAGAGGGAGAGGGAGAGGGAGAGGGAGAGGGAGAGGGAGAGGGAGAGGGAGGAGAGGGAGAGGGAGAGGGAGGAGAGGGGAGAATAAGGATACAAAGATGGTCTTCACTGCAACCCAGGCAGAAAGTATATACTGGTATCATTTCAAATGCATGAAAACATAAACTACAAACTGAGCATGCAGCTGGGAGGTATAGTGTTTGCCTAACATGTGAGACTCTAAATTAAATTCTAAGTATGGTAAAAATAAAAATAATACAACAAAATAAACATTGAGCAACCTAAAGTTATTAGTCCTATGTTAGCAATTTGTTTGGGGGATATACTTGGGGCAAGTCACCCACATCTTGCTCCTGGAAGGGCACTCCTCTCTCTAATTTCCCCTTGCCCATGTTCCTTATTTCTGCCACCTGGTCAGTACCAGGTCAGTACAGGTCAGGATAAGAGGCTCTGTCTTAGTTAGCAGTGCTAGTCGTAGGCTGGCCACAGTTCAAGGAGGCTCAGCAGTTTCTAAATAAGTCAGCTTCCATTCATCCAGAGATATCTATAAAGAGAGTCAGGCAAGGAACCATTGAAGTCAACAGATATATAAACAAGGAAATAGGGTACCTATAGTGGCTATAATCTCTCTCTCTCTCTCTCTCTCTATATATATATATATATATATATATATATATATATATATAAAATTATTTCTAAGAAAAAAACTGTTTTGAGTTAGAAATTTGTTAGTCGTTTAAATTCTGTTTAGTAATCTTCAAGACTAACTCTGCTTCCAATTTTCCATAGACCTATGAGACACCTATTATCACCTAAAGACACCTAAGTGACTTTAAGTGTGATGTGCAACAAGGGTATTTCTGCCTATGCCATTCAGTGTCCTTCTGTGCCCTTCAGCTCCTGCTCAGCTCCAGCCTCCCATGGTGACAGGAGTCAACAGTACTACAGTCCATATCAGGTGGCTTCCTCCTGCAGGAGTCAACGGGCCACCTCCTTTGTACCATCTAGAAAGGAAGAAGTCTTCCCTCCCAGCTGCCACAGCTGCTGTGACAAAGGGAACGCGCTTCGTGGGACACGGTTACAGCAGGTTTCCCAGAACAGCTCACGCAGATTTTATAGGTAAGTGTATTTGACACTTTTATTTGAGAAGTGCTACGCCCCAAGGTGTTGTCTATTATTTTGATATCTCTTTACAATGAATTTTTTATGGTGGCTATTTATAGAAATATGAAGTCAGCCTTTTTATAACGGTAGCCTGATTGTGTCAACACATCATCCCTTTAGGATTGTTTGGGGAGCAGATAGGAGGCAAGGGAGGAAAGGAAAGAGGGGAAAGCCAGCCTCATTGGATCAAAGTGTATCCTCGGGCAGCCTCTGTTATTATGTACTAGAGTATGTTACATCCTGTTTGTGAAGAGGTTGGAGAAATGCCTCATGCCTACTGAGGACGCATGTGGTCACCAAAGCTTGGAAAAAGGCTCAGAAGAAACAAATTCACCCTTACTAGGTAGGCGAATACATCAGGTATCTGAGGGCTGTTTTATTTCCACCTTTAGAGTTGAGTCCACAACAACTGTTAATATCTCCTATTCTGTGGGAAGAAGCATTGGAGGAAACTAGTCTTGGGGAACCCAAGTTCTCCAGGCAGGCACCGTGGCAAAGCCAAGAAGGTTCCTGGTGTCAGGCACAATGTTTGAAAGTACTTCAAAACTGATGTGAATGGTTAAGGCAGCGTTTGGAGACATGGAAATCAATGCAAATAATCCACATGTAAAGAGGAAGTTCTTAATCACTGTTCTATTACTGAGAAGACACCATGATCAAGACCACTCTTAGAAAAGAAAACATTTGATTGAGGGTTTGCTTAAGATTCCAGAGTCCATCTTCATCATGGCAGAAAGCATGGTGGTACACAGGCAGATATGGTGCAGAGGGAAGTGGCTACATCCTGATCCTCAGACTGTAGGAAGGAAGGGAGGGAGAGAGAGAGAGAGAGAGAGAGAGAGAGAGAGAGAGAGAGAGAGAGACTAGGCCTAACCTGGGTTTTTGATACCTCAACACTAACCCCTCACTAGAAACACACCTCCCCCAACAAAGTCCCACTCTGAACCCTTGCCTGTCAGCTCATCAGCTAGGAACTGAGCTTGTAACTCTAAGACCATATGGAGGCCAACACCATCCAAACTGCCATAGTAAGTCTGCAAAACATTAGAAATCAGAGCTGATCAGACCTTCTACTTGCATGGCCTTACCTCCCAGGCCTTGGGCTTCTGGCTGTACTATTTCCAGACCAGTCTAGAAGTCCATTGGTTTCTGTGGATTATACTTCTTGAAAGTTCTATTCCAGTATACTCCATAAAATATAAAGATTTATATCCAGACTTCACATTTCTGTTTTAAAAAAAAAATACAAGGTGGTGGAAGAGATGGCTCTGTGAACAACACATTTCCGATGTAAGTGTGAGGACTTGGGTTCAGATCCCTAGAATGCAAATTAAAGCCAGGGGTGCTAATACATGGTTCCTGTGTCATGGTGGGAGATGGAGACAGCAGAACATCAGGAAACTTCGGGCCAGCTAGCCTGGCCTGTGTAGGTGTGAGCAACATAGACACCCTTTCTCAAAGGAGACCAATGACTTATGACACATGAAACAGCACACATACACACACACACACACACACGATAAAGTAAAAACACAAAGTTTAAGCTTTATATTATTATATAAACTCAGATATTTAATATGTAAGAAAATCTGTTTAAGTACCATATTTTATAAATATGAAATGTAAATTCCTGCCTTACAAGGAGATGGAATTTGACCTGGGAAAGCAAATATCACTGCTGTGATTTTTACCTAAAGGAGTAAACAGTTGGCCTGTGGGTGAGACTGTTTGCTGATGCGCGTTTGTCGTAAATCATGATTACCCGTTAGCTGAGATATATTGAGATTAATAGTGCGCTTAACTATTTTCCCCACACATCAAAATCATCATAATTAAAAATTAAATCCAAGTTCCTGAACTTCTGCTTAAATTTTTTTATATATAATTAAGAAACTACAGAAGAAAGTCAAAGTAGGTTGTACAAGGAACTCTCAGCTGGTGGACTCTCTCTCAGATGGAAATAGAAGCTGTGTCCCTGGCTGAACATTTGGCTTGGGATGAATTTCTTTCAGGAAACGGCGCGCTGCCTCTGTTCAGCTGGGTCTGGCTGCTGTAAGTATGTCAGATTGGATTTGCAGGCCAGCCAACAGACAGGTTTTTGATGGGATCGCCTACTGTTGCTGTGCTGAAAGATAGAGTAGCCTGTCCATTCCTAATAAATTTAGTCATCCTTGCTGTCTCCCTCACTGGCCTCATCCTCCACGGTGCAAGGGCCAGGGGCAGATGCAGCATCTGGGAACATTTCCAAATTCCACTTTAAGAATCTTAAGCCATAAACACTGGCCTCACTGAGCAAGAGCCTCCTGTCTGCTGCACAGCCTGCAGCTGCACAGAGAGTAGGCTTGGGATGCACATCTTAGCCTGCCAGGATCAGCTCCCCAGAGTACGGGTGGTTTTCCTGAGAAAAGGAAGGGACATGGCTGGCTTTCATGGTGAACCAGTAGTTTGATGTTACTTAAGACTTTATTAACACATGAGAGAGAGACAGAGACAAAGAGATAGAGACAAAGAGAAAGACAGAAAGAGAAAGACAGAGAGACAGAGACAGACAGAGACAGAGAGACAGAGACTAAGAGAAAGAAAGAATAGATTTTTTTAATGCCATGTGCATGTGTGTGCCTGAGTGTGAGTATGTGCACTTGTGTGTGCATGCTAGTGCCCACAGGTGAGAATGGAGTCAGATTTCCTAGATCTGGAATTATAGACAGTTGTGGTCCCCACCTCCATTTGGGTACTGGGAATTGAACCACAGTCCTCTGTTAGAGCAGCACACGCTTTTAACTACTTAGCTGTCTCTACAGCCCACCTTTTAATTCTTATCCACCTGCATAATTGGCTTGATCCTTTGGTGTAACTGCCAGGTTTGGTTAAATGATATTATTATTTTATTGAGATGGGTCGTTTATCTACATTTATGCATTTAGCCAGTTAGCAAGTTAGAACAGGTTTCCAAAACTACATTTGTGTGTGGAGAGGTTTGCAATGCAGGAGTAAATGCATGCTTGCTTGTGTGTGCATGCATGTGCATGTGTGTGTGTGTAACTATGTGTGCCTGTCCGTCTGTCTGTATGTCTCTCTCTGTGTGTGTGTGTGTGTGTGTGTGTGTGTCTTGTACATGGTGAATATGTCAGAGGATGACCAGGGGTGTCATTCATTGAGTACCATCCATTTTCCTTTTCAGACAGGGTCTATCACAGACTTGAACTTACCAAATAGACCAGATTACTTACTTAGGGCATTCCCACAGACCAACCTGTCTCTACCTCCCAGGCACTGGGCCTACAAGTGTGTGCCACCCTGCCTAGCTCTTTCTCCTTTTTAACTTATGACCTTTATGTTTCAAACTTAAATCCTTGTGCTTATACCTTAGGCAAACACTGTCTTGACCCAAGCCATTTCCTTAGCCCTTAAAAACCAACTTCCCAGCTTTCTTTAAACATTTGGAGAGCGCTAAGTGTAGTCAGCATTACTCTGGTCTTTTAGTCCTGCCTGTGCCACACACAAGTGCTCCGCCATCATAAGGCATGAGGAGATGGAGCCACCCATGCGATTGTCCCAGGTCCCGGTACTACTGAAGCCACGTTTGAATCAGACACTGAACTGATTCTGAACCAAGGGCCAGGGCTTGGTAGAAAGGAGGATTTCTGAAGACTATTCCTCCAAAGTTAGGCGATGAGAAATAAGATACAGTAATGATTCTGAGGAGGAGCTAACACTGTCACGAGTTTGGGTTCATGGTTTAGTTATGTTATTGCTTATGAACTAAACTCCAGAAGATTTTCTTCTTGTTTATTTATCTCTCATGTTTCCAAGGACATCTGAAGGTATGAGGTGCTTGGAGATTAGTTCCATGGAGCTACAAGGAGCTAGACTGCTGGGTGGGGCAGGAAGCCCAGCTCAAACTTGTCTATAGATTTTGTAGTGCTCATGTTACATGCCCAATCTACAGAGCAGGCCTCGGTGACCCCTAATATGACCTCTTCATTACACACTCTTAACTTCAAGACAAACCAAGGTAGTCCTTATTTTTAGCTATTTCCATCAAATCTGAAATGCTCACTGAAATATTTCCCAAAACACGGAGAGCAATGAAGTTTGACCATAAGGCAGATATCTGTTCATGTGTGCCACTATGGGCTTATATGGGGGGGGGGATGGTCTCCCCTGCCCCAATTGTGATGGCTGTGTAAGCATGCTCATGATACACTCCGGGCTCAGGAGCATCGTCTTTAATTCTCAATATAAACTCTCACCACAATGAAGAAAATGTGAATCCCCTGTACATATTCTCCTTCAAATTTATATCCAACAACATGAAAACAAAGCACCCGGATATATGTTCCAAATGCTGTTTAATATTGCAAATTATTAAGATCAGGATTATGAATTCTACCTTCAAGCAAAATAATGAACCTGATTAAGCTTTGTTCTTTAAGGCATGCTTTTATTTTTTTGTCTTCTGATACACAGGATATTTCCAGGCTTTAATCCTTTGGTTGAATCTATTATAGTATCAGTCCTTTATATCACGGTATGAACTCGTGACCGTGAATTAGCTTCTCGTGTCAAAGTGAGGATGTTGGGAGCAGAGTAAAAACACTTACTATATATCTTTGCTGCCTTATTTATTAGCTAAGCTCATTTGGACAAACCTACTCTTTTCTGTGACTGTTTTCTTTACATCTGACACAACTGCACTGTACTGATTACATGTAGGTAGGAGAGGAGGGATAGTCCCACTAATATACTGTGCACTGTGCCTTCACACATGCTACTCAGCTCTCTTTAAACACCAGCCACAAGCTGCCACACCATTCATACTATTCAGGTGCCTGCTACAAGTGGCAGATTTTCTGAGTAAGAATTTTCAGTAAGATTGAACAAAGGTCAATGAATGCCCTATGAATTCATTCATTCATTCCCGTTGATATAAGATATGTTTGGCTATGTGTTATATCTGGGATAAATTATATGAAAATTTCTATACTAAAATATGATTTTTGATTTTCCTACTGATGTTAGCTTTGTGTCTTTGTGAATATGAAAGCTAAATGGATCTAATGAATCTTGAAGATCATATGAGTCTAGTGGATCTTATAAAAGCTAAGTGGATTTAATACTGGGGAGACTACTGAGAATAAGGTCATACATTCCACATCAATGAAATTGAGGTCTGTATCAGATGTTAATATTCTAAGTTCTTCAAAATCCAATTCTGTGACCATAGAGTATTTATGTAGTTCTCTTAAATTCAAATTTGGGTCATTACCAAAGAATCAGATCGTTTAAAACTCAGGCAAATATTTTCTTTATAAATTTGTTTAATTTAATATTTATTTCATGTGTACCTGTGTGTGTTTGAGTGTTAATATACATATGCCATGTGTGTGCAGAAACCAGTGGTCAGAAGAGAGCATGAGAACTCCTAGCTGGGGAGTAACACGTGACTGTAAGCTACTATATAGGTGCTGGGAACCAAACTGCTGTCTCTGTGAGAACAGTAAACACTCACAACCACCAAGAGATCTCACCAGGCCAAGTCTCAGGAATTTTAAGTATTGTGTTTTGATTCTCTCATGGAATATGGTGTTTATAACTTAAGATTCATAGGAATTTACTCTTTAAATTTAATCTACTCCTCTGAAAGCTGTGATAGGAGAGAGCAAGAGCATGATCATAGAATGAATGTTTTGTTCTTGAAGTAGATAAAGGGTATATATATATATATATATATATATATATAAAGTAGCAAATTCAAATCTATTTTATGATGATCAAATAAGGCAACCATACAGGTACTTTGAAGCAACACCCCCTGCATGCATGCAGCCAACCAAACTTTCTCTATCCGGACCAGCCTCCTTCCCGTTGTCCAACTCCAGTGGGATGTCTTCACCTGCTGGGCATAGAAGAGAACCATGTTCATGTTCAATGTTTCTCCCCTCTCCAGGAATGCAGAGTGAAGCTATCTAATTTACACAAAGAATTTTGTTCTTTCCGTGTGAAGGTAAAAACCTGAAATCAGCTAGACTGGCCTCGCAAAGGTGATCTACCCTCTCTCTCCCTGCCACTTCTACCTAAATCAAGTCCATGATCACTTGAGGGAAGGTTTGACTGCTGTAGTATCTGAACGCCAGTCACTCCAGCCTTCTAAACTCTCTTCACTTCTGACCCTGCCCAGGAAGCTGTACCTGCCTCTGGGGAGATCTTTGTAGCAGCCATCAGGGAGGTGTGTACACACATGTGTCTGTGGGTAATTCCATCTTATTTTTCTTCGGGAGAAGCGTGATCATTGGTGCTGAGTATCCTGCAGCTGCCCCCCTCTCCGTTCCTCACAGTGCTCAAAGATACTAAATGATTGTCATTCATGTTGGTCCCATGTACTTACCTTCCTGAAGTTGCCTAAGTAAAGATGCTTCAGGACACAAAATAGAAGGAATTAGCAAGCACAGAGATAGAAACACACCACACCCTTAAGGGCATGCATTTCATGTCTTCTACTGTATTGTTTTTATGCTGTATTATGATTTTTTGTGATTGGTGCATTTAAGTACTTCATTAAAACTAATCTGATTGTAAGCAGTGTGTAGGCATAAGCTGGGCGACCTTCTTCAGATAGACTAATTAGGAAAAAGCACAGTAATTCTGACCTTCAATGCCCTCCATGTCCTATCTGTTTTCCTCGTAGTAGAAACAAGTAATTTGGCCAGAAGGTGCCAGGAAATAAAAAAGAATAAAAACAACCTAAGTTCTTACATGATAGATTTCAGTTGCAAATTTTGCTTAACCTTTGATATTTGATATTGACACTCTTTGCTGGGAAACAAACCTGTGGGACTACTGATGGATAAACAAGATGTGCAACAGAACAGGAGAAGGAAGAGCATGCAGCAGGAGAGCCAAGGAGTGGTGGCCTTGGGGCCTCAAGAATGTGCTGATGTTAGCCAAATGCTGAGTGACAGCTTCAGAGAACATATGTGCATCTCGGTGAGCTCGCCTATCCAGCCTGTGAGGGGCAGGTCCATGTGCTCATCTCAGAAGAGCAGAAGTCAGACTGTGCCGTAGTAACTGGGCATCTCAGGAGCAAACGTCATCATTGGTCACGTTTGCTAGCTATAGGAAAGGGCTTGAAAGTGGTGCTTAGGAAATGCTTTGTGCATCACATCCATCGCATGATAAGACGAGGGAAGACCATTTCCGAAGCTCAGCAAACTCCTCATAAAAGCTGATTTGTGAAAAACCAGGTTTAAGTCTTCCATCTCAAAGCCATTCATTCAGTGGATTCTATTTATCATATTGTCTTTTGTTTGAAATAATGATTTTAAAAGTTGGGGTTTTATTTCAAATTTAGTTATAGTGCCTAGCAAGAGCAAGGTCCTGAGTTTAGGTATCAGTACATTTTATATATATATATATATATATATATATATATATATATATATATACATATATATATGTATATATGTGTATGTGCAATATATATGCATATATACATACACACAAATATATATTAGAATATATAATATAATATACTAGCATAGATAATATATATATATACACACAATAATACACACATAAATAGATATCCTGTCAGGAAGAAGTAATATTTTCACTGAACTGAGCTCTTGGTTCACTGCAAACTCTACAAATCAACTTGCAGAATCTGCCTGTTGCATCTCCCTCATCAGGAAACAGATATGTTGTTTCTTGATATATATGCTATTATATATCAAGCTTGATATAATGCTCTTAAACATTGTTTCTTGATATAACTGTACAAATGTCACGGATGTTCATGTCACACTCATAAATACATGCTCAGATATCTGTGTTTAAACTGTCTAGTGTCTTTTCTAATGATGAGTCATTGATGTTTGGTAATGCGGTGGCATGATGCAGCAGGAGGGGTACCTTAGTGGGCCTATGTTGATGCATTCCCCCCCCCCAGCCCTGAGTTACCAGCCTTAAGATGGCTCTAGTATAAAGTGAAGTTTATTTGGGAACATGAGAATTGTAGTGAGAAGGGAGTGTGGGAAAAGAAAGGAGACAGAGAGGGACAGAAAGAAAGCAGGGAGATGAGAAGGGAAGAAAAGGCTGGGAACACATGGAGAGAGGAGGATGGGGGTGCGAGAGCACAGGGAGGGAGGGAGAGAGAGAGATACCAGAGAGAGAAGCCAGAGAGAAGGAAAGAGAGGCCAAGCAGCCTTTTATATCAAGCCAAGCTTGTACCTGGCTATTGCTAGGTAACTGTTGGGCAGGGCCTAGAAGAAATGCTAACAGTGGTCGTCATTCTGGTGTCTTCCCAAATACTTCACTGCTCTTAAACATTGGCATATCCTAATAGCATTTTGTATTCATATAACACAGGTTAATAGTTTCCTATTTTCATCCCATATGAATAAATATAGAGAGGGACTTGCAACAGAAATGAAGTATAAAGCTTGCTATAGTCCTAGAAGCCTGGCTTTTTATTTTACCTATGTTACATGTTTTACATATGTTTTTCAAATAATTAATTGGAAATACCTAAGGCATCATACTCACTTTGATATTAGATATCCATGATAGGGTAAAGTATCTTTCTCATTATTTAGAACAGAGTCTGAATCATATCATCAGCTCGACATTTTCAAGATGATTCGAGTGTCCTTGGGAGATGTCTCCGGAGACATCATGCTAGCAGTTCTATGCGAGTGCTGAGACCATGTGCTAATAGTTCTATTCGAGTGGGAAAGTTTTAAATAATATTCAGACAATATGTAAGTCATGTCTATTAAAGGGGCTGCAAATGTGGCCCTGGAGCTTTGGTTAGTGGACTCAAGAAGGGACGCTCAGTTATTCCCATACTGTTGACTGAGGAATAGTCTCCTCTCAGGCCTTTGGTGTGGAGTGCAGCTTCAAATAAGAAGCATCGCAGACTCCAGAGATGGAGATGGAAACCCTGCACAGACACACTGACATCCACCCAGTTGCCCTTGCAGCTGGTCCCACTTATTTGTTTTCACAGGGAGGTAATAAGAGATTCCCTGGGAAGACCATGTGAATGGCTTAATGACCCCTGTAGTGTGTAGTTTTAAAAGCTAAGGCCTTTGGCCAGATTGGCCACATGCCTAGCCCCTCCCAGCTTCCCTTTTGTTTACCTGCCTTCAGCTCCAAGAAGTGATACTACCAGCTCCCACCCACAACCCTTGAAATCGGGAATAAAAGACACCATCCAGCTGCTCCTTTATAGTTTGCCTTCTTGGCATATTTGCTGGGTGTCACTATCTCCTGACTGCAAAACCAGGCCCTTACCAATTTATTATCTCCATCCCTCCACTTACCCTAAACTTCAGTGGCTAGTCCCACTTAGCCCCTGCCAAACATCCTTGGCCACTGGCCTGTAGTGGAGGCCACAGGTCCAAGTTCCCCCTCCCCAAGACCTCACATGATTGCTGTGCTCTTCTTCCTCCAAAGCAAGGAACCAAAGCTCTTCTTCCTTGCGTCTGCCTTTTCCTCTTGAGACCCTAAAATCCCACCTGTACCTTCCACTCATCAATTGACTCCCAGCCTTCTTTACTGATACATCAAGAACCAATTGGGGAACAGGACTTTTAACATCAGAACCTCCCCTTACAGACCCCTGGTTCAATACTGTCAGGAAATTGAAAACAAGAGCTGCTTTGTCCTCAGTATATGTTCTTTGTTTCCTTCTGTACTGGTTCCTTCCTGAGTAGGGCTCTATGAAGATTCTTCATCTTCAAGTGCTTCGTCCTGCTCTGGCTACTCTTCTTATCAAAGTCTTAGAATTCTTGTCTTTAGCAGAAGCCCAGAACCGACTGATTTGTGCCTCCCTGGGAAGTCTCTTTCACATGTAGGCCATTCACCAACTGATCACCATTCTTCTTCTATTGTCTCTTAACTCTTAAAATGTCCCCAGTTCTACATAAGCTCTTGCCTCTTACCCATCAGCCTCTTCTCTTGCTTCCCCATCCAGCTCTCTTGTCATCATTAGATTTAGCCGCTTGATCTAAATGTATTTCATTCTCTGAGATGCTCAGGTGTAGGGGCATACTGCTGTTCTTACCTGTCACCCATCACTTAATGCTCAAACGCTCATCTCTGAAGTGGAAACTTAAAGTTTATTTGGAAAGTTGGTTGGATGGTTTTTTGCTGGGGCAAATACGTGGAGGAATGTTTGGTTAAAGTGGGCACGGGTGTGAAAGACCGAGGCAGATTTGTGAAGGAACGTTTTGCTGAAGAAGACATAGGAGAGAGGATGTTCTACTAATACAAACGTGTGAAAGGACACATGGTAAAGGATTCTTTGCTAACAACAGACATGTCTTGGTTCGCCTTACATTGCACAGTGAGCTGCATTTGTTGCAACTCTGAGGACTCAGGCTGATTGATGCTGAGGAGGGATCTGTGCTGAGGCAAATCATATGGAAGACACATGATGTTTGGAAGGTATAAATAGGACTCTATGGAGTGATGGAGCAGAGGTTGGATTGCTGATTCAGCTAGCTGTGCAACACTTGTGGGTCTTATGACTTCGCTGGTCTTCACTTTTTTGAGAAAGGCATAGCTGAGAACTTCTCCTAGTGTCCCTCCTGGTTCCTCCTGCTGACTCAAGCTGAGGCTGAGGCTCTGCTGGTGACACACTACTGTACCTAGCCTGACTCTACTGAATTAGGTTGCTGGTGAATCCATGAAGTGTTTGTGATTGGATTGAGCTGCCAATTCCTGCTAACCTGTAAACTAAACTGCCAATTTCCAGACAACACAGACAGACAGAAGTTGCTCCAAAGAACCCTTCTAAACAAGTCTACTTCCCATGAATCCTTCCTTTTCTACCTCTGATGGGTGGTGGGCTAGAAAGGAGGTTAAAACATTTAAGAACCATCATTAAAATTAAGGTTTGAAAACAATTAAAGTCACACATCTCCATCTTCTTCTCTAGCTAATTGCTACTCGTGATCAAAGTGTAGCTTCAGTGTCCTTGTAAAGATTTTCCCAACAGCCCTCACCTTTCTCCCACACCAAGTCCAGGTTACTAATATCTTTTATGTACTTCTACAGAAATTAAAATTTTTCTCTCCCTTATCCCTTACTACACTCTATTGAAATGGGGCATTTTGCTGTTTTTCATAGACTGAAATTATGACTGTCCTCTGAGAGTTTCAACACTCTTTCTTACAGTGTAAAAATGATACACCAAATGTCTGAAAAAAATGCTCATTGATTAAAGAATTGACTGAGAGATAGCAAAGAAATAATCTATAAGATGGGCTGCTTAGCTATAAGGATTACTTAAGAATGAAATTTATTATTCATTAGAATACATTATATATTCTAAAGGCCATATTACTGAATGGAATGCACTGATTGTGTCGAGTGATAATTCAATTTGCTTGGTTATTCTGGGCTTTCCATGTAGAAGTAGGTATGTTAAAACTGGGTAGTGCTAAGACAAAGCGAGGTTTCTAATGAGACCTAAGCAGTGGTGAGTGGCTGCTGTGAACATGTTGTTAGATTAGAGGTTGTTGTCCGCTCCACCATTGTTAATCAGTCTACTGCTAGAAAGCAGACTGTCACCCAACTCTTAGGTTAGAATCTCGGCTTATTACATTCTAAGGTTAATGAGTAGTTGACACCTTTACCCTTACAAATCATTAAGTCTTATTGCAATAGGTTTGAGATGACAGTTGTAATAAACATATACAGAACAATAAAATGCATGTTTAATCTTGAAAGTGGTTTATAAACAATAATGATCAATGCTATGGGTGGATCCGTGGTGTCGTGCTGATTGAAACTACTTCAAGGGCATTGGGGGGTATTGACTCTCACAGTCTGGTGCAGAAGGTAGTGGTGACAGGAGTAACAGTTCAGACCTCTGTCTCAGGCTCCCCAAGGGTAATACTGTCTTCCCTCATGACGAGCAGATCACTTAAGTCTGCTCTCCCGTTCTTAATCTATTTCTCCATGTGGACCATGGATTATCAACAAGTGTCAATGCAGGGGTCCACCCACAGGATTGACAGCCCACACCTGGGGGATGGTTAGCACATTCTGCAGCTGTCTAATGTTATGGATTCAGTTTTCCTTCTTTCCTGGAGGCGTACATGCCCTGTGTCTCAGTTATCTATATACCGGCTCTGTTTCGATCTAGATACTCTTGTAATCATAACTCCGACTTCGTCTCCATTGCTCCTAAGCACTAATACATGACTCCCCTTGCTGTGTCAATTTTCAACCTGTTTGTCACTCATTGACCTATAATGATGGGAAGTGTTTCTTGTAAATGCTTTCTTGAAGATTATTGATTATTTTCCAAATGGTGAACACATAAAATATCTCTACCATATAGAATAAATGTCATTAGGGTGACCATGTCCTCTTAGGGAACAGGATAGGGTCACCATGTCCTCTTTGGGAACAGTATGGTAATCAATTTAGTTATATCCTAAATCACGGAAGGACTATGCATTCAAATAAGCTTATGTCCACTTAGCGTCGAGTTTATACCCATCATAAGGAAGATCTTGTGTTTAGTTCCCAGCATGTACATGTGTGCTGGCACACACACACACACACACACACACACACACACACACCAAAAGCATATGCATACACATACACACACACTCACTCACAAGCACACACACTGCCATGTTCGTGCACACACACAGTGTAAAAGAAAGAAAGAGAAAAAGAGAAGACAAAATTGTGAGTTTTTTTAAATAAAAAGTGTAAATTGTTTATGTAAGATTCACCTTGAAGAAAACTTACATAATTATATTAATGTCAAAAAAAAAAACTTAAATCTACAAACACCATGCAAGCAGATGTTCGGATGGTGAATGGGAGCAGTGGGACATCCAGGCATGAGTCACAGAGCACCAACTTGTCCTCTTGGAGAAGTTAGATCCTGCAGGCACTACCTCCAGGTCTGTGGCTCACAAGGAGAATCTCACAGTCATGCAGAGGAATGAGACTGTTTGGGTACCAGTCACTAAGTGGGAGAATGTTGGCAGTCTGGAGACAGTGATTGACGAGGGACAAAGAAGGGATCTGGAAAAAGAGAGGAAATAGTCAAAGAAGACAGAGAAGAGATGCTCATCGCACAGCAGTGTACAGGCAAGATTGGTTTTGTTTGTCCCTTAAGTGAATAAATATGTGCGTGTGTGTGTGTGTGTGTGTGTGTGTGTGTGTGTGTATGTATGTATGTGTGTGTGTATTTGTGTGTGTTAAAGATAATAATAATGATACAAAGGAGGAGGAAGAAGAGGAGGAGGAGGAAGAAGTCTACTGATTTTGATTAAAAATGAAATGAGCTTTATTGAAAAACTGAAAGAAAAACCATTAAATGAATAATAGATCTATTACCAGATCTACCAAGAAAACTTACCTCTACCAGTGACCCAGTTGTACCTCTCAAAAGTGTTTGTTTAAGAAAATGAAAGAATTTACCTCCACAAAAACATGTGTGCGATATTTTAACACTTCATTCTACCTGGGAACCAGCCAGCCAGCCATGGTTAGTTCACAAAGGGGGTTCAGTCACACAGTGCAGTACCAGGCAATTCAAAGGGCTGGACGGATGAGAGCAATGTGGGTAACTCTAAATTCCTGTGCAGAGGAAAGAAAGCCAACGAGGACTCCCTGCTAATTGTACTCACACAAGCTTCAAAGGGCAGGGCTATTTAGGTGACACCGAGGAGCAGCCTGAGGCTGAAGCAAATGTTCTGTGCTGATGGAGGTAATAATATTGTGGGTCTACCAGTCCCCTAGGACAGACTAAATTAAATCCTTTGAGTCCGTGCATTATATTTCACACACACTATACCCCAATAAAATTGGTAAACAAAGTTCAGCCTTCCAAACTTCACCTAAGCAAATCAATATCTAGTAAGTTACAAAGGTAAGAAAAATGGCTTTCGTTAGGCGAGGCTGACATCGCTTCTGCTTATGGTGATTGGTATGTGTGTGTTTGTGTGTGTGTGTGCATGTGTGTATGTGAATGAGTCTACCTGTAAGTGCAAGGCATTGGGTGTCTCTATGGTTTTTCACTTTTTTCTTTGAAGCATCATGTCTCCCCTGATGAGGAACTTGTGTTTTCTTGGCTGTGCTAGGAGCTGATTGAGCCCGTCATCCTGTCCTCACCTCCCCTGCAGAGTAGGGCTTAGAGGGCAGTGCGGATTGACTGTTTCATTTCACACATGCTAGAACCTACTCACCAATCTCATGACTGGACTCCAGAGCTCCCCACTACTAGCCATCACTCCAGTTCCTGTCATGTGCCATACCACTACATGAGATCACTTTTTCCTCTACAGAATAGTTTTCCTTTTGATATCATTCATAGCCAGGTCCATATTTTATAATAAAAAAAATGACCACAGTTTGTGAATCCTCAGGTATTTCTCCTAAGAAAGAATTTTGTCCAAGCAGGATGTGTGCACTTGGACACACAGGCAACCCGTTCTGGCCTTGGTGACCCCGGCATCTCTCTAATGTGTTTCCCATAGCTCACGTAATTGTTATCAGCGTGCTATGTTATTCACTTTAAGTGTGAGAAGAAGAGTTTGTCGAAAACTGTTTCTTTCTGAATACTTACAGATTTGGTCATCACAAAAAAAAAATTAGAGAAATATAGTTAAGGGTCGCTGAATGAACTTGACACTGGGGTAAAGTGTGTGGCACAGAGGTGGGCGGCAGCAGCAGCCTCCACTGCTGTGTGCTCTCCGTGATTACTTCACAAATTCCTGCAAATTAGGACTCTAATTTCCAGAGCTGTTAATGCCTCATTAAAACCTGCAGCATCTCCTTTTTCCAGTTCCTTTTTTTCTTCTATGTAACATGCAACATTATCTCTGTTATGCGGCTCTCTGTATGGCAATGCCTTTAGGAAGATGGATATAAACAAATTGCAAAAACTCTTAAATCTGTGTATCTTCGGGAAGGGCGTGGCACCTCGAGTTGTTCCAATGCAAGTTATCTCCCATTACTTGTTGTTTAGCTGTTGGCTTCCTTGTCTCTTGCCACTGGCTATTCTGCTGCCTGATGTGTAGCTGGTCTTGAATAGGCTCGAACTATGCTCACACAGACCCTATGAGTAGAGTCTATGACCAGTTGACTGCTTTAAAAATTATTTACATCTGCTTATTTGTTTTTATGTGTATGTATATGTGCCTGTGTATACATGTATACAGTACCCAAAGAGGCTAGAAGATGGTGTCGGATCCCTGGGAGTTAGAGGTGCAGGCAATTATGAGGTGCCTGACATGAAAACTGGGAGGCAGGCTTTTGCCCTCTGAAAGTGCGTGTTCTTCATGGCCGCACCGTCTCCTCAGCCGAAGGGCCGACCTCTTTCAGCCATTACAATGTCCTGCTACTTTTCATCTCCAACCCAAACCAACAACCAGCAGAGGCAGTTTTTAAATCTTAGAGTAGATTTGGACATGACTGAAGAGTAATGTGGAAGGAACAAGGGCCAGGAAAGTGGCTAAGCACCAGCTACTCACACCTGATGGCAGAGTTCAATCCCCAGAACCCACACAAAAAGCTACATGTAGAGGCACAGATGTGTGGTCCCAGCACTGACATGGAGAAGTGGCAGAAAGACCAGTGAGTCTGAAATGCTTAGCAATGGAAGGGACTCTGCCTTGGTGAGGTGGAAAGTGAGACTGGAATCCCAAGGGTTTGTCTCTGCCTTCCTCACACTGACTGTGGCATGGGAAGAACTTGCCAGAGCTGAGCTGGGCTCCTGCTCTTCTGCCCCAGAATACCATTATCCCTGTAGCTGATGGTTGCATTTTCCCTTCTTTAGATAGATCGACCAGGAAATATAAGCAGAGATTTTCATCTCAAAGAGAAGCCACTTGCATAGGAAAGGGAACAAATCCGTGGGAGTAACCTAAATTACTGAGAACCAGGGAAAGACCCTAGCAGGCCAGAAATGGTAAGAAAAGGAATCTCCAGCCATGTAGCCAAGTCTAGAAAATACTAATGGCTTAGATCATTGTTGCCAATATACATTGTGGCCCAACAGGCAGGTAGGTAAAAATGAGAAACACCTTCATCCTCTCTCTCTATGCTTCAGTATCTGACAGAGCTATTTCTAAAGCCTATGTAATCTGTCATTTTAGGTCCTCCTCCAAATTCTTGAATAAAATTAATTGTAAAAAAAGTGTGTAATTATGGAATGATCATAGTTTGGGGAGTTTATTTTTCAACCCAAGTTTTTTTAAACAATGATATTCTTATGTAGAAATGATATTTTTCACATTTTTATTACTGTTATTGTATATGTATGTGTACCTGCTTGTCTCTATGTAGACCACATGCATGCAAGTTACCTTGAAGGCCAGAAGAGAGCCTCAGGCCTCATAGAATTAGAGTTTTAGACAGTTATGAGCCACCTGATATAGATGCTGGGAACTGAAGTAGGGCCTTCTGTAAGAGCAGCCCATGTCCTTAACCACTGAGAAAATCTCTCAAGCTTCTACAATGGGTTTTGGTTCATGTGTTCCTATGTATCACACAGAAGCTGTTCCCAAGTGTCAAGATTATACATGCAATGCAGACATGTCATTTGTTCATCCCTCAATCAGCTGTGGGGCATTTCTCACCCAACTAGAGTGAAGGTTTCCTGCTCTGTGACTGCTGTGCTTGACCCCCTACCACTGTGTAAGCCAACACGTTCTTACCTGCCCTGGAAGACAGAGTGCACGGCGCTCCGCAGATGCCATGGTGCCAAATTCACTTACTGTCCTTTTCATGGCAGCTCCGAAGCTGCACGATTTCACCCAAGGGAAGTCCTGATGTAGCTCTTTGGTTCCTGGCTTGTGCTTTAATGACCTAGATAGATACCAGGTTGACTTCCTTTTTCTTTTCTTGCTTCCCTTCTTATCCCCCTGCTCAGCAGGACAACAGAAGTTCCAGGCTTCTTGTGTTATTGTCATCCACCTTGCCAAATCCTCTCAAATCTCAGATTTGGCCCTGAAAGATCAAATATTAAGCGAGTTTGATGGTCCAGCTAAATTCCATAAGGCCATCTCTGACATTATGAATAATAATTTATTTTTAAGTTAGTTAACCGTTAGTTTTATGGTTCATGTTTCTAGTTTTCTGGTGTCATTTCCAGAAACTTTCAGGTTAAATGAGGGGTTGTCACATAAACAAACTTAGCAAGCCTCACTTTTTCTCTACCTACTTTCTTGTAACAGGCTAATTTTGTAGAAGCCTTGATTTATGCTCCCTTCTCCGCATCTCACTCAGAAGCTGAGGAATATATATATTACATATCGCACAAATATGTGTAAGCATGTTTATCTGCTCACATATGTACATGTGTATGCGTGTGTATATGTGGACTATGCGTGTATGTGCATGTGTGTGAGGGCTGTGTGTGTGTGCATGTGTACTATATATGTGTGTGTGCACACATGTATGTTCATGCATATATGTGTGAACACATTTGCATGTATGTACTTACATGTATGAATGTGTGCATCCCTGTGCTTGAGTGTCTGTGTGTGTGTATGTATGCGTGCACGCACATTTGGACTGTATGTGTGTGTGAGTACATGTGTGTGCACATACACATGAGTGTACACACATGTATATGCATGCATGTATGCATGCACACACATGTGCATGTATGAGCTTAGTTGTGTGCATGTGTGTACCATTTTATATGTGTGTGTGTGCATGTGTGTATGTTTGTGTACCTGAGTGCACATGTGTGTGTGTGTGTGTGTGTGTGTGTGTATGGACTATGTGTGTATGGTAGGTGTATGTGCCGCAGCTCACACACAGAAGTCAGAAGACAACACTGCATTGGTTTGCCCTTCTGTGTGGTTTGAGGTAGGTTCTCATGGCTTCCTGCTGGACTTTGGGCTTGTAGAAACTCTTCTGTCTCTTCCTTTCGTCTTAAGAGCATTGGGATGACAAACGCACTCTTGCATTCCAGTTCTGAGGATTCAATGTCAGGTCTCACACTGGGGTGGCAAGGGCTGAGCCCACTGAGCCATCTCTTCAACCCATATCATATAGCTCTCTGCTATAATAAGGGAATTTTGAAACAACCCCATTTGTAGCTATAGTATTCTGGCCACTTTTTTTTCACCTAGAGTTTTTTAAAATTCTTCCAAAGGTGCTGCAACTGGGAGGAGTTAGTAAGGTAATTGTACTTCTTCCTGTCTCCGGCAGCTATCCTTTATCCCAGTTAACATCTGAGAAAAAGTCAGTAGTGTGATGCCATTTAGCAAAAGGGAGAAAAAAGGTGAGTGCTACCCTGTGTTTTATTAGCAGAATTGTCAGGAAGAAGATAAACAAGGTGATTGTTAGGCTCTACTTGGCAATCTGAGCTCTCGATAGGAGTACTGTGATCCATTTGGGAAGTTACACTATTAAAGCCTAGACAGATGGGGCAGAGGCATCAAAAGAGAGTAACAAAAAATGATGAAGGGCCTTGAAAATGGGGCCTGGAAGAAAAGGCTGAGCGACCCTCGTCCACTCAATCTTGAGGAGAAAACACAGAGCAATGCTTGATGCCTGTTCCTACCTCATAAAGAGGTGCCGTGTGGAAGAGAGGGGCTGCTGGCTCTCGTTATTCAGCAAAGATGCTGCAAGATGCAAGGAGGCTGAAGCCTGCCGGGTCAACATGGGTTACACGCTTGATAAAAGTAGGTAAATTTCATAGTTAAACGTTGTGTGATTGTCAGCATAAGCATTGTCCTGCGGCTGAATAGGAATCTCAAACAGCTCAGGTCTGAACTTGGGGCTTTCAATGAAAGGAATGCATGTTTTCATAAAACACTAAAACATTTCTGATGCTCTTACAAGGGTGCATCTTAAGGTCTCAAGGTTAATTGTGTTACCTCCAAGAAACATGTAGGATTTCAGAGAGCTCAGTGCTGAGGCCTTCCCTCTCTTCTCTTTTTTTCTTCTACTTATCTCTTTGTTCATTTTGTTCTGAGTAGGACAGACCTGGAGTGAGTGTCTCAGGACAAGACGAGACAGCTTAGAACACAGCTCATCAAATTACCAACTGCCAGCTGACCTCCACACCTAACCGTTGGTTTGGCTGTGATCTGATTTCATTGCACTTGTCTGTTAGTTGTTAGTCAGGTGCTAGTTGGTAGGGGTTCTTGTTTTCTCTCTTAACTCCTCTGGCTTTGACATGCCAAATATATCCCATGTGTGCCCTTCACCCTTAATTACCTGAGATAAACATCAGCTGATCTATATGCTAGCAACCAATGGGTGATTTTTGTTTATAGAAAGGAACAAGAACCAGCCGTGGAAGTATATCTGTTGTGTTGATAGCCATTAGTTGTCTGTGGCTATAGACAATTATGGAGGAAATGTAACAATTCCTGAACTGGTTTTCATAGAAAATTCCCAGAGTTTCTGCAGTGGGTGTGATGTGGTGAGACCCCCCTTCTCATCAAGCCCACCAGTGGTGTCATTTCTGTGTCATCTTTATAAATTTCATTAAAAAAATCAAAAACTCAAAATCATATCTTCTGGATTACTCTGTAGTTACAGTGAGAAACTCAGTGAGAAAATAGATACAGAGAGCCTTGTCTTACTCCAAGGATCTAAACCAAGTCTTCAACTGTCTGTTCACATGGAGTGGTGGAAAAGCTTGGGTTATTTCTAGTCTGTTTATTTATTCAAAAATTCTTTTCTGGGTTAAGGCTATGCCCAAAGGTTGTGATAGTGCCTGGCTCTGTCCTTTACTTCTTGACTGTGAGGTGAGCCAATTGACCTAATAGGAGCTCCAGTAATGATCATGCATCAAGCCATCTTGCCGAAGGACTTGACAGTTTTGCATGATAACATCTGACATATAGTTCTTGAGCTTTCAGGCTGATTGTCACAGTAATAGAAAGTTGATTAACAAATACTGTGTCTGAGCTGTGAGGAGGACATTTTAAGTGCTGTCAGATAATGACTTAGACATCCTTTGGTGTGAGTGTTATGCTCTTAAGTACAGAAAAAAATCACATAAGATAGTATAATAGACCCTAACTACAGCCTAGTAGAGAACTCAGACAACCTTTACAATACATCACATAGAAAGAACTTTTGCCCTAGAGAAGATGTTATGTAATATTTCAATATTACAAAGAGAAACCCATTTGGCTGTCTGCTGGGAACCTGTGGAGTGATTTTGACGTGATACAGGAGTCAGGCTGGATGCAAGGGCTCACGCATTGCATGGTACACAAGGGAATAGAGAAGTTTGCTGGAAATGACAGCCTCTCTTGACTTCTGGTATGCTCAGAAGGGTGCCAACCTCCCCTGTGGAGCCCATGATCCCCAGCAGTGTTCTCATAGGAGGGATGCAGCAGGGTGGCTTCCTGGGAGCCTGTGGAATAGCTTAATGGCCCCCTACACCTAATGTCAAGAGAGAATCTCACTCCTCTATTCTTCACTGGTTTGATTTTGTTTTCTTCTGAGATGCTACTGCAGGTTCCAATGGTCATAATCTTAATTAGAGCTGAGGAAGTAGCATAATAAACTCACATCTTAGGTTTTTTTTTTTTCAACACATTGAAGAAAAGCATTGACTTGCTAAATCCCAAGGGCTGGTGGAAAAGGAAAACTATAATTTGAGTAAATGGGTTCTTTGCCCCCATTTTTGTTAAAGTTACTTACACAGTTTAAACTGTCAAGAAGTAAATCTCCAACAGAAGCAATTCTATTTCCTCAATGTGGGAATCACATATGTGGTTGCTGATGGAGCCTCCGGTAGGGAAGCAGATCCAGCCCCAGGAGAAACTTGGAGCAGGCTGTGCCTTCAGCAGCAGAATTACCAGCTCAGTGCCCCAGCTTTGCAGATCCCCTAGCCTCTCTGTCCTCTGGTAGATGCTGTGTCTCTCCCTGTGGCTGTTGCCCAAGCACTGCTCTTCTGACTACTGGAGACAGTCACTTTTCTCATAAGTGCAAAAGTAACTAGTCTGTCTGGTATCCCTTTAGGCCCCTGATGGAGACAGTAGACCAGTCTGACAGATGTCACTTTGGTGCTATGTCAGTGGGTGGCTATAGCATGTTTCTGGACTTTTCCTGTTCTCACCACAACTGGAGATTTACTTTCAGATCTCAAAATAGAAAACCAAGTTGCAGCTTTGGGAGAGAGGACTTCGGACTGCCAGAGCATATGATGTCTGCACTCATGGCTCCAAACATGGGTGGGAGTTTCAGTCATCCTCGGACAAGTGTTTATTGATAACAATGAAGTACCGGGTGCCTGAGCTTGAACAGGATTGTGAATGGGAAATGGTCCCCTTCAGCTTATGAGTTTGAACGCTTTGGTATATGTCTGATCATGTTATTTTGGATGGTTGTGATTCATTTAATATGTAGGAAGCAGGTGAAAGAAAGAGGGTGGTTGGAGGGAAGGAGGAAGCCATGAGGAGAATTGCCTGCTTCTTGCGCAGGCCCTGGCTCGCCAGCAAGAACGATGCTGCAACAGGATCCTTCTGCACACGTTTATTGGGAGAGCTTGATTGCAGAGGCGAAGAGACACCCCAAGCTCAGAACTGGTGCTGCTGATATAGACCTAGGAGAGGCGTGTCTCACACCTGGATTGGTTATGCATGGATTATGCTTACCACCTCATTTGCATGTCTACATCTAATTGGTTAACTTCTCTCTCATCTGATTGGTTAACTTCTCTCTCATCTGATTGGTTAATTCTCAAAATCTCATCTTGGCATAAAAAACTTTACTGCCTATGTATGCGTGGTGGCCAGCGGTAGCCAGTGCCACCCTGCAACGGCACATGTGGCTTCCCTCACCTGCTGACCTTTTGTCTGAGCTCTCTGATGTCTGAGAAGCTACTGTCATGACAAAGCACATTCTGTTTAACTGTAAACCAAGTCCTTCCCTCCTGAAGTTATTGTGATTGTGAGTGATACAGATACCTAAACTACAGATACCTAATACAGATACCTATACCTATACCTAATACAGATACCTAAACTACAACATGCAGTCCACAGCTATAGAAAGTCTAGATGTGTCATCCCTCCCAAGCCATTAACCTTCATTTGGAAATATTTGTCTAGTAGGTAGTATGTATCAGACTTTATATATGACACAGGACAGCCCAGTTATACAGAGCCTCTTTCTTTATAGGGAACTTATTCCAAGGAGTTACAGAAAGGAAGCAGGAATCCAGCTACTTACTCACTCACTAAAATAAAAAAATAAAAAAGTTCCTTAAAATTAGCATAAAATGATCCATCCCCACATATGATATTAAGAGAGTCCTATTGTATCTGAACATATGGGATAAGGACTAGAACTATTCTACTGTCTTATTCTGTACACATAAGGAACATCCCTTGCTTGAAGAAAGCTTGTGTTGAGTTTTATATAAAATCCATTAATTACATTCTAATTAATTGTGTGTGTTATGTTTATTCAAACCAATGTTTTCATGTAGAATTTGCTTCCCCCTAAAAGAAAATCATTCCCATGGATGCTCTGAAGAATAATTGAGGATTGAGGTGAAGGCAGAACAAAGATGCAGTTGAGGAGCTGGGGCCAGGAGGCGGGAGGAGCAGGCAGGAGATGGAAAGATTGATGCTCATGCAAATCAGAACCTCAGAAACGTACTGAGCGGCAGGATCATGTTATCACGAATGTGGTTGATGGATTTTGAATTCACTGAACTGAATCTGTCCAGGGGCGCGTGTGAGAGAGACAAACAAACATCAACACCAAGACCTGTTCTAATTCAGGACTTTGTTTCTTCTCCGGAGGCAGACTGTGCACGTTTGCGAGCACAATGCTCGACCAGGATATGAGCAATCATTCTGTAAGGTGAGAGTAGCCCTCAGCCACAGAGTCCCGAACATAGAAACAAACATAAAGAATACTTATTTTTCTTTTTCTCTTTCTTTTCCCCCTGCTATATTCATAGAAGGGAAGAAAAATTCATAACCTCAAATCATAAGATGAGATTCAAAGGTCCATTATAACCTCACAATTTTTAAGGGCCTCAGCCCAACTTTTGGGTAATGAATTCTTTTTTTTTTTTCCTCTTTCTTTTTTTTTAATTTTTAATATTTTTTATTACATATTTTCCTCAATTACATTTCCAATACTATCCCAAAAGTCCCCCATAGCGCCCCCCACTTCCCTACCCACCCATTCCCATTCTTTTGGCCCTGGCATTCCCCTATATTGGGGCATATAAAGTTTGCAAGTCCAATGGGCCTCTCTTTCCAGTGATGGCCGACTAGGCCATCTTTCAATACATATGCAGCTAGAGACAAGAGCTCCGGGGTACTGGTTAGTTCATCATGTTGTTCCAACTATAGGGTTGCAGATCCCTTTAGCTCCTTGGGTACTTTCTCTAGCTTCTCCATTGGGAGCCCTGTGATATATCCAATAGCTGACTGTGAGCATCCACTCCTGTGTTTGCTAGGCCCCTGCATAGTCTCACAAGAGACAGCTATATTTGGGTCCTTTCAGCAAAATCTTGCTAGTGTATGCAATGGTGTCAGCGTTTAGAAGCTGCTTATGGGATGGATCCCTGGATACGGCAGTCTCTAGATGGTCCATCCTTTCATCACAGCTCCAAACTTTGTCTCTGTAACTCCTTCCATGGGTGTTTTGTTCCCAATTCTAAGAAGGGGCACAGTGTCCACGATTCCACCTCACACCAGTCAGAATGGCTAAGATCAAAAATTCAGGTGACAGCAGTTGCTGGCGAGGATGTGGAGAAAGAGGAACACTCCTCCATTGTTGGTGGGATTGCAAGCTTGTACAACCACTCTGGAAATCAGTCTGGCGGTTCCTCAGAAAATTGGACATAGTACTACCGGAGGATCCAGCAATACCTCTCCTGGGCATATATCCAGAAGATGTCCCAACCGGTAAGAAGGACACATGCTCCACTATGTTCATAGCAGCCCTATTTATAAAAGCCAGAAGCTGGAAAGAACCCAGATGTCCCTCAACAGAGGAATGGATACAGAAATTATGGTACATTTACACAATGGAGGACTACTCAGCTATTAAAAAGAATGAATTTATGAAATTCCTAGCCAAATGGATGGACCTGGAGGGCATCATCTTGAGTGAGGTAACACAATCACAAAGGAACTCACACAATATGTATTCACTGATAAGTGGATATTAGCCCAAAACTTAGGGTAATGAATTCTTATCTCAAATGGTATGCTGGGCAAACATAAATAGGTTCCTCAAAATTAGTATCAATGATTCATTTTCAAATATTATATTAAAAAGGTTCTATTGCTTCTGACCACATTGGATAAAGATAAGAGTTAACTTTACTGTTTTGTCATGCCTACTTCTCCCTCCTCCAAATCTCTCATGTACAGAGCAATGGCAGACAAAGTATAAGTCTATTCTAAGCAGCATCAGTATGTGTGTGTGTGTGTGGGGGGGGTTCCATATGAAGGCCTAATATCACTGATATTACTCAACATTACACACACAGCTGAGCATTAATAATCCCTATGAGGCTATGAAGGCTGCAGAACGGTGGGCAGTACTAATGACAACTGGGTGATAAGGTGCTGGGCAGGTGGAGGAGGGAATGCAGGAACCACAGGTTGGTTTAGTAGATTCAGTGTGGTGGGGAGAATTTATATAGTTTCTTAGTTTATTTCTATCAATTTTGATTTTCTGTCTTTTTATTGATTACCATGCCAAATTTGTATTGTCTTCCTGAAATCTTTCTGGTCTGTGGCAGCATCCCATGTAGCCATTGCTGTTACTATGGTAGAGTTTCCCATTTACTTCAGATGCAGGGAGGAGATTGACAGACAAACATACATACTTACAGACATGCATAGTGCATAGTGATATACTTAGTATATGCATAGTGTATAGATATATACTTATGTAGATTGATAAGTAGATATATGCATAGATATATACATAGATAAATGATATATTCATACATACATGCATACATATATATACATGCATGCATAGTGCATAGTGCTATATTTAGTATATGTATAGTGATAGATACATACTTAATGTAGATTGATAGGTAGATATATGCCTATATGTATTGATAGATAATATGTGATATATACATACATACATGCATACATAGATGTTTGCATATTATTGTTAGAACAGAATTAAATTTCAAATTCCATCAAATAATCTGTTAGAACTAATGAAAAGGGGAAATAAAAGTCAAGGTGAGCAAAAACAAAACAAACAGACAAAAAACAAACAGAAGAAAGCATTGTAGAAAGAACTTTCTATGGTCTCCAGAAAGTGAATAATAATACTAACTCCACTCATGAAAAGTAATGCCACCCTGGTGGGGATGGCTGCACTAGTACTTTGATTTTTCAAAGTTTGTGCTGGTGTGTGTGTGTGAGAGAGAGAGAGAGAGAAAGGGAGAGAGAGAGAGAGAGAGAGAGAGAGAGAGAGAGAGAGAGAGAGAGAGCGCACAAGTTTTTTCAACATCTTACCATTTAAATAATATATTACCTCAGATTTAATTATTTTATGACCCTGGCAGAAATGTTTGACTAAACTCAGTGTTTATACTTGTAATTATGATGTTTCTAGTATGTCAGAGCTACCATAGCTAAGTACCTTGAGATGGATGGCTTAAACCATGGAAGTTTGTCCCTTTGTTCTGGCTGTTAGCTAGACATCTGAGATCAAGGTTCCATGTCTTGGTTCTGTATGGTTAGGACGTTTGAGTTAAACATGACCCAGAGTTTAGAGTTGTGAGACACACACGTCACTAGAGATCGTCCTAGGACAGTAGCTGTGAGTTCCTTGTCTCAGGGCAAAGAAAGTTAATGCAATGAATTTTTATGAGAATATGTAAAGTGGAAGGAGGAATCACCCCAGAAAAATGAGAACCTAAGGACAGGGGAAAGTTAAAGAAAATGGAGAGGTATGGATGTATACCCTGGGCTCAACCACAGAGATTCTGTGAGCTATAGGAAGAGTTGAAGACCACTTTTGCTTTGCTGGAGTTTGGCCTTGGCATTCAACTCTCTCTTACACACACACACACACACACACACACACACACACACGCACACGCACACGCACACGCACACGCACACGCACACACACACACACACACACACACGTAAGATCAGGTGCCTATAAAGCATAGGGAAGGAGTTTCATATCCCTTGGGTCTATTGTTACTAGCAGTTGTAGTCTGCCTGCTGTGGTTGTTAGAAACCAACTGCAGTCTCTGTAAAAGTAGTACACTTATGCACTAGCTGTCTCTCCAGCGCTAATACTTATATTTAAGCAGTATTTTATACAGCTGACACTAAACAGACTCCTTATGTAGCCAAGAATAACCTTGAATTCCTACTCTTCTTCTCTCTGGTCCCTGAATACTAAGATTGCAGGCATACAACACCATGCCAAGGAAAACAATTCATTTTAAAGATTAAAGATGTAATTGAAGTATCCATGAGCAGTAAGCGATCTTTACTATATTACTCTTGAAATGATATCTACTCTGTCTTTGAGTCTGTGACAGCTATCTTGATGCCTAGATGGTGATCTACCAGGTGTTGAGTTTAATTGTTCTTAACCAGAGAATTCCAATGAAAATAATTCCTTAGCAAACTAATTTAAACTTGTATTCTTGTGTATTAGTGGGCTTTGGATATCAGCCTTAAGCTCACCCCAGCATAGCTTTTTACCTGCCAGCTATTTTTGACAGCCTATTATACAGTTCCTACAGCTGCTGTGTGTAATTGTGTAAAGGCAAGCAGCATCTTTGAATATGTTTGGATGCTCTCACAGGCAATGGAATCCATTTTATGGGCAAAGTGTCTTTTTATTCAGCTCTAAACACTGACATGGAGTTATGTTCTCTGTGTAACAGACAGAGCATCGTGGTGGGAATTTTTTATCCTGTTTATTCCTCACCTTCCAAACCAGCTTTTATGTTGACAAAGTTGGTTTCAAATGGATCTAAAAGCACCATGCCATCTCTAAGCATAGAGTGCCCCTAAATCCTCTATCAAACTGACTATTGTGCCTGGCTCAATTGGGCATTCAGTTTTCTGTTTATATCTATTAAATGGCATCCTTGTTCCACTTGGCCACAGGAGATATTGCTATTTCTACCCCTGTTAATTAATTAATAGTATTTTCTAAATTTGAAATCCTAAACCTCCAGTCATTCTAGTTGTAATTATTAGAAATACTTATCAAAGATTTTGTATGTAAATTTACTCTTTCATCAGAGTGTTGTATTCCTTTGGTTTTTTTCCACAATGCATAGAAAAATGTAGGAGGAATTTTCAAAACCTTTATATTCTTCCTTCTTTCCTTTGATTTGGAAATTAATCTTTGAGTTTCTTTATATTTCAGTCACAGTAGTCTAATTTGAGAGACACGAGTTGTTTATGCATAGTATTGAGAACAGCTTTTGGCTTTGATTGTCTCTCTTGGTGTTTCTGAGTCAAAACAACTCTCCATTAGTATTTCCTGGCATGTTGGAAATAAAACACAGAGCAAATATTCTAGGAGCAACACGAAAGATCCAATTGCCTGATTCATTATAACACAAATATTGTAATCAATCATAATCTTCAGTGTTCCATAAATTCACAATTCTGTGAAAGGGATAAGAAAAGAGAATTAAGCTATCAATGTGCTCACTAGAAAAGGAGAAGGTATTTCCTGATTATCATCATTCAGAATTAGCCAGACATATACATGGTAATCATTCATATTTATGCAATAAAATTAAAATCAACACAAACCCCACAAAGAATAGCCTTTTATTTTTCTTTTCTCTAAAATATGAAACAACATAGACTTAGGTACTAATTTAATCCCCTCTCCAGTTGATGATATAATGGGTTTGGGGAGCATAAATATGGAAATAAACATAGCCTTCCATTTCCCTGCTTAATATCAATGTTCTCTCCTCTGTCAGTGATCATGGTAAGGGACCTGTGTCCGAGTACTCCAGCTTCCTGAGCCTGCAGACACACTCGATGTAGCCTTTCCATCTGGAGTTAGGTCAGGAACACATTCCTCATGACTTACCCCTATGTCCTGTCACATAAAATCACATATCCCTGCAGATAGACTGAATTTAGGGCTTTCCATTGGTTAGGGTTTCCGAGGGTAGCAGAGCTAATTCTCCTGCCATAAATGAGCATGCAGAGTATGTGGTACCTCCCTGTTCTGTGGTCCAGGAAACAGACCAGTAAAAGGTCATCAGTGATTTTTAATAGATCAGGAAATTTTATGTTACATCACATTAGACAGAAGTTGTGCTTTGGTCATGATTATGGTTGAGATGAGTGTATTATCTCTGTGATATTTTTGCATGAAAATATTTATTCTAGAAAGAGGGCTATTTTATAATCTTCAATAAACTTGGCAGCCCCTCCCCATCTCTTGATTGCATTTGTTTTGACCTTGTACTCAGCACGGACTCACACATCAACGTTTGGGAAATTTGAGGATGAAGATAATTTTTTACTATCAAATATGAATCCTTATCCCACAGGGACAGAAACTGCATTAAGTTTTTATCATGCTTTAGCTTTGTAATGTGGATTAGACATCATGCCTTTCCTGAACTGTAAGCACTTATGAGCCGGCTTCCATTTACATGAGAGGAGAGGTGGCCTGCAGTGCCACGGATTTCTCTACCAAATGAATTTCTAAGTGGAATACCACCATAAGAGGTGTTGGGCTAGCAGAAGTTTGGACACTGAGGTCTAGTTATACCACTGAGAGATTGTTCACCTTAAAGAATTAAAAAAAAAAATAAGTAGTGTCTATTCTCTTCTTAATTCTAACCAGTCAAGGAATGTGTTTACCTTGACAGCCAAGGACCACAGTGAGACAGCTACAAGTTCTTTCTATAAGGAGGCCATTTAATGAAAGAGGAGATTAGAAATGAGCTGATCTTCAGTGACATTCCACAGGAACCAAGACCTTGATCTCCTAAAGCAACCCAATTTCACAAAAAAAGCCACAGGGGAGTTATTGAATACTTGGCACTATAAAGACTACAATACGTGTGTAATAGATGCAAAAATATGCTTGGCATGTTTATAACCTTCAATGAGTTTACGACATAAAAATAACACCTGGGTAGACAATTCTAGGCAAGGAAATCGTCTTAAGCATGCAAGGTAGGCGAAGGGAGGATTTATTTCTGTCTTGGAAAAGGTTGTCCTCACGGGTCAAGGGCCTTGAAAGATAAGTCAGATACCACCTCTTCCCTCAAGCTAAGAGAAGAGAAAAGGGACAGCAAACAGAATGAGGCCAGTATCGGCCACCTCATGTGAGAGGGGGGAGAAGCAGCGTGCACCAGGTTTGTGGTCCTGGGTTGCTGAGCATATGGATCCACAACCCTGGGCTGAATTCCCTAGGCTGAAACCCTTTCTGCCACCTTTTCTAGTTCTGTAGCATCTTTGTAGCTATCTTAGTTTCATTGTGTGTGAAATAAGGTGATCGTGGCCACTGCCCCAACTTTCTGATAGGGCTGTGAGGATTGAAGACATTGATACAGCAAGGCCCTCGGAGGAGCCCTTGACACAGTAACATGGACAACACATCACGCTCCAGAGGCCTTGGTAAAGAAGGTAGAAATAGAATCTTCTCTGAGGAACGGGCGACATTTACAAGCACACACGAGCCAAGTATCTTTAAGTACCATCTGAAGGGGGCAAACCTGGAGAAAAGCATCAAGGTGACGGGTCAAAGGGTAAAGCTGCAAAAAGACAAACATTTCTTTCCAGAAAGCGTTGCCGTCTGCTTGTCCTTTGGTCATTTTGTGTTAAAATATAGAAGACAATTTGACTGTAAAGTAACTGATTTTTTAATAGTAGGAGGGATTTGCATCTAAGTTTGTTTCAAACAGGACTCAAGACAATATTTGTGTAAATGGCGATACACAAAGGACCACTGTGGCAAGGGAGAGAGTTCAGGTCAGGAAAAATAGAAGCACAAGAACCAAGTTTGTTACTAAGACCCATAAAAAAGCCAGACACAATAATGGTGTGTGCCTATAATCTCAGTGCTGGGAAGGTAAAGACAGCTACAGTCCTGGGCCTCACTGTCCACAAAGCCTAACCTAAGCTGCAAACCTCAGGACCCAGTGATGGATGCTATTTGAAAAGTTACTCAAGGAAGACCTATAGCTTCCATAGGCATCTGCAACACTCATGATCCACTCACATGTGGAAATATGAACACCTACTGTTTAAAGAAATGTTTAAGAAATAATTATGATTTTAGAGGCTCAAACTCAAAATAGCATGGTGAATTTCCAAACAGCCTAGACTCAAGACACATGACTTTTCAGGCCATCCTTTATGCCTGTATTGAAGGTAAAGAGAGTAGATCTAAATCTGGTACTTATCTGAAGTAATCACTAATGTAGATTCGAGGTGATCTACAGTATGTTCAGCATTTATAGATACTCAGTTAGTTTTTAATTGGTTAATATTTTTGTGCTAAAACAAAATATCAGTCTGAAGGGATCTGTCTCCATCCTATGGCATTCCCCTACTGATGATCATTCATCTATCCTGGCCACTGGGCTTTTCACATTTTGATGCAGCATCATCCTCGTTAAACACCCGCATCATCCCTAACATTCCCAGGGAACTGAGATGACTCCTCCCAAGCCGAGTCTTCTGGGATGATAACTACAGAGGGTTTAAAAATACCCTGGTTTCAGAATCAGCGTGGTTTTCTCACAGTGCAGATAACAGATCTGGTTGACAGTTATTTTTCAATCCTGCCTCTATCATATTATCTATGCCCTACCACAGCTTCAAGAGAATGGAGCCACAATCACCCTACAAATAAAATTAAAGCTTAATAAAAAAGCATGGTGGGTAACGGATAATTCTGCTAAGATAGCATTTGGTGAGAACTTTTAGATGATCACCATCGCTCATTGATGTGTGAGCCAGCTCCTTTTTTTTTTTTTAATCTCCTTTCTTACCTTTGGAGAGTGAAGTGATACATCGCTTGAGAGCTCTCCAGAATCGCCCTCTCGTATTTGATAAGCAGTGAGAAGCACAGATGGATGTTAGCAAAGGCCTCTGTGTGCATGCCAGCCATGGAGGTGGCCACATTGTCCTGAGAGCTTCCTCATGGAACAAATCAAATCAAGATTAGGAAAGAAAGTGCCAGCCTGGCCACAGCGAATGAAGGGGATCCAATGACACACATCTCCATGGATTTGTGGAAGGGCTGCAATCCACTGTGGTCTTTCCTTCCAAACTCTCTTTCAAGAATATAACCAGAAGGAGTGACAAAAAGACTGCTTTCAAATCCCTCTATATTTCCCTTAATAGAAGCATGTTCCGCTGTGTCCCAGAATCCGATCAGTGTTTTAACAAGAGTGCCTGGACCTAAAGGCCATCAAAAATGACGAAAGCATAATCAAGCTTCACCTTGCTTCTGACCTCAACTAGTTACAAAAATATGGATCACTTTGCTGTGCATAAAATTAACACTGCTGTGATTTCCATTGCTCCGTAGAGAGCTCACAGGAACGATTTGGGCAGTTAGGGAACCTAAATGTTTAAAATACTTTTTACAGATGCAGGTGTGTGTGCATGTGTGTGTTTTGTGGACCTCTATGTGTGAATGTGTGTGCCCATGTGGACAAAGAACTCTATTACCCTCCAACTGTTCCCTTGAAATAGGGTTTCTCTCTGAGGTAAGTTGGTGACCATCAAGTCCTCCAATCTGTGCTTCCCACCTCTTCCCCTCAACACTGGGTCATTAAGCATGCATATGGCCATACCCAGCTTTTAAATTGGGTGTTGACACCTAAACTCAGGCTACAAGTGACTCACTTGCACAGTGAGTATTCTTGCCCACCGGACTTCATACCCAAGGCCTTGAAGTATTTCTTAACATAAAATTGCCTCTGTAGAAACCAGTGTCTGCTGCTCTGAGGGGCTGATGGATGAATATAAAATGTACTTTTGTTTCTCTGCTGTCTCATTTGTAAACACTGGCACAGGAAAAGCCATGTACTCTCTCGGAATTATCTTTATTGGGCAAAGTTCACAGAAGCAGAGCTTATTCCAGCCTATGGCATCACCACGAGTCCTTTATTTCCTAATGTGCCATTGGATCATTGTACTGGAAGCTGTAGCTTCCTGACTAAAAACTGTTTCCATATATTGCACTGTTGAAAAATGCCCACAGAAAACTTCAGCTGGGAGTAAAATTGCTTAATGAGAACTGAGCAAGACCATCAAGGATGGATGTGATTATTTCTTCAGAAATAGAGAACTCTATCTTATGCTTATGACTTTGTTAAAGTGATAACTGTGTCTCACTTGGAAATATTACCTTTCTGCCCTGGTTCCTTCCCAAGAATTTGGAGCTAACAGAGAGATTGTAAGTATTGATTGCATATACATTCTCAGAAGAATATGTGACAAAACCATGCTGAATGGTTATGAGCTGAGGAAAGACTTAGTCTGATCTTAGACTGATCTCAACAAGTCTCCCAAAGGGAGCTGTCTAGAGCATAGACATTTTTTTTCATTTCTTAAATGAATGCATACATGTGTGTTGGCATGCATGTGAAGGAGAGGCCAGAAGTCAACCTTGTATCTATTCTTCAGGAACCTTGTTTGTAAGACAGGATCTTTCACTAGTTTGAAACTCACCAATTAGCCTTAGCTGGATGGTCAGGGGCCTTCAGCTAATATGGCTGCTTCTTCTCCCTGGAACTGGAATTGCATGGGCACACCATTTGGCTCAGGTCTTTTGAAACTCAGGTTCTCATGCTTACAAAGTAAACACCTTAGGCTGCCATTTCCCCCAGATGTTTTCAATCTTTACTTTGTATTCTGATTCCAGCCAGAAGAAAGGCATCTAAAGGAATGTTTTGAAATTCAAATTCTAAATGTGCAAAAATTAACCTCCTATGTTAAGTTTTACCTCCTATGCCACTGGCAGTTACCCTTAGCGCTGGTAGACCTAGGTCACTCTTAGACAAGCTCCCCAGAATGCCAGATGGTTAACCAAATAAATCCTTTTAGAAGAGACTAGCCAGGTTCCATATCCCTACTTTGGGCATTTCAGCTAAGGTCACCGACAGTGGGTCCTGGGAGCCTCCCCTATCCCAGGTCTCTGGAACTTTCTTAGAGGTTCTCTCCAGGAAGAGGGGCTGCCAGGGTAACCCTCTCAGAGGTAAAGGGGTTGGGAGATGGGGAAGAACTCTACGAGAGGGGACTGGGAGGAGGGGTAACATTTGGGGTGTAATACATAAAATAATTAATTAATAATAAAAAAGAAGAGACTAGCCAGTCCCTTCTCAGTCCTCAACTGAGAAAATGGAAGGCAGTCAGTTCATAAGGACCCATGTATAGCCACAGCAGAGCCTGCCTTAGAAGTCAGGTACCTATCATCTCTCACATGCTATACACAGTTCTTCATCCTGGGACTTGATTTTCTGGGCCTGATATTCAAGAAAAAAATAACAGAAGTCCTCAGGTAGAGGTGGCTCTCACTGAGACTCAGACTACTTGGAACATGGCTGAAAAGGTGAGCAAGAGGGTAAGCAAGTCCCTCCTGTTGATAGGTGCTCCCTGGCCAGAAGCATGGTCCTCCTCTGCCCACCTCTTTACAATTCCCCTAATTTTGCTTATGCATGCACTCTGTTTTCTCTTTAAAATCTTTTTTTTTTTGACATTCAGTTTTCAGAATACAGACAATGGGAAGCTAATTGCATCAAAGGGGAGCAAGATAGGGATAGGAACAAAGGAAGCATTTTGCAGAGTTCTGAGTAGACAGGGGACTCTGTGTGACTTGAATGTCGAATAATGTCTAATTGCCATCCCAGGTGAGAAACTCAGTGAATGCTTTGTTTAAAGGAATGGTCATCTGGTGATTCCAAAGAAAATGAGGGGCCTCGCAAAAACATTGCTATCCCAATGCCTGTGTTTCTTCACCCCTTTCCCAACTGTCGCTGAAAAGGCCCTGGGGAATGCCATTCCTGTTGGTAAGTTAGGGCTAGCCATGGGGCCCAGCACTTGCTTGGCATGTGGTTCCCACCCCCAGACTCCAAAGGGAGAAGAATTGTCTAAATAGGGTAACTCAAAAACTGTGAGGTGTATATGAGCTGATCAGGTCACGGAAAAGCTCAAGAGGTAACTCGTCCTCTTGCAGGCAACAAAGAATACACAGCATCCTTAATAAGATAATGTTATGAATATTCAAATTGTGCGTTTGTGTGTGTGTGTGTGTGTGTGTGTGTGTGTGTGTGTGTGTGTGTGGTTTTAAGCCTATGCACTCTATAAAGACAGCAAGCAGGGGTTTCTACTTCTCACCTGACAGGGGCAGATGAAGGAGGCGTTGCTTTTGATCTTAAAGTACAAACCCTCCTTGTGCCAGCTGCCCTTAATTACACCAGGTTTTGGGTGTGTCCCTGCAAGAGAAGGTCATGGCGGCCACCATAATTAGGGAAATGGCATCAGGGGAGATGCACACCACTCTCTAACAATTGTGGCCTCCTCCTCTGAACCCTTAGCATTTGGCAGATTTGTTGCTGAGTCTGTTTCTGGCTTAAAACGGGATGTAAGGCTGAATTCTTTCTTACCTTCATCTGTTATCTCTGCCATGACTTGAAGAGCTTTCATGCTTTCTGGATTGAATGGCCCTGCGGGGTTTTATGTTTGTTAGTTTGGTTTGGTTTGGTTTGGTTTGGTTTGTTTGGTTTGGTTTGTTTGTTTTCTTTGGTTTGGTTTGGTTTGGTTTGGTTTGGTTTGGTTCTGTTTTCTTTGCTGAGCTTGGCACTGCCTCACTGCATTTCTTTTCTGAGGTGTTTCTCCACCCCGGCCCCAACCTTCTCTGTGACATTTCTACTTTGACCTATTGTATTTCTCTTGCCCATTCATTAGTTTCTTTTCCTTTTAAAAAATGCATTCTTCTATTCCGAGTATGCAGTATCTAGCTAGTCAATGCTCCTCCTGAGGTCTGCTGAGTATTTCTGTTCAGGCTTCCTGTGTGATGATGGTTTTCAGGATGCTGAGTGGTGTTTGTGTGCCTGGACTCCTGTGATGTTGCCTAAATTTGCAGCACTCCAGCTCACTACTCTGACTTTCATTTTGATGGACTTTTGTTTTATCTGGTTCACATCATGGCTCTTTTCTGTATCAATACATTTACTCTCTGTCTGAGCAATATTGAATCTATACAATTACTGCTAAAACAAACAAACAAAAAGGTTTCTATTTAATTACCAGCCAGAACACTGGCAATTCAGCCTAAAGATTCCTCAGAACACCTCTGATTGGCAAAGTGCATGGGTAAGGAAGGCTACAGGGTTTGGCAGTCTTTCTTGACAGAGTCTAGTTGAGCTTTGTGGAGGGCTGTGGTGTCATCAACACTGGTGAAGATCCCAGGGTCTGCACTACTTCTCTGTAAGAAAAAGTGTCCATCTCTGGTCTGTGCAGACCACACACTTACAGCAAGAGGGAAAAATAGCTGTCTTAGATACTCAACATATATTCAGCTTGACTCCTTGTACAGGGTACTTTTCTATTGCTGTAACATAGTGTCATGACCAGGGAGTGAGGCATGGCATTGTGGCTAAGAACATTCCAGAGAAAGTGAGTTCAATTCCCAGTACTGACTCCAGGGACTTCACAACTCTCGGTGACTTCATTTCTGTGGACCTGACAGGCATCTGTACCCATGTGCACAGAGTTCACCCAGACATACACAAAGTTCAACAAAAAATACCATGACCAAGGGTAACTTAGACATGAAAAGAGTTTATTTTTAGTTTGTCCATGGGAAGATATAGCAGCAGGCAGGGAGGGAATGGTGGTCTTGAGGGTGTCCTCTATGATTCCTCCTGATTTTTTCCATTTAAACAATGACTCTGAGCCCTCTACTGTAATAACTGGTCCTTCAAGAGCAAACAAAGAACCATAGTAATGTGTCTTGCTCAGGACAAGAAAAGGAAAGGAACCAGAGCAATAGAAGAATGTAGAAAGAGAAGCCACGGCACCTGGATATACACACCGGTATTTATTCACAGGACATAACATTATAGGTTCTCCATGCATACAATTGTAGTAGTTCCCAGAAGTGTTCAGGCAACTTACCAGATCCCAAGGTTAGCTGAACCTGTCACCACACCTATCTAGCTATCGGATATGACTCTCAGGTGAGAACTGGTCCTATTTCTTCCCCAGTCTCTGTATCATTCTTCATTTCTCTCAACAGTATTTGAGCCCTGAACTCAACACTGTGTGAGCACTGGTTCCCCAGGAGAGCAGACAGGCTCCTCCAAATCCAATGCTTCTGGTTGCTGTGCTTCTCAAAAACTGGATCCTCTCTGAACCATTGCTTCATTATCTACCTAATAGACAGTCTGTGATGGTTTGAAGGAGAAATGTCCTCTGTAGTCTCTGCCAAATCAATGCTCCATCTCCAGTAGGTGATATTTGGGGTGGGGGTGGGGGTTAGATTGCGCAGCCATATTGGAGAAAGTGTGTCGCTGTAAGCAAGTTTGTGGAGTTTAGAGATACATGCGATTTCTAGTCTCTCTCTGTTTCCTACCTCTGTTTAAGGGGTGAGTTTCCCTAGAGATAGAGTTAGAGGTAGATGTTGGCACCCTGACATGGGAGCTAGGAACCAAGCTAAAGTCTTCTGGGAGAGTGCTTTATCAGTTAGGTTCTCTAAAGAAACCAAACTTATAGAATAACTATATTTGAGAATGGCTTTAGAGTGACTGTCAGACTGTGGTCTGACTATTCCAACAATGGAAAGCACTAGAATACAATAGTCCATTCATGAGGCTGGATGTCTCAGCTGGTCTTCAGTAAACATCAGAGTCCTGAAGAAGCAGTGTGGTATGAACTTGCCAGCAATATGAGGGCCAGCAGGTAAAGAGCAAAAGCTGCGCCCTCCATGCCTTTTATGTAGGTTTCCAGAAGATGTGGTTCAGGTTTAGGGAGCATCTCCTGGCCTCTGGGTCTTCTCTTTAAAAATCTCTCACAGGAGTACCAAGCTCCTTTGGCTTTAATTCCATATAGACAAATTGACAACTAAAAATAGCCACCCACATGCTAAGTGCTCTTAACTGTTGAGCCACCTATCTGGCCTCTCACCCTTGGACTTTTGAGGTCTAGTGCAGACACATGCAGGCTTATACAAACCACACTCCCCTACTGTTGCTCCTGTGTTTTAGTGCAGCTTTCCAGTAGTGTCCCTTCCCACTCTCTAGAGGCACCGCCCATCTCTTGAATTCTTACTACATTTTAAACACCACATAATTTAGAATGGCACTCTCCCTGAGCCTGTGGCTGGGTGACCATACAACCTACCTACCCTGATAAAATGCTAGGTCCATTTCACATTCCAGCTCCGATCTGCAACACAAAACAAGTTTACTCAGTGATACAAACACAGACTTCACAGAGTCCAACTGAATGTCATGGTTTTGTTCTTAAGAAAAGCCCGGCCTTTTGTTATAAGAGTTCTACTTGAGGTCCTCTTGTGACAATTTCCTTGAGATGAAAGTGCTTTTGCACAAAGGCCCTTGGGAACTTCAGAGCCTTCGTGCAGTGGATTTGGTACAGACTTGTCGTATTCAAATTAGGCCTAATGTTGAACAACATTGCCACCAACATTGAGGACAGTCGACACATGAATGTAAAATTCTTATGAAATACAAAACAGTGCTGACTGCAGAGACAAAGCTCTGACATGGAATTGTGTAGTTAGATAGCTTCAGATTCCCCCCACGGTCTAATTGATTGTTCATTGGGCTCACTCAGCCAAAAGTAGAGAGAAACTTTGTATAGACATCATTAGTTTTTCTCCATTTAGAGATTAATCATGAAGAGCTCTGGCTCTTTAATTCTGTAATTTGTATATTTAATGGGCTGCTGCAGAATCTATGACAGTAATTAGCATAGCCTGAAAACTCATTAATACGCAACAACATGATTAATGCAACATTAATGCAAACATGACTGAAGTTATTTGGGTTATGTAGTAAGAAGATTAAAGCTAAAATGTCCTGTTTGTTTTACCAGTGGTGAGTGTTACAGGGAGGGAAAAAAAAGAAAATAAAAACAGGTATCAAATTAGGTAGGAAAAAAATGAGCGAAAATATGAATCCAGGTGAGTTTCTTTTTTCAATTAGTTGTAAAATTAAGGACATAAATATGTTTTTTACTTGTGTGGTTATTCGTCCATGCCTTTATTAAAGGTGAGTTTGCACTCAACCTTTTAGCTAAATCTAGTTAGCCTTTTAGCAACTTTAAATAATATTATTTTAACATGGAAAACACCTTTTTATTATAGTAATCTTTGACCAGTCCATAACACAATTCTGTTTTGAAACTAATGCATATTATTAGTTGTGCCATATGTATGAAGAATTTGTCCCTATTTATGCCAAGGTTATGTATTATATGTCTCTCACTATAGTCACCTTTGAAGTAGATATTTATGTTTCATATTATATTACCGTTAGGCTCATACACACTAATAAAATTATTCTATATTAATTGAGAAAATAGTATGCAGCCATGCATCGGAAGGTTGAACACAAAAGATTGCCCTGTGCTTCAGATCTTCTCAAACATATTAAGGCATGCAAAAGGCCCTTCCCCCTTATTTAGTAATTTAGTATAATGAACTTTATATTAAAACTACCTGCATCAGATGTGCAGCTAGTGAACATTTTTTTCCCAATCTCTAAGTTGCTGGTTTGTCTTAGTGGCTATGTCTTTTGCCTTACAGAAGCTTTTCTGTTTCATGAGGTCCCATTTATCAATTCTTGATCTTAAGAGTGTGAGCCATTGGAGCTCTATTTAAGAAATTTCCCCCTGTGTCAATGAGTTCAAGGCTGTTTCCCACTTTCTCTTCTATTAGATTCAGTGTATCTGGTTTTATGTTGAGGTCCTTGATCCACTTGGACTTGAGCTTTGTGCAAGGTGACAAATATGAGTCTATTATCATTTTTCTACATACATATAGACCAGCACCATTTATTGAAGATGCTTTCTTTTTTTCATTGTACATTTTTGGCTTCTTTGTCAAAGATCAAGTGTGTGCAAGTGTGTGGATTTATTTCTGGCTCTTCAATTCTATTCCATTGATCAACATGTCTGTTTCTGTACCAATACAATGCAGTTTTTATCACTATTGCTCTGTAGTATAACTTGAGGACAGGGATTGTGATTCCCCCAGCTGTTCTTTTATTGTTAAGAATTGGTTTTGCTATTCCGGTTTTTTTGCCTTTCCAGATGAATTTGAGAATTGTTCTTTCCATATCTTTGAAGAATTATGTTGGTATTTTGATGGGGAGTGTATTGAATCTGTAGATTGCCTTTGGTAGAATTGCCATTTTCACAATGTTAATCCTGCCAACACCACATCTGATAGAGGGCAAATATGCAAAATATATAAAGAGCTCAAAAAGCAAACCACCAGAAATTCAAACAACCCAATCAAAAAATGGGGTATAGAACTAAAGTGAGAATTCACAACAAAAGAATCTTGAATGGCTAAGAAGCACCTAAAGAAATGTTCAATGTCCTTAGTGATCAGAGAAATGCAGATCAAAACAATCCTGAGATTCCACCTTACACCAATCAGAATGGCTAAGATCAAAACCTCAGGTGACAACACATGTTGGCAAGGATGTGCAGAAAGAGGAACACTTCTCCATTGCTAGTGGGATTGCAAACTGGTATAACCACTCTGGAAATCAATCTGGAGGTTCCTCAGAAAATTGCAATACTACTCTTGGGAATATACCCAAAAGGCCCCCTACCATGCCACAGGGGCATGTGTCCCATTATGTTCATATCAGCCTTGTTGGTGATAGCCAGAAGCTGAAAACAACCAAGATGTCCCACAACAGGAGAATGGATGCAAAAAAATGTGGTTGATTTACACAATGCAATACTACTCAGCTATTAAGAATGAGAACACCCTGAGTTTTGCAGGCAAATGGATGGAACTAGAAAATATCCTGAGTGAGGTAACTCAGACCCAAAAGGACATGCACTTCTTGTTCCTGGTGTTCTTTGGCCTATTCTACACACCCTCCTTAAGTTTTTGAATCCTGCTGAGGCTGGACTGTGGCAATATTCCTTATTAATCATCCCCTTGCCTTCAAAGTGTCTTGTTCCAGTCTGAAGAAGTTCTGAGTACAGAGAAAGTTAACAGTAGATTGGAGAAAGAATGCATACATCTTAACTCCATTTCTGGGATTTTAGCTCCAAAGGGGTCAGAAGTGGCTTCATATTGAGATGGCTGCTTGAGATCCCATACTTCTAAAGAGGTCCACATCCTCCTTGCCCTATTAACCATCTTTCTCCCCTACCTTTGATGAGTGGCCTAGAAGGAAGATTGAAGTGTTTAAGAAACCTTATTAAAGTAGGTTTTGAAAAACCTAAGGCAACATACTGCAGCTGCAAGTTAGTGGAATTTGATGACTTTTTGACAATGCTTGTTTTATAAAAGGAATATGAGACATTTCTCCATGTCTATTATATTTACTATGTTGGCAAATATTCTTGAACTCTCACTTATTTGGCATGAATCTATATATATATATATATATATATTTTAAAATTTTTAAAGTATTGTTTATTTCTGCATAATTATGTACATATATATATACACATGGATATTCACTAAGCTAGAAAACAATAATAGATCTAATAAACTTTAGAGATATGTATCAGAAAGCTTTCAACTTCTTACTAACAATAAAACCCCATCTTACTTAAAGATGGATGTTTCTGTAGCTAAAATTTTTCTTTAACCTAAGCTTAACCACTACGTTTGCTAGAGTCACTTGTTAAAATATTGATAATAAACAATTAAGGCAGATACTTTAAGGAACCAAGATGTATGCTGGGTAGCTTGTCCCAGAAAACCCAGGAGATAGATTGGATAGATGACAATTCACCTTTCCGTTAAATTGTGTCAAAGTTAAATAGCATTGAGAATTGAATGTTTGACCACACCCACAGACTCATGTGTTAGAACACGTGGTCCCTAAATGGTGGAGTTGCTCTAAAAGGTTGTAGACCCTTTACTAAGTAGAGCACTGTGGAAAGAAGTATGTCACTGGGCTGGGTCTTTATGTTTTACCCCACCTTACTTCTAGTCTACTTCCTACTTCCTGACTGGGCATGAACTGTGGCCAGCTACCTTCCTGATATCATGCCTTCCAAACCACGATGGGATGTAGCTCTTCAAACTGTAGGTGAACTATCCTTCTTTAAGTTGTGTCTTGTCAGGCATTTGATCACAACAATGAAGAAAATAACAAACTCAATCATTTGGTTCATGTTTAAATTACTACAGCCCAATCTTAGACAAAACAGATTCCCACAACAATTTAAAAGTAGAGTCTATTGTATAACGAATGAAGTATGTGTACCTGTTAAGATGATTTGAATTGGGTTTATGCATCATCTATGCAAGGTTGTTGAAACTCTGTAACTGTAAGATATTAGCAAAAACATTCTAATTATAAATGTGATCCTTTAAATTATATAGTCAAGTCTTGTGAAATCTTGACTTTATATCAGTAAGTACATAGAAACCTTGGAAAGTAACCTGGAGAGCAAGAAATTGATACATATCTATATTGATATGGCCATTTCTATGTTGATATTTAATGCAAATGTAGGTGAATATTAGAATACATGTACATATATCAATGTATGAGTAGATATGTAAACATGTATGGATAGCAATCTATCTCTATTTCTCAGTATATCTATTCATCTATAATGTGACATTATCTAAAATTCTATCATATTGCTTATAGTTTTTCTATTATAATTAGGCTAGCATTGTTCTCAGACATCTGAACTATTTTCCATGGCTCCTGGTGATGTTTTAGAGCTCTGGAATTGCTCTTGATAATCATGTGTGCACTGATGACTGTCACTGCAGGGAATCCTCTGTCCTTATGTTTGTCCCTTTGCCTAAAAGGCTTCTTGTCCTTCAGACTACCTAGCTCGCCCTTCTCTCTCTTTTCACCATAACCTTTTGAATGCTTTATATATCCTTACATTCATGTTTTGTTCTGCCTTGATTTCACAAAACAGTAACTCAAGAAACAGGCACAAAAATAAGGAAGAAAATTCAAAGAGTTATGTAATAACAAAACAGTGATCAGCAAGGTCAGCTGTCATCATCCCTCTTACTGGGTCAGAAACTATGTCTGTTTTTCCCAAGTCACAACAATAAATCAGGTTTCTCAGTGTCACTATTGGTGTGTTCTGAAGAAGACAGAAGTGAGATATAGTGTTTAAAAGGAATATATAAGTATCTCAAAAGGAGAATGTCTTAGAGTTTTACTACTGTGAACAGACACCATGACTACGGCAACTCTTATAAGGACAATATTTGATTGGGGCAGGCTTACAAATTCAGAGGTTCAGTCCATTATCATCAAGGTAGGAACATGGCAGCATCCAGGAAGGCATGGTGCAGGAAGAGCTGAGAGTTCTACATCTTCATTTGAAGGCTACTAGCAGAATACTGAGTTCCAGGTAGCTAGGAGGAGGGTAATAAAGCCCACACCCACACTGACACACCTACTCTAATCATGGCTACACCTTCTAGTAGTGCCACTCACTGGGCCAAGCATATACAAACCATCACAGAGAACCACAAAAACCCTATTCTAAATAACATGTTTATAGTAAAATAACTTCAATACATGCACAATATATATATATATACATATATATATACATATATATATGTGTGTGTGTGTGTGTATATATAATGTATATACATTCATCTCAACAGGAACACAGCTGAAAAGATCTGAACTTCAACACACAGGCTTTTGTTTATCAAAAGAAAAGCAGAAATTATTTAATGTTATGTGAATACAAAAAGTGAAAGAGTTGGGGTAATATTATATAATCTAGCCTTGACCATCCAGTTCAGGACAGTCTTGCGGAGAAGATGAATTCTTGTCCACTCAAGAACTGAGAGGAAGAAAAAATTGTCATATATAAGAAATATTATGAGACAAAAAATGTTCTACTACTAACAAAGCTGTGTCTGTGGAACAAAATCCAAGCACAGAGACTGACTGGGGACAACGTGTTAGCATGCTAAAAATAGAAATTTCCCCAAGGTTAAACATTTATTTAGCAAATATTTTTGAGGACTCTCTTTTGTGCCAGCCACTATTCAAGGTGTTAAGGATGCAGAAGTAAATAAAACAAAGTTCCCCCGGTGTCTGATGATTTCTGAGGACATTTTAAAATAGTCAGAGGAAAACAATAATCTAGCTAAAACTCATGCTGTCTGACTAGATAGACAGACAGACGGACGGACAGATAGACAGACAGATGGATACAGTGTTAAGTGGCTATAGTCTGCAACAGTCAAGGAGATCAAATCCTTTGAATAGAAAGAATACTTAAAAATCAATAATTAAGAGCAAACAATCTTTGTGGTGATCCCATGGGCTCCTGGGACGGACGGGGACCCAGATATCCGGTGCCAACCGAGGCTCCTTCGGCGCTGCCGTATCGTTCCGCCTGGGTGGGATTCTGACTTAGAGGCGTTCAGTCATAATCCCACAGATGGTAGCTCCGCCCCATTGGCTCCTCAGCCAAGCACATACACCAAATGTCTGGATGCTTAGTCGTCAGGAAGTGGCACTACTTAGGATTAGGAGGTGTGGCCTTACTGGAGAAAGTGTGTCACTAGGGGCAGGCTTTGAGGTTTCAGAAGCTCAAGATAGGCCCCTTGACTCTTGCTCTCTTCCTACTGCCTTGGATTCCATTGTAGAACTCTTAGTTACCATGTCAGTCGGCATGCTGCCCTGCTCCCTCCCATGGCAACAACAAAGTCAACCTCTGAAACTGTAAGCCAGCCCTAATGAAATGTTTTCCTTCATAAGAGCTGCTATGGTCATGGCTTCTCTTCACAGCAGCAGAACACTGACTAAGATGCAACGTATCTCAAAACACGGTGAAGCTCCATCCCATTGAGATGCCATTCTATGAGAGGAGCTCAAACGCAGCATTCACTCTAGAAATGCACATTAAAAAGCAGACTAAGATTCTTTTACCTAATCCATCTGACCCTCATTGGTCTCTCCTGGAAATGCCAAGCCCGGATTGCTACGAACGTTCAAACTGCTGAGGCTGACAGTGGCTGTAAAACAGTGAAATATGACAAAGAAGCGAAGCAATTCGAGAAGTCTCTTGTCGTGAACTAAGAAATGAATCGGTGGTTACCTTTTAAGGGGTGAAGCTGTGGAGGAGGAGTAATGAATGATGAAGGCAGAGCCTCAGCCAGAGAAGGAGAAGGGAAGGATGGAGGCAGAGGGCAGGGACCATAGTAGTTAGAGCAGTCAGGAAGGCAGAGGCTGTGGATCACAGTGGTTAGAGCAGTCATGGGGAACAGGGTATCTGAAAAAACAGAGTGAAGCATGAGATAGTAAACTGTGTGTCTCTGAAAAATAACAATTATAGTCCCATGAGCTAGATAGACTGGAGAAAGAAAAGATATATAACAGGAAGTGAGAGGTACAATGGAGCCTAGAGAGTAAGGCGAGGAGCCTGGGCCAGTAGGAGGAAGAGGCAGTGATGGGACTGGAATTATCTTTTGGTGAGATCACTCTACCAATATTTTGTTAAATATTGGGGGGGGGATATGTATACATATATACATATACATATATATATATATATGTATATATAGTATACTGTGTGTGTGTATATATATATATATGCACTGTGTGAGTGAGTATGAATATGCATGTGTGTAAATGCATATGTATGCTGTGTGAGTGTATGCATGTGCTGTGTTAGTGTGAATGTGTGTGGATGTGAATGATGGAGTCACAAAAACAAAGGAAACCAGCCAGGAGAGAGATTGTCACAATTGAGGAGAAAGGGGGGAGTCCTTTGCAGCACATGATAACACACACATGGAACTGATTCTTAGATAGTATGCCAAATGGCCATTCATATACAATTTCAGAAAAAAAATCAATATTGATGATGAATACATTTGAACTTTTGTCATCACTAATAATATAAAAATTAGACAAAACGACATCAAATTATCATGTTCTGAAATAATCCATTTTCAGAGTGTGGGGCCAACAGACATTCCCACCAAAAAATGCATGCAGATGGGAACTATCTATTTCTGCAGCTATTGTAGGATATGAACTTACAAAATGATTCAGCGTTTGGTGTTGGTTAGACTTTCTATTATAGTATATAGAAAGGCAGGGAAATGAGCATGGAATAGACTGATCCACACAACAGCCCTGACATTCAGTACTCAGATAGAAAAGACGTGCACTTGGCCTCCAGAGGCTCAGGCTCAGTCCTCCACGAGTCTCAGAAAATCCTGGTTTCCAGCCTCTCAAATCATAGATGTCACCTTTGCCTGGCTCTGGGTTTGTACAAATGGGGCCTTGTAGATATTCTCTCCTTCGTGCTGACTGTGCTTTGCTGATGCTTGTGTTTGGTGAGGCCATGGACCCTTGAGGAGAACTTAGTGTTATCACGTTCCTTTAGCAATATAATTCGCAATGCACTCTAAACACCTGTCCTTGTATCCTCAGATAAGTGAAGCGTTAGCCTCATTAGAGCTAGAATTTATATGCCATCTACTTGTTTATGAATTTGACATTTGTCTAGTATTATAATACTGTGTATTATTTCATATATTTTCTTCTTGTTATACTGTGTGTGTATATGTATATAAAACATATTATATATTAATCCAATCAAATATATCTGTGTATACATAATCACTGGGCATATTTGCTGACACTTGTCCTGCTAGCCTAGAGCAGTGGCCACTGAAATTTGGTTTCTTAAGTTTATTTCCCAAGTGAATGTGTGCACTTGGAGACAATGCAAGCGCTCTATCATTTCTCTCCTGTAAATACTGATGTTGAAATTTACCTCATTTCTTGCCTTGAGACAGTGCAGATCTCCACTTTATGAAGTGGAAAGCTGCTATTCACTCTGCTGCCTATTTGAGTCAGTACTGTAGCTTCACACGGCTGTCTACAATAAAGCTGTTAGGATGGCTTGTCTGGCGGTGATCCACAAGTTTTCTTCCTCTTGGACCAGAGGTGGAAACACATTTGTAAGGCAGAGTGCAGGGAAAGGAGGAGATGCCCTGTAACCCAGCTGCAGTCAAACCCTCTGTCCTCACAAGCGACTTCAGATCTGCATTCATTCCTTTGGCCGGTGTAAGTCACATGGATAAGCCCAAGTCAGCACTTGGGAATCTGTAAATAAGTGACTTCCATTGGGAAAAAGAGGGTGTTAATTATCTTGAATAATTGTGCATTTAACCATTCTATCTCATTGTAAATTCAATAACGTTTTCCTTATTTCACCCATCCATCAAACTGTTATTATGTTTATATTTACATATATTTGTTTGTGAGTTTAGTTCATTTAAATAATTGATTACACAAAGTAAGCATTTGGTTCAAATGCTAGGATTTGTCTATCTGCATAGCCACAGTAATCTAACTGTTAAGAACATGTTTCAATAGAATTGTAAGATTTCAGTTTCCTACTAGAGTCTCGGAGAAAGAAACTCACTTTCTGTTTATCTTGGCAACATGGAGGAAAAAGATGTCAAGATTGAGAGAGATGTGGCTGATGACTTCAAATCAAGTTGTCTTCCTTGCCTTACATATTCCCTTCATGTGAGAACCTTACCTCTCTGTACAGATTTACCTATTTATTGGTCTAAAACACATTTCTTTGTTCTAGAAGGCTTGCACATTTAATGTTTGGGGGGAAACACATGCCTTTGTACACTCATTGAATGGTGTGTAATAATTAAAATATCCCCAAATGCATCTTAACTATTTAAGTATTCCCATAATCCTTGGGTATTTTTTTTCTTTCACCAGATTTCTTAAGTTACAGTGGACAACAGTGTCCTGAGATTGAATGGCTGCTTCTCTCTTCCCTTCCTCACTCCCTGGCTTCTGTCTCCTGGTGCGGAGATGCCATTCTGCCCATTAGGAGAGAGCCAGTGCAGCCTTCCTTTCTTGAATTAGAGCTATTTTTATTCAATGCCCTTGAGCTACTTAGCTTGGAATTTCCACCATAGTATTTGAGAGGGAAATATCAAAAACTAATGGTCAGGCTGAGCCTCTCATCTCCCTTCTCCTCACCTAGAATCTCAATGTAGTTATGAAATACACCTGTGCACAATGTTAAAGGATAGAATGGGAAGGTGGAGCGGACAGGATGGCTGAGATCGTTAAACTGAACCAAAGCTCAGTCCCTGTCAGCTTGACACAGCCTAGAGTATGTAGAGTCATCTGAGAAGTGTGTCTCAATTGATAGATTTACCAGATCAGACTGGCTAGTGGACATTATCTGGAGATGATGGACAAGATTACTTTGATGGTTAATGGATGTCAGAGGACCCAGCTCACTGTGGGTGGCACCAATCCCTAGGCAGGGGGTCCTGGCCTGTATAAGACAGCTAATCACTAAAGAGCCCAGGGGTAAGCCAGCAAACAGCTAGCTCCTTCATTAATTCTGTTCTAGGCCCCTGCTCCTGCTCGAATTCCTACCTTGACTTCCCTTGGTGAAGGATTAAAACCTGTAAATTGAAACAAATGCCCTCCTCTAAATTGCTTTTGGCCATGGTGTTTAATATATGTCATAGCAACAGAATGAAGCTAGCCCCACCCTATTTGGGTCCTTCAGTTATTAGTCCAGCCTATAAGGAGATTTTTTTTTTAAGTGTTGATAATCCTGGTCTATTGTGTATTACTGCTGGAATCAGAATTCACTCATTATTTATTATTGTGTTTTAGCTTTTGTTTGATTTTCAGGTATGCTGTTGATCTCTTTATTCTTGCTCTGCTAATTTTACAATGGGACGTATCAGAGCCGACTGTGACAGTTAGATGTCGTTACTAGTTCCTGAACCTTAAGTGAAATGCTCTCTCAACAGGAAGGTCTCCACATATGTCCTGTGTAGGTGTGATCCCAAGACTGGAGCTGGGACCTAGCAGTGCATGTAATAGGAATATTGCAGATCAATTTCTGAGAAAGGAGAACTGGCTGAGAGTCTAAAAGCTCCCACCATTGGCTGGCTCAATCACTTAGTTCCGACGCGCCAGCTCATCCATAGCTTTCTGTTTTAGCATCTATTGTTAAATTTATTTTTCATTTTCATAGTATTTAAACAATATCCTCTAGAGGTTTTCATTTACATCAAAACTCATTTATTTTTAGGACCTTCTGATAGTATTTTCAAATTGATATGATTAGGTAGCCAGTGTTTGCAGGCTGGCAGTATGACTTTTCAGGTGGACAAGATTTTTAGACACATTTAAACTTCATTTTATATTGATTGACAGGATTACCATAACAGGTACCAGAACTTCCAAGTTCTTCTTAGCCTTACCAGGAATATATTTAAATCCATCGAATAGGACCATCCCAACACACTGCTGTATATAATTTCCTGACTGTATTCACTCCATCATAAATAATAATGAAAGTAAATGTACATTTATCAGAAAGAGTCAAAGAAGTGGCACCCCCGACTAACTGATACCATTTACATCTCTAGGAATCAAGGCCAGCTTCCGGACAAGGGTGCCTGAAGGGCTGATTCTCCTGGCACTGCCCCCTGGCGACCAGGAAGAGTATTTCACCCTTCAGTTGAAGAATGGCCGTCCTTACTTTCTTTACAATTCCCAGGTAAATTACTAGCCATGATGGTTGGCATTTTTGAGACTGTCCTGTGGATGCTAGGTACTAAGGTAAGTGTACAGATGCTCATAAAAAAGTCCTCACCTGAGACACCCCGGGCTTCCAGAGGACATTCTGCTTACCTACAGCAGAGTTTCTCAACCTTCTGACCCTTTAATACAGCCCCTCATGATGCGGTGACCCCAACAGTAAAATTATTTCATGGCTACTTCCTAATTGTAATTTTGCCACTGTTAAGAATCAGAACATAAATATTTGATATGTGACCCCAAGGGGGTCTGCATCCTAGCAATGAAGAAAATGAAAATTACAAAAAAAGGAAATGACTTCCCACAGTCCAAATAGCAGAGCTCTCTCCCAACCACAAATATTCAAGGAAGCTACGTGGTTAAAATTAGTGTGCCACTTTATGATAGTTCAAAATGTATAGCTGCAGTGTATAATGTGTGCAAAATGTGTGCCTGGATGCTGTCCTTCAAGAGGCTGGGTCTCAAGGACTACTGTGCGTTAGAGGCCAGCCTTGGTACATAGTGAATTCCAAGCCAACCTAGGCTACAGGGTGAGACCTTGACACAAGAATAAATAAACAAATGATTTAAAATAAATCTGAACATATTTTCTTTTTCTTCAGAGAATAAATGATGACTTTGTTTTCTCTCAGCCTGTGTTGTTCTCTCTTCCCTTCCTTTCACCCTTTAGTATTTTACTTAAGTAGTTAATTATTTAGCTAGCAAATGTTGAAGTGATAGTTCAGTACTGTTTAACTTCATGTTTCAGATGTGGACATTTTTAAGGTTTAATACAGGGTGTCCAAGCCTGAGTTCTTCCTGCAAGAATATGGAGTGTCTACGCAGGGTATCTGAGCCCCAGTTCTCCCCGGAAGTTCAACCTAAAAATAATGAAGTGATTCATTTAAAATGTTCTGTGAATATTTAGAAAGAGGTGTTTGAGATCACATGAGCATAAAGTGGAAGCCTCGGTCAGCGCGGTCAGTCTCCACAGGAAGGTCTTAGTGGCCGTTAGACCTTAGGGAGCCCATCCAGCCTGTGAGTGATTAGTGAGGAAGAAGACCATTGGCTCTCATTAGTTTACGTCTTCTCTCTAAAACCTGTGACTGAAGTTATGAACACTTCTAAATAAATATTTTATGTGATATTTCAAAACTGGTTGGGCTTCCCCACACTGTGTCCAAGGTATTCTTAGGATCCTAGACTAAGAGCTGAGGTGGAGGACCTCAGATTCTTGCAATCTGGAAACCTAGTGACCTGGGGCAAGAACTCGAGCTTGAACACTCAGGGAGCTTCCAGAGAGAACCGGGGCTCAGATAGCCATTGAACTTCTGGGGAGAAATGGAACTCAGACACCCTATGACTTTTCAGGAAGAACCAGGGCATAGACACCCCATACCCTTGTGGAAAGAACCTAGGCTTGGACACCCCATGACCTAAGTATTGAGAGGTAGCCAGTACCTTTTGGATCAAGTCTGTCTCAGGATCCTGCCAGGCTCGAGAGGCAGGTGGGACTTTCCTGCTTAGTGAAGCTGAAAACAGAAGACATGCCAATAAAGGTTGCTTCATGCTGTCCTCGAAGTGGCCTGATAGGTCCTGAGCTTGGGAATTAGATGACCTTTGTGACAAGGACCACTGGATGCCCCACCCCTGCTAAAACTACAGCTTCTTATTGGATGCTGAGAGAAACTAAACAGATAAATAGCATCCCCAGCAAACCCAATCGCCAAAGAGACAGGGAAGCTGCAGCTGCCGTGGAAGGCAAGGCAGATGGTCTCTGTAGAAAGAAATATGCACACTAAAGTTGGTTCAGTTACAGAGCTGAAAACATTATTTTTTTTTCCTTTGAACACTATAAGGAGATTAATTAGAGGAGGTATTTTTGAGGCTTACATTGGTGAAGCATAAAGTTGGAGAAAGTTCCAGAACAGGAAGAAAAGGAGGAGTGAGATAAAAATAATATAACATTTTAAAATATCTGTGTTGATAAAGGGCCTCTTATAAACTCATTGAAAAACCCTAGCAAATCCCAGCTAGGATTCAGCCCATTTTCTCTACCCAGAGTTCTGCATGTCTGAACCCAATCATGGACACATCAATGAGGTGGACTCCCTTCCACCCCATTTCCCAGGTGAGCATTCTGAGCCACAAGTACATTTCACCCACTGTGTCCTAGTTACTAAGTGGCAGGTTTTAAACCCATGCAGCCTAGGTCTAAAGCCAGGGAGGCACTCCTGTAACTTGGGGAGAGACTGAGGCAGGAGAATTACCAAGAGTTCAAAGTCAGCAGAGGTATTTTGAGATGCTGGCTCTCAAAAGGAAAGATGAAGCAAGCACCAAGCTGTTTCCAGGATGGTTTAGCATTCCTCCGGCGCTTCTCTTCATCAACAAACAAGTATGCTTCTGAATATTCAGAAACTTAGGACAAATGATGGTCTCAGTACTGTATGGAAGAGGACTGTCAGTAAAGCATATGAACGGAAGGCGAAAAACACCTAAGATACCTCAAAGAGAAGCCAGGATAAAGGATAAAGCTCTCCGCCATTGTCTTAACCCCGAGTGTCCAGAGAGCACATAACTGATGGGTTTTACAGGCAGAAACCATCTTGGTTATGAAAGAGCATTAGACCAAGGGGGAAATTAAGACCAAAGCAAAGCAAAATGAAAATAATCAACAAATACAATTAGCTGTAGGAGACTAGAGGACTGAACAGAAGGCTGTTTGAGATGCTCCTGCTTAGCAGAGGAAGTGGTTAGGAATTCCATCATACTGATGTCAATTTTCCATAAGATAAAAGAATGAACATTAAATAAAAGTTTTCAGAAAATACACAGATAAACATGCTGGATGAAGGAACCAAAGGTAACGTAAAAATCCACAAAAATCAGAGGAAAGCAGCGAAATCGAGCAGCAGATGCAGGAAGAAGAATGTCAGCGTTAGTGAGGAGCAGACACCTGGCTCTGCACTGCACTTTCTTATCTGGGGATATCTGAGCAGCCAGAGGGAACAAAGCTTTGACTATTTCAGCACTTACCCCAGAGGCTCTAACGTGGGCAGAGAGGCCCTCTTTAGGGATGACATTTCATCCTTGAAGCCACCACTTCAGTCAAATGCCAGCACCATCCTAAGTTAGAGCAACTGTCTTATCCACGGGATAGAAGCCATGTTGAGTGCAGTTTTGGTTGTATTTCCTGTACAATTTGGTTAGGAACTTACAGGATAAAGAGGATAGTTCAGAGAGTTAAAGTGCTTGCTGTGCAAATTCAGGGCCTGAGCTTGGATCCCCAGCACACACATCAAAAGCTATTATGGTGGGAGCCTCTGGGAGACCAGTGACCCCTACACTTGCATCAGCCAGCCTAGCACAATCTCTGCATGCCAGGTTCAGTGAGAGACCCTGTCCCAAAACAGAAGGTAGAGGGTAATTAAGGAGGATGATACTGTACTTTGACCTATGGCATCCACATGTGCACCTGCACACACATGTGTGTACTCACACAAGCACGTATATGCAACACACATGTGCACATGCACACACATACTCACATAAGCACATATATGCAACATCACATGCACATGTACACACACACACATACACACACACCCCAAAAACTTAGAAAAAAGAGAACTCAAATCATCCTCTGAAATTAGGCTTACATGTACACATGCACACACATACATACTCACATAAGCACATGTATGCAACACACATGTGCACATGCCCAGACACACACACAGAAAACTTAGAAAAAGAGATAACTTGAATTGGCCTCTGTGATTCGGCTCTGTGTCACAAACATGAAAATGTGACAGCCCACAGTCCCAGGAACTACAAATGACCTTCTCAGAATACCTTTTGTAATATAATGCATGCATGGACACACCCACACCCTTAAACATCTGAGGCAAAGCATTAGGAGGATGAAAACTGACTCCAGATCTGAATGCTAACACCCCATCTCCTTTGATGTGAGTCTTGCTCTTTCAAAACTCTGGGGTCCTTGAAGACTGCAGAGGATGAAGGGACCAAACAATGCCACTCCTCACTCAGCCACATGAGTCTCATGATCCTGACAGTACTGCAAGGACGCTCTCTGGAGTCCCATCAGATAGACAGGCTGGCTCAAGTCACAGTGGAACTGTTTTTGACCACTTCCCATCCCTTCTGCTCTCTTGGCCCAGCTTCTCAGCTCGCCCACCCCTCTCTGCCCCATACAGCTTCATCCTAAGTGTCCACTGAGTTGGCAGATACTGGCCAAATACTAAGAAAACCAGGATAGTAAAAGTAGGAAGCCAGGTGGAGAAAGGAGGGCTCTGCGATGCTGGGTAAGCACATTTCTGTCTAGAATAATAATCAGTCCACACGAGGCAAAAGCTGTCTGTTTTCAGCACACTGACAATTCACTTACCTTTGAAAAGGTGAGGAATTGGTTGAGCAGGCTTGCCTCGGGTGTATTTGAGAAGATATAATCAGATATATTATACTAAATGCTCCTGGGCCAGGAGGCAGCCCATGAGGCAGCGAGCGCCAGCCAGCAGGGGCTGTACCCTCACCCACCTCTAAGGAATTCACAGCTAATGCAGGTTAACTGGACATGTCTGCCAACTGCATAATGAAGACCAGGCTTATTTTTAGACAATTATTTAAAGTGCCAAATAGAGAAAAATCTCAACAGTCTCCACTTGTTTGTTCTGACTTTGGGATAAGAAACTGAAGATGGATTCGTATGCGATGTGAGAGATGATAACTCACATTTGAAGAAGTGGAGATGCATTTGTTTTGTGCACCTGATATTGACATTATAATTACGTGTGTTTTAAGCACTTTAAGCATCGCTGTAAGTCATTATTTTCCTTTTCTCTGTAAATTAAGACAAGGTTGCCTAGTGGCCTCTGTATTGTTCCCACTGCAATGGTAATTATATGCTTAATGTGTTTTCCTTATTCAAATGTCACTGCTTTATCCCTAGCCCAATCCTTAGAAAATGTAGATGCAGGCTAAGCACCTCTGACAGGTTATCTGGTTAAATGTTAGATCTCTGGGACTAAAACTGTACCATAGCTAAATCCGATCACCTCTTTTCTGAGATGAAATGTCTGACTTTCATGATCCTGTAGTGACATGTTAGTGCTCGGTGATTTTACTTTGCTTATTGGATGCTTTGACTTGTCCCAAAGTAAGTTGTGATAGAGACCTTTAACTGATGCTTCCTGAATCCATTCACAGGAATTTCATTTTGAATTTGGAAAAGGGACATTTTCTAGGTAGTTTAACGTCACTCTCTACAACCCGATTTCAAAATAACTTCATCTTCTCTCGAATGTTTCAAGTTTTAAAATGTCTTAATAACCCTGAGAGCTGAGTTGCTTGAACAGCTAGCTGTAAAACCTCCACAGAGGGAGGCCATACAGCTAAAACCCACCAGGCTCCTCCTCCGAGTGTCTGGTAGCTCCACTGGGTGAATATGTAGGGAGAAGAAAGGAGATTCTTAGAGTTGAAACTGGAAATGTGTATCTCAGGAACTGAATGATGGGAACAGTTGTTAAGGGGTAAAATCGAGGGAATGGGAGAGAGGGTTCACCAGTTAAGAGCACACACTGCTCTTACAGAGGACCTGAGTTCTATCCCAGCACCACCTCTGATAACTCACAACCATCTGTAAACTCCAGTTCCAGGGAGACCTGATGCCCTGGCCTCTGCATGCAGCTAAGAATACACATGCACACGTGCACGCACAAACACACAAGTACACACACTTTAAAATAATAAAAATAAAGCTTAAAAAGAGATCAAAATGAGAGATGAATTACAGCCCTAATTTCTAGAGTTCCACCGAGTCACTAAAAGCTACAGTGTTCTAGTCCTTTGCTTGGCTACGTCAGTTTTGCAGAGACTTGATGAGGTGATTTTTACTGCCCAGCTTTAACCTAATTTGTCCCTTAGTTTATTCTGAACTCATTGGCGTTCACGGAAAATACACTGAACATTCTATTTTTCACAGACAAGGAACCTTTGAAAATAAAACTTTAAAATAATTCTGAGAAGACTGTAATTGCCATGCCCAGTATTTCCTATGCACAACCCTAGATCCAATTGTAGAATTATTATGATGGGGATGCTGGCATCCTCATCAATGAACGCCTTGCAAAGCTCCTCTAAGACTTGAAGCAAGTTTGACCCACCCTGCTGCAGGATACCTCAGTGGATTTGCAACTGAACAATATGATTTCTGATGGCAAGAACTCTCCCTTGCTTCAGATTATTGCCAAACACAATGTGCAGAGCCTCTGCCTCAGACACCTGATCTTTAAGATGCAGAACCGTTTGTAACAATTTTAACGCTAACTAAGTACACTTTGATGAGACAGCGTTTAATAAAATGCTCATTAATTTCATCATTAGCAAGGGTATGCTCAGAAGTAAGCCAGTTTCTTATGTCACACCCAATTAGCATCCCATGCTAGTAATCCCATTAGTATTGTTGAATTCACTAATGGAAAAACTAATGGGCATAGTACCAGGGCACATTAATTGGGCACGACACCAGTTCTGGTTTTAATTATTAAACTACGATAATGAAATGTGTGTTTGTAAAATATTAAAATGTCGAAATAGAGTTGAAGAAAATAAAAGAATAGGTAGAAAAACTGAGACAGGAAAAGAGTCTAGGGCTAGAGATAACTTTGGAAATGGTCGTGTGCCTTGCTGCCCAGGTTGTCTATATAAGTTGGGGGTATTGTCCATGTAAGAAGGAACTACTTGTACTGTGGGAAATTGAAAGCTTCTTTTTGTTGGTTTTGTTGCTGTTGTTGTTGGCTTTTTTTTTTTATCTTTGTAGCATAAGTTTCTCTATATCATGTGTGTTGCCAAGTATACTATGAGGCTTAACAAAGGTTAATTAAATGTATAGAATGGACATAGCCTATCTTTAGGGAGATATAAACAAGTATTTTAAGTAGGAAACTATGGTTCATGCCTTGTGACTGGCCATGTAAATCTATTACATTAGAGAATTACAGGCTTTTTCTCTTAGGAACAGTTGACTAAAATTGTTAGTATTTGATGGAACATTCTAGGTAATTAAAAAAAATTATTTGTATTTTATGAGTCGGTGTTTGCCTTCATGAGTATGGTTACCCTGTGTGTGCAGTAACTGAAGAGGCCGGAAGAGGGTGCAGAATCCCACAGACTGGAGCTCCAGATGGTTCCAAGTTCCATGTGTGCTGGAAATCAAACCCAGGTCCTCGGCAAGAGCAGCCAGTTAAGCTCTTAACCCAAGCTCTTCAGCCGATTCAAGATTATTTTTAAAAATATATACTATTTAAACCAATCTTACTTGCAGTGTCTAAGAACTTGCAACAAGTTTGCATTTGATTTTTGTCAGTAAATCAACCTTGAAATTAAATTTATCTTCCTTAGGTTTGGAGGGATCTGTTTTCTTTGTCATGGTAGTAAATGTTGGCTAATATGGATGGAATTTCTTATGTGGACTCTGATTTGCCTATGGCTCTCCTGTGCTAGTCTGTCTGTTCTCTCTCTTCTCTGCTCCCTTGTCCTTGCCTATTTTGTTGATCTTTCCTCTTGGTATCTGCCATTCACTGTCATCATACTCAAGAACTCATTTTCCACTGTGTTATTATGATCCTACCAGAACTATAAATGTTACATTTTTACACTACAAAGTAATGAATACCAAACTTAACTCAACACCTAAGTTTAATAAAAAATTACTCATTTTAACATGGGTCATCTCCCAGCCCCTCTTTCAGTGCACATTAAGAAATTATTCATGAAAAGAAAGCTAATTTTCCAGATGTTTGTTTATCCTTAGAATACATTTTCGCTACTTTTCTCAGTTTTAAATTCTTCTCTTCCTCTTTACAATTTTCCATGAACAATAAAATGTGGGCATAGATACCCAAAATACAAGTGCCTTTGTAAGAGAGACTGGTCTGGAGCCTTCTGTTCTTATTTGGTCATCACGGTTTTCAGATGCACACCACAGGTGATTAGAAAATGGCAACTTGTATGTCAAGTATCTGGAAGAGTGGCTGCATTGTGTTGGGATCATAATGCTGATTTCTATGAACTGGTTCAAAACATCTATGTGTGTCAGTGACATCTGAATGTGACATTGATTGATTGATTGATTCATTCACTCATTCATTCTCTCAAGGGAACACTAGTGGAAGTTACCCCAACTGATGATCCTAGTCAAGGATACAGGGATGGAGAGTGGCATGAAATCATAGCAGTCAGACATCAGGCTTTTGGCCAGATTACTCTTGATGGACAGTACACAGGTAAGGGCTGTGTGCGCGTGTGCATGCATGTATGGGTGTGTGAGTTCATGTGCATGCGTGTACACATGTGTGTGTGTGTGTATGCTTGCACATTTGTGTGTATGTGTGTGTACACATGTGTACACATGTGTGCATGTACATGTGTGAATTTCACATTGATTTTTCTATTCAGTTTCACACTAATCCCTGTGAGATGTCTCTTAGTTGGTCTTGACTTTCCCACTGGTAAACTCTAGCCATCAGCTCCTTGTCCAGGTAGGACTCCAGTAAAGCAGAGATGAAAATGAAGCCATCATCAGCCATGCTGTACTTTGTGTATTCTTCACACCATGCAGGGGCTCTTGATTGCCCGATCGATGTTCCCTTTTGACTCCAGAAGGCAAGCAAGGAAAGCAAGATCTATGCACAAAGATGTGAAAAAACAAGACTCAGAAATGTAACTGACACCTCCCAGTTCCTTCAGTGGGTAGGCAAGACCATATACCCAGTGCTTGCATTTGACTGTGGTTTTCTTCCCAGCTGACTCTGTCTTCCATTTTCATCCAAAGATATAGGTTTTCATGGATTCATTTAGGCTATGACTGATTTTAATGAGCTCCTACTATATTCCACTATTGTTCTAGGTGCTCAGACAGCAAAGAGTAAACAGAGCTTTGTAGTGGCTGTAGTGTACATGGAGGTGGTTCCAGGAGATAATAAATAAAAGTATAAAGTCATAGCAAGTTATGGGAATGTAAAAATGGGAGAGGTAGGTTTGTCTGTGTTGATGAGACTTTAACTCAAGGGGAAACTCAGCCTAATTTACCCTCTAAGGATGTTGAGGAGCCTTCTGGGAACAGCTTCTTATAGTCACTAGTCCAGACCCCAGAGACTCATAGCTGATTGGCATGAGGCCATTCATGTGAAAGGTCTGTGCATTGGGAGGAGTGTTAAATTTGATTCAGGACTATTGGGTAAGGACTTCCTTATAACATTTGAGCAGAGAAATTAAGGGCCAAGGAAGGAACCATGAAAATATCTAGAAAGAAAGGTGTATGTTTGTGTTAAAACAAAACAAAACAAAACAAAAAATAGACATCAAGCCAGGATGGAGGAAATGGTGGGCAACAGGCCCTAGGGGTATCAGAACACTTTATGTTACATGTTAGGGTCTGATAAGGAGGCCATGTCAGTAGCAGACAGAGAGAGGCTGCTGATGAGATGCAGGCTTACAGCAGCTGCCTATGTGGGAAGAAGAAGGTATAGCAGATGCAGGAGATCTGGGTACTAAAGATCCGTGATGAGTTTCACTCTGAAGACGCCCCTGAGGAAGCTGTAATTCTCATTTCCTCTCCCACAGGCTCCTCTTCTTCTCTGAATGGAAGCTCCATGACAGGAGGCTACACTGGACTGTTTGTGGGTGGAGTGCCACAAGGTCATACCATCCTCCAGAAGAGGCTTGGTAAGTTTCACAGGAAGTGGAAATATATATTATCCTCATGCTGCTTTTGTTGCTGTGGAAACACTTCAGCAGCACAACTGTAAGAAGAAAGGATATATTTAGCTTGTGGCTCCATCTTATAGTCCTTCTCCATAGGGAAGAAGCCATGGCAGGAACTTAAAGGAGTTAGTCACATCCATGGTCAAGAGCAGAGAGAGAATGAGTCCATACCCGCTTACTATTCAGCTCACCTTCTCCACAGCCAAGCACTCAAATCTAGGGAATGGTGCTGTCCACAGTGGGTTATGTCTTTGCACATCAAACATTAATTAAAGGGCATCCCTCTACAGATGTGCCCAAAGGGCAGTCTCCTCTTGATAGTCACTCATTAAGACTCGTATCAGGTGATTATACATTTTCCAAGTTTATAATTAATAACAACCAGCATGATATTGTACTAAAAACTAAATACAATCAATTTACAGTACTTATAAGTATGAAGGGGTATTATTATCATTATTGTTGTGTGTATGTGTGTATTGTGTGTGTATGTGTGTATATTGTGTGTGTGTTTGTGTGTATGTGTGGGTGTTAACTTTTAGCCCTCTTCTTTCTCATGGCAACTTCAATAGTTCTATTTACCTTGTCAATGTCAAATGAGTTCCATTCAAAAAGTTCATTAGGCTTTTGCCAAAATGGCTTATATTTAGATTCATGTAATTGTAGAATGTATGTAGAGTTTTTTTCTGAGACTTTTTAATCCAAGGGAAATAACACACGAACGGGGAACTTGACTCCCAGAAGTCTAAGAAACATTCCAAGTGTATTGTGTGACAGTCACAAAAGAGGTGACCGATGGATGGTCCTATCCCAATCCCCCAAATTCTATAATTAAGATATTGGGGCTAGAAACATGGCTCAGTGGATAAAAGTATAGTTTGTTCTTTCAGAGGACTTAGACTCTATTCTCAGCACCACATGGTGGCTCACAATCTGGCATCCTCTTCTAGCCTCTGCAGGTAGTGTGACCACTTGATGTACAAATATACAGATATAAATATAGAGATAGACAGACAGACAGACAGATATAGAAATATACAGATATAGATGATATAGGTATATATAGGTGATAGATGGCAGATAGATGGTAGATAGATGATAGATAGATGTTAGATAGATAGATAGATAGATAGATAGATAGATAGATAGATAGATAGATAGATTGATAGATGATAAGAAAACACTAATACATATAAAATAAATGGAAAGTAAGTTTAAATGATATTAATAAAATAGATTCTATCGTAAATAGGGAGGGTTTTACTGTGAAAAAATACAATGACCAAAAGCAAATTGGAAAGGAAGGGGTTTATTTCAGCATACAGTTATATACTGTCATAAAGGAAAGTCCAGGTAGGAACTCAGGGCAGCAACTGAAGCAGAAGCCACGGTGAAACATTGATTGCTGACTTGCTCTTTAGAGCTGTTCAGTTGCCTTTCTTTTACATTCCAGGGCATTCTGGCCAGGGGTGGCACTATCCAAAATGGGCTAGGTACTTCCACATCAACCATTAATCAAGAGAATACTACACAGGCTTGTCTATAGGCCAACCTTATGAAGACACCCTCTCAACTGGGATTCTCTCCTTTCAGAGGACTATAACCTGTGTCAAGTTACACACACACACACATGAATGCACACATAGTCTCAAACATGTGGCACATATATACACCTTACTTTCAGCATACAAAAACATACTCCAATATGAAACTAATAGAAGTTACCACCAGGGATGTAGGGAGGTTGGCAAGATGGCTTTTGTTGTCTATCCAGGCAAGCTGAGTTCAGTCCCTGGGATCCACATGATAAAAGGAGAGAGCTAATTCTGACAAATTATCTTCTCATTGCTACATGTTCACCATAGCATGCATGTGCTTACACAGAAACACACACACACACACACACAAATAAATATAATAAAAATTTACATGACTCTTACAACAATCACCTCCAAGAGCCTACTAATGACCTTAGGGTTTTTCCATGACTTACTAGGGCTCACAGGACACCTCAGGGGTTCCTCTCAAAAGGCTTCCATGTAACATTCCAGATGTCATGGAATGGCTGGGACCCTGGGATAAGTGTGGTCATCCATGTGTGTGAATGTGTGTTTGCATGGGAAGTATTCATTGTTCCTGTGTGTGTGTGTGTGTGTGTGTGTGTGTGTGTGTGTGTGTGTGTGTGTTCATATATGTGTTTGGTTGGGAGATAGTCATGGTTCATGCGTGTGTGTGGTGTATGTATTCATATGCATGTTTGGGCAGGAGGTATTCATTGTTCATGTGTGTGTGTGTTCATATGTATGTTTGGTGGGAGGTATTCTTTGTTCATGTGTGTGTTCATATGTGTGTTTGGGCAGGAGGCATTCATTATTCATGTGTGTGTGTTTTCATATGCATGTTTGGGTGGGAGGTATTCATTGTTGAGTTCTTATACACCTATGAACATGTGCATGTGTCCATGGATGTCAGAGGTCTATGTCTGATATCTTCAATGACTTTCTGCCCTTTATTTGTGAGATAGAATGGAATGGCTCTCACAAAGAATGGAGCTCTTAGCTTTGTCTAGGCCGAGAGTCCAGTGAGCTTCAGGGACCCTCCTATGTCTCCCCCTTGCCCCTGAGCATTGGGGTTGCCAACAGTACTGGGAGGAAGGGATTCTTGGTTTTTTGAGTGGGTGCTGAGGATCCAAACACAGGTCCCCAGGTTCCTGTCATCACTTCACCCACTGAGCCCTCTCCTAGCCCTAAACCTCACTTTTGAAAGTGTTTAGCACTTATATTGGAAACTTATGATAACAATTTCTGGGTTAATTCAAAAGGCAGCATTCTTGCTAACAGCAAAATAACAAATTTTGCTTTAATTTTTTTCATAAATCTGTCTCTGCAGATTCATTGTGAATGAGCCAGAGTCAAACAAGAAATTGCAACCATTCACTGTAGCTACTGGGGTTGCATGACTTGCGGTCTTCAGGAACTTGGGGTACTAGTGCTTGTAGGTTTCTTCTTTTTGAACGTCAAGAAAAATGGATTGCTGAACAACTAACTCTACACCATTGAATGAAGTGTGTTCCCTGATGCCTTTCACTTTTGCAGAGATAATCCAAAGAGGTTTTGTGGGCTGCCTCAAGGATGTGTTCATCATGAAGGGTTACAGCCCTTCTGGGACGTGGCTACCTTTGGATTGGCAGAGCTCTGAGGAGCAGGTGAATGTACATCACAGCTGGGAAGGTTGTCCCACCAACCTAGAGGAAGGAGTTCAGTTCCTAGGAGCAGGTGAGGTGTCGTTGGTGACTCACTCGGCTTGTGTTAACCATCTTTCTGTTACCATCACAGAGTACGTGAGGAAGTTGACTTAAGAAGATGTAAGCTTAACATCGGCTCTCAGTTTCCCAGGTTTCAGTGGTTTCTGATGTGTCCCTTGTGAGAATGTGTGACCTTGTAAAACCACTCTTTGCCAGTGAGAAGAGAGGTCACACTCTGCCTCCCATGTCTCCTCATTGCTCCTCAAGGTCTCCCACTAGATGCCACTTTTGAACAATTTGAGGATATCTAAGAGCCACACACTAGCAGTACATATAGGTTCTCTTCACAGTCTCATCTTACCTCCTCTGCCCAGTTTACTTTATGAATTTATGTTGCAGAACTGTGTACATTGAATCCTACATTATTTTCAAAGTATGGACATAAAATATAACTGTTAAGATTCATGGGACATACTTAAGAGTGACATCTCTGGTAGGCCCCAGAGTAGTTTAAGTGTCACAGTTCCCATGTATAAATCAGTTGACAGATGTCAGCATGTAGGTTACCGTGAAAAAGTGGCGCCAAGGAGTTTTCATTGCTAAAATGACTCAACATCCCTATTCCCCTTCATATATAGTTGAAGGGTGTGTGTCAAAGCTCAGCAGGGGTTAAGCAGACCTCTGAGGGACCTCTGGTGAATTGGGACATCCCTGCCACCACCGCGGAGGCTGAGGGAAACTGTGAGGTAGTGAGCTTCCTTCCCTCCTGCCTCTGTGTACACCCCCACGCCTGTGGCATGGCCTTGGAAAGCATCTGTGTGGCTTGGCAGATTTAGACTGTCCCTCATTAGACACCCAAGTCAGCCTCCTGTCTCTAAGCTGATCAGTTATAAAGTGGCTTAAACTGTGTGCAGTAACAAAACTGTAGTTATATTGTTTATTTTTCCATTAAAGGCAGCATTCCGAGCTTCTCTTAGCTTCCTCCAGGGGCTAAGCTTCATGCAAGATTTGTGTGTGTGTCTGTATGTATGTGTCTGCGTGTGTCTGAGGATGGGATCTGTCTCCTTTCAAAGGTGTATGATGCTCATCTTGCAGCCCCTATAGACAGGAGGAGGGGTGTCATGGACTGATCTACCTGTCTTTTGTGTGATCTTTTAAACAAAGGTCATACCATTCTCAGATGCTCGACACACTTTTATACTGCCTGCCTGATGCTGATGTGTATACACACTCTTGTCTTAAAGGATTCCTGGAGCTTCCTTCAGATACGTTCCATGCTGCAAAGGACTTTGAGATTTCCCTGAAGTTTCAAACAGACCAACTAAATGGATTGCTTCTTTTCATTCACAATACAGAGGGACCGGATTTTCTTGCTGTAAGTTAATGCATCTAATTGTGCTTATATGAAAACATCAGGCCCAACTTTGAAAGCGATAAATTGTGTGTTAATACCAAGCACAATGGCTTTTTTTTCCCTACATTCACTTCTATTTTCATTTTTTTTCCTTAAGTAGTCTTTATTTTAACAGGCCTGTGAAATGACTTACAGAGTTAAGATAATTTTTTCAAATGACAATTAGTACTATAAATGTTGTAAATTGAACAGAACAGAGCAGATGTTAAAAATTAAGGGAATCCAATTTAGTTTCTTAGTACATGAAAAATACCTCTTCATTGTCTTTTGATATAGTTTCAAAATGCCCTTTATATATTTCACTCTGTGTCAGATGAAATGCAATACATGAGTGTTAATGAGCAAAGCACTCCATTTGAGGACTCAATTTCCATCCTTTTGAGTCTTTGTTTCCCTAACTCTCACCAGAACCAGCATGTGATCATAATTTTATGTCTCTTATTAGTATGTATTTTATAGTTTGAATGATGAACATCTATGAATGAGTTTCACAGATTTTGAGATTTATGAAAATGTACTTTTAGGAATTTCTACTCACAATATTCTAGGTTGTTCACACTTTCCATTGAGGTGTTCCATTTTCAGGGCTGTATAATATGCCTCTCACCAACCCTACACTGTTTATTTCCACGTATTTGCTATGGTAAATAAGATTAATATGAGCAGATTGTAAATTTCCCTAAGTGCAGTGAGAAAGTGTGACAGTTTTTATTTATGGTCAATCATTCGATCAAATGCTATTGTCCAAATTGAGTGAAGCGCTGGACAGATGGCATAGCAGTTATGAATACTTATGTTTATATCTTGCCTCTTCCAGCAACATATCTCTTGGTGTTTTCTTCCTGTTTTCAGCTCAGTCTCCTCTATGGCGTGAGCCCCTCCTGACATCCCGGCATTTTGCCCTGCTGTCTGTGTGGTGATGGTGGCTAACCATCTCCCATTGGTCACAGTGAACGTATGACAGATGTCTGTATTCATTGTGTCACTCTAACTGAATGCCTGACAGAATTAGAAGGAAGAGATTTACTTCGGCTCCCTCCTTGGTCCTTGGCAGTTTTTAAGAACATCATGATGGCAGAATCACATGCTAGAAGCTTCTATAAAGAACAAGGGATGGGGAGAGGTTGGGGAAATATCAAAGTCAGGACAGAGAAACAGGTGCCCTTCAGAAATACATTCCCAGTGAGCCACATTCTCCAACCAGCCTGCGTGCCTCACCACAACCACCTCAAAATTATCTAGTCTGATTTATTCAAATTTCTTTTCGTTTATGTGTATGAGTGTTTGGCCTGCACATATGTCTGTGCACCACATGTGTGCAGGTGCCCATAGAGACAAGAAGAAGTCAACAAATCCCCAGGAACTAGAGTAACTGATGGCCGTGTGCCACCATGTGGGTGCTGGGAATCAACCTCAGGTCCTCTACAAGAGCAGCAGGTACTCTTAGCTGATGAGTCATCTGTCTGGCACCTCTCTTCAGTCTTTACCCAGCGGGTTAAACCATGGATGAAGTCTGAACACTGATCAGCCTCGGCTATGCCTTTACCTACACAGACAGGGATGTCTGCTGGTCATCCAGGTGACGCAATACAATCAAGTTGGCAGTCACATAGCCTTGACTTTTCACACACTCTTCTGTACAGCCTGCTGGGTGATCTCCCATAGCTATACTCTTGGTTTCAAATGAGGGAGTTGATTAAGTACACAGCAAGTGAAGGAAAAAAAGGATGAATAGCGAGTAGCAGAAAGACAGACAGAGACAGACAGACAGATAGACAGACAGACAGACATCACAACACCATCCAATCATCTTCTCAAAACCCCCAGCGGAAATCACCCGGGGAAGGAAGCCCCAGGAAGTCCATCAGCTAGAGCTTCAGTGCGGCCTGCACAGAGCAGGTTGTGAGCTCATCCGGTGCTCAAGCTAGGGCTCAGGGCAGCCAAGGGACACCAAGTAGGGAAACTGAGATAGTCCGTTGGAGTTCCAACTAGACTTACTCTGCATGGTTTCACTTCCCATACTCAACTTCAGACTTCTCTTTCCCACTGCGGGCATCTTTCTATTATGGGATATGCAATGCTAACCTCTCCTGGGAATAGTTCACCTTCTGCTGTTCTGAGGGACACTGGTTTCACTCCTGGCCTGCTTTGTCCATTTTTTTTCTCCTTGTCACACAGTGGAGCAGGCTACCCTGTCCACAGACAAGGGGACACTGATAAGACTTTGAGACGGACACATTTAAATTAGAAATGGGGTGGGACCGCCCTGCTTCCCAAGCCAGCCTCTCAGCATAGTCAGGCAGCAAATGACATTTCCCAGCATGGTTGCCTTGCAGGTACCCAGCACAGACAGTCCTGGCCACCACACTCTCATGAGTCACTTTATGATGCACTTAGAGCCTTCCTGATCATCTCTATAATCGTGCTGATTGGGATGACTTTGATGACCTAAAACTGATCAAGCATCTGATATTTCAAGTGGATGCTTCCCTTGCCCAGAAAAAATGAACTTAGGATATCAAATATGAGTCAATACAAACATAGTATTTGGTGTCAGATGAGAGATGAACTTTTCCCATCTCACCCCAAATTACCTAAAATCTACCTCTACATACTGAGCAAGGCTCTCACAGTCTCCCACTTCAGTGCTTCCTGTGTCTTACCTAACTTGGGACCTTTCTTTAAACCAAATGTCCTCTGAGTGCATGTGTCTATGACCCTGTTTAAAGGAACATCCATGCATCTCACATTACTGTAAGTCTTATGTGTGCATGTGTACCAGTGTGTGTGTGCCTGTGTGTGCCTGTGTGCAAGTGTGCTTGTGTGTGTGCGGGGGGATGTAGGCTTAGATTTTTTTTTCAAAACCCACTTTAATTAAGGTTCTTAAATGCTTCAATGTCCCTTCTAGCCCACATACGAGAAGAAGGAGAAAAAATGACCGTGTTTAGAAGTAGTTCTCTGGGGCAATTCCAACCTTCATTGTCATGATATCAGTGATCCTGTCCAAAACATCAAACAGGAATCTGTAGGAATGGTTCGATCCAGAAGAAACCACAGGGCTCCCCAAATTGGCACAAGTCCAGAGAAGCAGCAGGAAGCAACCAGAACACCATGAGAAGTTTTCCGGCATATTTCTCTCAATGAAGTTACAACAGGCAAAGATCAGGGAAGACCAGCAAAGCATTCCAAGAGGAACGAATACAAGAGCATTGCTCACTGTCTGCCGGGTAGTATTTATATTTTTTCTAAGCATCACATGCCCTCTCAAAGGTCTGCTTCAGCAGAGCATCACATGCCCTTTCACAAGACAGCTTCTAGAGAAAACACCACGGGGCTGCCTCAGCAAAACATCCTCTTATGTATCTGCTCCAGCAAAACCTTCTCTCATCATACAGCTTCCAGAGAAACATCACGTGGCACAGCCAAATTTTCAACAAAACCAGAAATATTCACTTCAAGGGTGCGATGCAGTCAAGCTTGTGTGTGTGTGTGTGTGTGTGCGTGCGTGCGTGCACTTGTGTGAATACACATGTGTATGTGTGCATATAGAGCCCAAATTTGATCTTTAATTTCTTTCTGGATATACTCCCCACTATATTCATTGAGATGGGGTCTCTTGCTGACTTTACGTCCAGCTTGTTCCTAGGAGCTTCTGTTTGTGCCTCCCCAGTGCTGTAATTCCAGAATTATAGAGGGCCATGTTCCACCTGGTGAGGGATGGCTAAGCTTGTTTGGCAAGTGGGTCAACCTTTGCCTTTAGAAGAGCCTTTACTGCCCCAGCTCCTCTAAATCTTTCTTGACTCCCAGGGAGCAAGTGCTTCATCTGCTTCTATGGTGTCTCATCACTCTCTTGGCCACAGGACTGCGTCAAGATGCTCCTTTGCTGGGGGGGGGGAGATTTTAGGGAGCTGATGATCTTGGTACTTATTGAATGAAGGGCAATGCCTGCTTGCTGGGGATGTATCATGAAGATATCATAGAAGACATATTCATTTCCCATCAGGATTTAATGTATTTTATTTAACATTCCATTCTCAAACTTTCAACTAGTATGCTTGCTGATTTCACACCTAAAACAAAAGAAAAATAAATGGTTGGTAAAAATAATTGTCGTGTAACATTTTGAGGGAAAATATGAATGCTTTCCCCTTACACTGAAAATTTAGGTAAAATATGCTGACATTAGAAAATGGTGCATTAATCTAAACGAATACACACAGAGGCAATTATGCGAGAGACTCAGAATAAAACTGAAACATCGAATCAAAATATATCTCGCAAATTTGAAATTGAGCTCACTAACCATTTAAAACAAGGTTCATCAAGCCTGACATTTCGATTTCGTATTGTCCTGTCAAATTTTCTCCCAAATTAAATTGATACATGCAGTTGTATTTTCTCATTTCTAAGAACTCAAAAACCAGAGTCGTGGTTCATAGTGTTCTGTTCCCCACGTTGCCAGTCATTTATAGTAAGATTTAATCTGTTAACTATGTTAGAGAAGAAGCTGGTGTCTCCATAACACCACACTGTGTAGTATAATCATCACTGGGTATGCATTTGTTTGACTGAGTACAACATTCTTCATGGCAATTGTAAGCTGGCAGCGTACATTTCATTACTCATCACTTCAGCTCTGCTGAGGATAAGAGGCGGTTATTGTGTCTTGCCTTTCTTCAGGAAACTGACCTTCTGTTCTTGTTGAAGCTGCCATCCTGCAGCCTCCTGAGGTTCCCTTTGCCTTTTTTGAATATGAAATACAGGTGGAGCTGAAGAGAGGGCTGCTGAGCTTCAAGTTCAATTCCAGTCTCATCTTTACACGCGTGGATCTCAGGCTGGGACTGGCCTATTGTGATGGAAAGTGGAATACAGTCAGTATCCAAAAGGACGGCTCTGGGGTGTCCGTCGGTGTGAATGCACGTAAGAAGAGCACCTCCCAGGTTGGAGGCCAGCCTCTGCGGGTGAATTCTCCTGTCTATCTGGGCGGGATCCCACAGGAGCTGCAGGACTCCTACAGACATTTGACTCTGGAGCCAGGTAAGCTCCCTTTAGAGGCCCACACCATTGGACATCCCTGTCCCAGCAGGCTTTGGTTGTACTGTTTCCAATATGCCAGTAGATTTGCACTAAAATAGTCCCCACTAACCCGCCTTCCCTTTGCTTACAGCCCTTTAAGCTAAAAAACAAAATCGAACACACACACACACACACACACACACACACACACACAACTCACTGGATATTTCCTCAAAGTTTTAATGCAGTTTTTATAGTTTTTTGTAAGTTTTAAAGATTTGTTCCTTTATTTTTATTTTATGTTTGTGTCTTGCCCAAGCATATGTATTTGCAATGCAGTGCCCTCGGAGGCCAGAAGAGGGCGTCAGATCCATTTTAACTGGACTTGGAGAAGGTTAGAGACACCATGTGGCTGCTGGAAATGGAGCCCAGGTCCTTGGCAAGAGCAGACAGTATACTCTTAACCTCCTAAGAGCCCCCAGACAGTTCTCCATGTTGAGCCTAAGAGTGTCTCATCACACTCCTTAAATTCAACCTAGGTATTCCAACATGTCTTCAGCAAATAAAAGTGTCATACAGATAGACCAATTTTACATGTATTACATGCATAATTTCCTTAACAGGCATGTGGCTTGGGCTTTTAAAATATTGATCATTTGAAATGTAGACAATACAATGATTAATAAAAACAAGTCAGAAAACAAGTGACTTTAGAAAAATAAAAAAATTAAAATATTGATTATTCCCTATACGTACGTGAAGGTAAAAGATAAAGTTTGCGTAGATGTGAATGAATGACTAGGAAAATACTGCCATTAATTTCATTCATTTCAGCTTCTGACATCAGAGCTCTCGTCACCTCCACAGCTCTTCAGTAGAATTTGGGGACAGCAAAACCACATGAAGCACATGAGTTTAGTAGAATTTCAAGTATATTTGTGGAAAAATTAGACAGCTTTATCAATAATCATCAGAAAATGGAAAGCAGTTAAATTCCTAACCCAGCATTCAACTCATGTGTAATTAACTAGAAAAATAAAAATATTTTAAAAGGCACTCAGTCATGTTGACACTGGAGAGGCTGGGGACGGAGGATGACAATTTTGGAGGCCTCCTGGGCTATATAGTGAGACCCATGACTCAAAAAACAAAAGGAAAAAACATCTGTGTGTGATTCCCTGAGCACTTCTCATAAGAAGAACAGAGGAAGCTCTTCACGAGGCGCCTCGGACTGAGCCAAGGTGATTCGTTTTGTTTTTGTTTTTCGAGACAGGGTTTCTCTGTGTAGCCCTGGCTGTCCTGGAACTCACTTTGTAGACCAGGCTGGCCTCAAACTCAAAAATCCGCCTGCCTCTGCCTCCTGAGTGCTGGGATTAAAGGTGTGTGCCACCACGCCCGTCCCGAGCCACAGCGATTCGTGACGGCACCTGATGGATGAGGAAGGCGGGGGATAGGGAGGGAAGCATCTGCAGAGATCCCGTGGTTAGAGAGCAGACGCAAGAGTCCATAGTGGATTACCGGGTGCCTCTGTTTGAACTCAGTGCAGTGAAGTGTTCTTTGGATTGGCACTTGCTATTGCTCCACCTCTGTGACTTGGTAACAATAGAAATTTCCAAGGTATGACCAAACGTGCTCTCATAGAGAGAAGGTTCTCTGTACATTTTAAAATCTACACCCCATGAATGGTTAAAATTTCCACGAAGCAGTCTTTGCCTATTTGGTAAGTACATAAAGATTTAAATGACTTCGGATTGAGAATATATGGGGCGCTGTAAGGACAGTCTGAGCAGGGTAGCAGTAAGGAGTTAATGAATAACCAGGATCTAAGACAGTAATGACATTTTCAAGGCACTTAAGATGTAGCAGCTGCTAAAAATATTACATTCATACAAGATCGTCCCTAGATTTTCAGGCTTTCGGGTATTAGAGGGAATCTGGTAAATCTCTGTGAGTGAGAGAATACTCCATCCTGTTTACGTGGGGCTGAGCAGCATGGAATGAAACAAACTCCTTATCCAGGCTTAGGCTAGAGACTCATACCTGACGCTGTTGTCACCAATAGCCTCGGAGACATGAATGGAACAGGATGCTGAACTGGTGCTGAGGAAAACTGTAAAGCATCAACACAGACCCAAGGGGAGCAATTTTACCTATACTAGATGCAAGTCTATGATACCAGTGAACTCTTTACTTACGCATAGACTAAGCTTTTCTAGTGTGTGTGTTTTATCTGTGGCGCTGGTTTTAAACCACTAATACACCATTGAAGTCTTCAAGCATAATAATGCTTAAAGATAGTAAGAAATTGAAATTAGCTTTTCCCATCATTGTGGACATCATCGCCATTGTCATCCTCATCTCCATCACCAACATCAGCACCACCACCACCACCATCATCATCATCAACAACAACAACCTTTCCAGGTGCACAGGAATGGGGTGAAATGTTGATAAAAGTCCAGGATTGAGAGCTTCCCCCATCCACATCAAGCTTTAAGATTCTGACTCAGATACTTTGAGACATGCTAACCTGTTTTACCTGGATATCCGCTCAACTGCAAGAATATCCACCAGAGAGATGTATAGCCACCCTCCAGACAGCAACACGTAATTGAAATGATTCCTGTTTGCTTAATGTGTCTCTCTCAATCCTCTCAGTACTCTATTTTTTTGCCTCATCCTTCCCCACGCTTCCTAATTAGAGCCTCTTGTTTTCCAGACTCCATTTTGTGGTTACATTCATGCTATTTTTTTTCTCTCTAGCCATTAATGTAATTGTTCTTCGAATCAAATGTAAAATTAATGTTCTTCCTTGTTTTGGAAGTTCTGGGCAACTTAATTTGCTAAACTTTGAACACCTCACAGAATTGTGGGAGTTTGTCTTCTTGGAAATATCACAACAAACACATCCAGGCCAGCCGTAACTGCCCGAGGCACATAATCCTGTAGTGTGTACTCTGAAAAACCCCTGGAAGACGGGAAAGGGGCGAGCGAGAACCCATCCTCCCTGCCTCCCAAAGCACACGGCCACTGCTGCTTTTCTGATCCTTCCGCGTAGACACGTGGGACAGCTAGATATTGAGACATTAGGGCGCTGGAGAAAGGAAGAAGGAAGGGGACTGGGACTTTTGTTGTTTTGTACAAAGGCAGGGGATGAAGAAAGAGTCTCTGCTCCGCCAAAAGCAATTTCTTCCTCAGTTTCTTATTATCGTGTTCATCCAAGTTCTGAAGGCTCTTGGGGGAGGGTTTGGTGGCGCAGTGGTGAAATCATGGAGTCACCCTGTCTGTCAGGGGAGTCTGTTCCAACCGAAGGAAACCACAGTAGGACCCTCCAGGTGAGCTCAGCAGCTTTGCAGGGGGGTCAGGCTCCCAGGAGTTTTTGCTTCAGCAATTGGTGCCTGAAAACCTATGCCTTGCCTCTCTGGATGCAAATAGAAAGGTGGTCACCATACCTGTGTCTTTCCTTTAAATATCTGTGCAGTAAAGTGTTCTCTGTGTCATTAGATGCTTAAGTTTTGAAAAGTAGTGAATCATGATGAACATGAAACTTCTAACCAGTTTTTTTGCTGTTTATGTATGTGTGTGTGCAGATATATCCAGGTATACATTGTGTCTGCAAGTGAATGTGTACGCCTCTGCATACAGAGGCTAAAAGTCTACCTTTGGTGTTATTCCTTGGATGCTATCCACATATTTATGTATTGATTCATTTATTATGAAATCAGGGTTCTTCACTTGTCTACGTCTCTCTGGTTGGCTAGATTGACTAGCGAGAAAACCCCGGGAATCTGTTGTCTCCTCCTCCCAAACACTAGGATTCCAAGCACTAACAAAAATGCCCAGAATTTTTAAAAGACTTCTAATATAACATTCAATCTTTATGACATCTATACATGTATACAATGTGTGGGGATCATTTTTGCCCAAACTCTTGTCTTCTAGCACCTATAGAATCCACTCTCTACCTTCCAATTTCTTGCCTTGTGTGTGTGTGTGTGTGTGTGTGTATGTATGTGTGTGTGTGTATATATATATCACTAAGTCCATTTTGGGTACCATATACAGGAATGGGTGAAGATCTTTACTAGAGAGAACACTCAGCCTACCGGTCACTATACTGCTAAAGGTAATTGACTTTCCATCCTCTATTGGCCATGAATAGGCAATAGCTGCTTGGCTAGTGATGGAGGCATGGGAGCCTCTCCTTACTCCATGTTGGAATTTGCACTAGTTGATCTTGTTCAGGCCTTCTGCAGGATATTTGTTAGAGTTCATGCATACATTGATCGTGTCCTGCCTAGAAGACAACGTTCTGCTATGGTCATCCCTGACCTCTGGCTCTTATAATCCTCCCATGTTCTCTTCTCTGCTGTTCTCTGAACCTTGAATAAAGAGTATGACATAGATGTCGAGCCTTCACAGCAATTTCTCTCTGTACCTTGACCAGTTGTGAGTTTCTACACTAATCATTGCATTAAGAAGTTTCTCTGAGGAGTGCTGAGCTACACTAACCTATAGGCACAGGGCTATACCTCTAGAGGTCAGTTTGATACTAAGTATTGTCTTAGCAGAATAATAGTGATAGATTCACCCTTGGGACCTTTGAGCTTCCCAGACATGGTTTCTTGGTCACACTTACAGACCTAGGCATACCTTTCCTTCTCTGAAGCTGGCCTCCAATCCAGTGTATAATGAATCCAATAATAAATCCATTAGAAATTCAATAATAAAAGAATTGGTTGCTATCATAACATTCGTGTGACTATTATACCCATCAGCACATCTTTCCCACAGCTTTGAGGAGCCTGTGCATGATTTTTATCCCCTAGCAACCTGCAGATCATCTTTTAGTACGGTGAGAGCTAGCCATCAGGGAGCAAGGCTCCTGGCCAGCAGCATCTTGATTGCACCATGTGCTGTGATCAAAGTCTTCAGCAACTGGTTTACCATCAAGCTCTGATGATCACCCATCATTTTTATTTGGTTTCCAAAGATAGAAACGAGTTTCTCACAATCACATAACAAGCACTTGATTGACCTGGACTATCCCCCAGAGGCTTTGTTGCCATTTTAAGTAGATCTTTCAGTAGGTAGCATAGTGTACAAACAGCGGTGCACATTCAGCCCCACCCTGTCTCCAGAACTCTGTCTTGACAACCCAGAGCTCCAGAAGCATGTAGAATTCCTTAGAGCAGCATAGCCACATTGTGAAAACTGCCTGTCTTTTGTCCTCTTTTTTATGGGGATGGAAAGTAGGCAGCAGAGAGGCGAGGTGATCCTCATATGTATCAGCAGAAAATGGCTGCTATTAACTGTTAACAACAGAATTCTTCAGTTCTGAAATCTCCGACAAATACATCTTATACCAAGCCTCACTGCTTCCAACTCAATTCAACCAACTCTTTTCATGTCTACCATGTATTGAAGATAGACTCGCAGTATTGATCAGTCAGGCCTGAAGGAATTGGAATAATAGCCAAAGGCATTTAAAAGGAAGTAGACTGCAGCTTAACACCGTAGAAGAAATAAGATATCAGCTAAACACTGAAGAGAACAATTTGGCCATTTTCATCTTTAAGAACACTCACAGTGTGCCCAGACTTTTCCAACTTGACATTGTCTTGTGCAGAAAGGTGAGCATTTATGGGGAATTGTGATTACAGTCCTCTTTCATGCGAATTTGGGGCCTATTTCTGGGCATCTTCTGGCCATTCAGCACATGTTCAAGGAAACGACGATTCCTTGGCGGGGCAGCCAGCAATTTGTTCATGTTTGTTCTCTATCTAGCAAGCACAGTGAAATCTACAAACCCACTGGTTCACATTCACTGACAACGGCAGTCAGGGTTTCAGGCTCAGCATGGGAGATGCACATTCCATGACGTTTACGGGGTTAATGCTGCTGTCACTGACTGATGGTCTTTGCTAATTTGAGTGTGAGCCCAGTGTGCATTCAAGGTGGATATTTGAGATGACAGAGTACAGAGAAAATGGCAGAGCACAGACTCTTACCTTTACCTGCTGGTTTCGCTAGGACATATTCCATACCTATAAAATGATTATTATACAGCCCATGCCAGTGTCTGGGGGCTCCAGTACATGAAAAGCAATGTTTTCTTTGCTACCATCCAACATAAATGTTTCATAGTCTATCTTGTTCCCAACTCACACAAATTCAGGGATGATGTCTTTCACCCTCTACCAATTACTCCTACTAATAATTAGCCTACATTATCTAGGCACATCCTGTCTATCTTGTACGAAAGTTTAAAGTTTACTTTATAGCTCAAAGAATTTAGAACATGTCGGCCTATATAGGCAAAAGAAATCCTGTTTATGTGCCAAAGTGGGATTGTAATTATCTATGCATATGCAGCTTTTCAAAACGGTATCTATAAATACATTTCTGCAACTATTTAGCTAGATGAAAAGCAAGAGCCTAAAGATTTCTCGAACAAGACTTTAATCGTTGTTCCTAACTAAATCCTCCCCCGAGAGGTAAAACTTCAGAGTACAAAAACAGTTGGTCATTAATGACCCAAGCCCTTTCTGTGACACGAGTCCCGTTCTGTTTGCTAGGGTTCCGTGGTTGCATGAAGGAAGTTGCATTTGCACGGGGTGTTGTCGTTAACTTGGCATCTGTGTCCAGCCGTGCTGTCAGAGTCAATCAGGATGGATGCCTATCAAGTGACAGTACTGTTAACTGTGGGGGAAATGACTCCATCCTGGTGTATCGGGGAAGCCAGCAGAGTGTTTACGAGAGCGGTCTCCAGCCCTTTACAGGTAATGTGGCCGTCTCTAAATTAAATGCTACAGGTCTGCCATCTGCTTTCTTTTCCCTTGCTGAAAGCCCACTGCAAGTCTGGAGGAAGCCGGCTTTAAACTTTCTACTTCTTATTTTCCTTTAAGAATACCTGTATCGGGTCACAGCCTCACACGAAGGAGGATCGGTGTCCAGTGATTGGAGTCGGGGACGCACATTGGGCACAGGTAAAGTCTGCTGAATTGCAAACATAACTATGCACACATATGTGTATGTCTGTCTGTGCTCATAAGCCTATGCCCTGAAGCAGCACCAGGTTGGTTTGAAAATGGCTGTGGAAAAATACAGAGCACTGCATCTGAGTTTGTCAGAGTTAACTGCATCTTGCTAGGGCTTTTTCTTTCCCCTTAGACTCCGAGAATGGAAACTAAGGTACTTACAGATTTAACAAGAGCCCCCATGCTACTTCAGAGCAGGAAACATCCACCAGTCATCTATCTCATATAAGGGAGAAGACACACATGAGGATACCATTGGACGGGATGAAACGTTCTTGAGTGTCACAGAGTGCACTCTAGAATCAGGGACATTTCTTTATCATGTCCTAGGAGACATCTGTCATGGTGGTGAGCAATAGCCTTGTAGAGTGACTCTTAAGGGGGAAAAGTCTCAAGTAAGTTTAACATTTTCAAATCAGAAAAGAAACAGTGAGGAGACATGCTAGACCAGACTTCAGACCCTCGAGCAGTGAGTGGCCGTTTTGTATTTCTGATGGCGAGAGTGCAATCTTCCTTAGGGTGGCATGACCGGGAGCTATTGATCACAGTGTTTGACAATTCCGGAGTTTTCCATCAATACAATCAAATGTCTGTCAGAAAGTCTAGCACATTAGTGGTGGCTGTTGAGTCTGAGGACATTTTCTCCAGCCATAAAAAAAAAAAAATGTCCCCAAACCTGCTTTTAACCATGCTTTTCTTTCACAGTTCTCAATAATTGGTTACTGGCCCGGGCAACTTCATTTTAAGGATGTAAAAGCCTGGGATAGATCACTCTCTTAGTCAGGGTTTGTATTCTCACACAAATATCATGACCAAGAAGCAAGTTGGGAAGGACAGAGTTTGTTTAACTTATACTTCCATATAAGAACTTCATCACCAAACAAAGTCAGGACAGGAAATCACACAGGGTGGGAACTTGGAGGCAGAAGCTGATGCAGAGGCCATGCAGGGATGTTACTTACTGGCTTGCTTCCCCTGGCTTTCTCAGCTTGCTTTCTTAAAGAACCCAGGACTACCAGCCCAGGGATGGAACCAACCACAATGGGCCCTCCCACTCTTGATTATTAATAGGAAAAATGCCTTACAGCTGAATCTCATGGAGGTATTTCCTCAAGGGAGGCTCCTTTCTCTGTGATAACTCTAGCTTGTGTCAAGTTGTTCCACAAAACCAGCCAGTACAATCACTAACGGTAACTTTCAAGACTCACTGCCTATAGATTTTTCCAGAGAGGATTATGAGAGAATCTTCTAAGATAATGAAAATAATTATCTATATATAGGCAAGACATTGAGATGAACATTCTCTCAAGACCCTCTTTAAGTTCAGAGCGGGTAGAAGACTGAGGATAAAATAGCCGTTGTAACTGACCTGTTTCTGTGTTTCACAATCCACCATGTTCTTAGCAAATATGCCACAAAGGTCTGCTTTTCGGCAATCTAGTGGGTGTCTAGAAGATCCATTGTTAGCTTACTCCCCAACATGACCCCACTATGGAGTTCTGAAGGTACAGCCATGATCTGACCACATGTACTGTGTCACGGATTCACATTTGCAATCTGACCACAGCACCAAGCAGCTCCTGGGGGCTGAAGAATAATTGCACTATTTAATTATTTTTTGAGTCAGTTTTGCTCTGTCCCTTATGAGAATACCATCTGGTAGACAGTACCATCTTTGCCCTGTATCACACTTCACAACTAATAAAATCAGCCTCTCTCCCCTTGTCTCTTTTCCTGGCAACTTGGTCGTGTGTGCTGTTTTCTGTAGAGGCCCGGTCGTGAGTTGTAAGCGCAGAACGAGCTGCTCACTGTGTCTCCTCTCACCCTTAGTGTCCACTTGGCTTCCCTTAAAGCTGTCCTGTGGAATTGGGCTCAGCAGTGAAGTTGGGGAGGAGACTGTTTGATGTGGGGAACCTGACTGTCTCCCATCATCCATTGATGGTGCAGAAGCCCAGGAGCAGTTAGAGCCTCATTCTCATTCATCATGCTGTCACACAGTTCCGTGGGCGCTTTCTTTGTGTGCCCAGTGTGGTCAGCTGTGATGAAGTTGTTACTGATCAGAGCTGTGTAAATATCTAACAAACAGTTAAAGGTTATGGATTTTTTTTTTTAATCAGCACTCAGCTTGCGAGGCCTTCTATAGCTCCTGTAAGTGTTCTCATTTTGTTCTGAGATACTTTGAAGAGAATGTCTCCAAAACTGAGACATTTTGAACTCCATCCAGGGCACCAACTCCTCTTACCTCCCAAATGCAATTAAAACGGTGTCCTATTTATCATACCTGCTACAGCTTTGCTTTTGAAAACTATTTAAGAAACAATTGAATTTGGAAAGTAGGAATAACCATTCTAGGACCACATACAATCACAAGCACATGTGTGGTTTTCCTTTCTTTATTTTTTTTCTTTTTTTTGGCTACCTGAAAGGCATAAAAGTGTCAGCTCACTTTGTATAATAACAGCCTAATTACCTTGTTCCAAAGTGGCGCATCATTATACTGCTTCACCCTGTCACCTGCCGGCCATGCGCCTCCTTCCTGATGAGTGTTGCTCAAACTCAACGGCTACAGTCAATGTTTGGGGGGAAACCTGGTCTCAATGAAAAAGGATGTTCTGTCTATGGAGTTTTGATGGTTTTGAAATATAGCTTAAACTGAATGGCTCAAGATGTGCAGTCACATTAAATCAATGCTGAAAAGTTACAACTCTAATAAATTGTATTTATGCTAATGGTTGAGTCTGATTTACGGCTGCCATTAAAAGTGAAGAACAGGAACAGCCATCCCCTCAGACGGGCGCCCGCTCTTCTTCTCTCTTTTATTCTTTCCCAGCTCTGCAGAGTGTGCCAACTCCCTCAAGAGCCCAGAGCATAAACGGATCCAGCGTTGAGGTGGCCTGGAATGAGCCTGCTGTGGTTAAAGGTGTCCTGGAGAAGTACATTCTGAAAGCCTACAGTGAGGACAGCTCCCAGCCCCGCGTGCCCTCTGCCAGCACTGAGCTCCATGACACCAGCACCCACTCAGGTAAAGGGACGCCTGAGAGTCTGTCTTGCAGGTTCCTTTGTTTTGGTTTGGGATAACAGAATGTTCTTCCTCCTTTACTCTCCCGAATACATTGGATATGTGTGTTTGGCCCAGTGGAAAACAACAAAACGAGGCAGACCATGATGGCACACACCTGTAAGCACAAGGTTGTGAAGATAAGGTAGAAAAATTATGAGTGCAAGGCCAGCTCAGGTTGCACTGTAAGTATGAGGCCATTCTAGGCTGCACAACAATATCCTGTTCCAAAACAAATAAACATGCACAAACATGCACAAACACACACACATCCCACCAACCAAATAAGGAAATCAGTGTGATGGAATCCTGTATCTATCTGCCTAGGATAAAAAGGGTAATTCTGCAAAGCACAGATTCCAGTAAATATAGATGCATTCAGAGGTTTATCATCTCTCCTTCTAAGGACTAGGTTATAGGATTCATAGCCTTTGAATATTGCATAAACATCTTTTTTAAAGATCATATACATATCTGTACATACAAATGCATATACGAGCATATATATAT